>NC_073273.2:12028928-12334642 GCF_029289425.2 Pan paniscus
ATTTGGAACCTTTGAATCCGATGGTGGAAAAGGAAATATCTTCACATAAGAACTAGACAGAAGCATTCTGAGAAATTTCTTGTGATATGTGTATTCATCTCACAGAGTTGAACCTTCCTTTGGATTGACCAGTTTTGAAACACTCTTTCTGTAGAATCTGAAAGTGGACATTTGGAGTGCTTTCAGGCCTATGGTGGAAAAGGAAATATCTTCACATTAAAACTAGACAGAAGGATTTTGACAAACTACTTTGTGATGTGCACATTCATCTCACAGAGTTGAACCTTACTTTTCATTGAGCAGTTTTGAAACCTTCCTTTGGGGAATCTGCAAGTGGATTTTTGGAGCACTTTCAAGCCTTTGTTGGAAAGGAAATACATTCACAAAAAACCTAGACAGAAGCATTCTCACAAACTACTTTGGGATGCATGCATTCATCTCACGGGGCTGAACCTTGCTTTTCATTGAGTAGTTTTGAAACACTCTTTTATAGCATCAGCAAGTGGAAATTTAGAGTGCTCTGAGGCCTACGGTGGATAACGAAATATCTTCATATAATTTATCAGAAGGATTCTGATGAATTTCTTTGTGATGTGTGCATTCATCTCACAGAGTTGAACCTTACTCTGGTTGAACACTTTTGAAACACACTTTTCGTATAATCTGCAAGTGGACATTTTGTGCGCTTGGAGGGCTATCTTGGTAAAGGAAATATCTTCCCATAAGAACTAGACACAAGCATTCTGACAAGCTTCTTTGTGATGTGTGCATTCGTCTCACAGAGTTGAAACTATCTTTTGATTGAGCAGCTTTGAAACACTCTTTCTGTAGAAACTGCAAGTAGGCATTTGGAAGGTTTGGGGCCTGTGGTGGAAAAGGAAATATCTTCACACAAAAATTAGACAGAAGCATTCTGACAACCTTCTTTGTGATATGTGCACTTATCACACAGAGTGAAACCTTAGTGTTTATTGAGCAGTTTTGAAACACCCTTTTTGAATCATCTGCATGTGGACATTTGGAGTGCTTTGAGGTCTATTGTGGCAAAGGAAATATCTTCACCTAAGAACTAGACAGAAGCATTCTGAGAATTTTCTTGTGATATGTGTATTCATCTCACAGAGTTGAACCTTACTTTGGATTGACCAGTTTTGAAACACGAAAAGGAAATATCTTCACATTAAAACTAGACAGAAGGATTTTGACAAACTACTTTGTGATGTGTACATTCATCTCACAGAGTTGAACCTTACTTTCCATTGAGCAGTTTTGAAACCTTCCTTTGGGGAATCTGCAAGTGGATTTTTGGAGCACTTTGAGGCCTTTGCTGGAAAGGAAATACATTCAAAAAAACCTAGACAGAAGCATTCTCACAAACTACTTTGGGATGCATGCATTCATCTCACGGGGTGAACCTTGCTTTTCATTGAGTAGTTTTGAAACACTCTTTTGTAGCATCTGCAAGTGGACATTTTGAGTGCTCTGAGGCGTACGGTGGATAACGAAATATCTTCATATCACAGCTAGACAGAAGCTATCTGAGAAGCTTTCTATGTGATGTGTGCATTCATCTCACAGAGTTGAACCTTACTTTTCATTGAACAGTTTTGAAACACTCTTTTGGCAGAATCTACAAGTGGACCTTTGGAACGCTTTGAGGCCTACGGTGGAAAAGGAAATATCTTCACATAAGAACTAGACAGAAGCATACTGACAAATTTCTTTTTCGTGTGTGCATTCATCTCACAGAGTTGAAAGTTAATTTTCATTGAGCAGTTATGAAACATTCTTTTTGTTTAATCTGGATGACGACATTTGGAGCACTTTGAGGCCTATCACGGGAAGGGAAATATCTTCATATGAAAATTAGATGGAGGCATTCTGAAAAACACCTTTGTGATGTGTGCATTCATCTCACAGAGTTGAACCTTTCTTTTGATTGAACAGCTTCGAAATGCTCTTTTAGTAGAACCTGGAAGTGGACATTTGGAGGCTTTTGTGGCCTATTGCGGAAAAGGAAATATCTTCACATACAAACCAGACAGCAGGATTCTGACGAACTTTTTTGTGATGCGTGCATTCACCTCACAGAGTTGAATCTTTCTTTTGATTGAGCAGCTTTGAAACACTCTTTTCGTAGAATCTGCAAATGGACATTTGGAGCGCTATGAGGCCTATGTTGGAAAAGGAAATATATTCACATAAAAATTAGACAGAAGCATTCCGACAAATTTTTTGTGATGTGTGCATTCATCTCACAGATTTGAACCTTAATTTTCATTGAGCAGTTTTGAAACACTCTTTTTATAGCATCTGCAAGTGGACATTTGGAGCACTATGAAGCCTATGGTGGAAAAGGAAATATCTTCACATAAAAAAAGTATACAGAAGCATACTGACAAACTTCTTTGTGATGTGTGCATTCATCTCACAGAGTTGAACATTACTTTTCATTGAGAAACTTTGAAACACTCTTTTTGTAGAACCTGCACGTAGATATTTTCAGCACCTTAAGGCCTATGGTGGATGACGAAATATCTTAATATAATAACAAGACAGAAGCATTTTGGGAAACTTCTTTGTGATGTGTGCATTCATTTCACAGAGTTTGACCTTTCCTTTGATTGAGCAGCTTCTAAACGCTCTTTTTGTAGAATCTGCAAGTGGCCATTTGGAGCGCTTGAGCACTATGTTGGAAAAGGAAATACCTTCACATAAAAAAATAGAAACATTCTGAAAAACGTCTTTGTGATGTGTGCATTCATCTCACAGAGTTGAAACTGTCTTTTGATTAAGTAGTTTTGAAATACTTTTTTTTGAGGAATCTGCAAGTGGACATTTGGAACCTTTGAATCCGATGGTGGAAAAGGAAATATCTTCACATAAGAACTAGACAGAAGCATTCTGAGAAATTTCTTGTGATATGTGTATTCATCTCACAGAGTTGAACCTTCCTTTGGATTGACCAGTTTTGAAACACTCTTTCTGTAGAATCTGAAAGTGGACATTTGGAGTGCTTTCAGGCCTATGGTGGAAAAGGAAATATCTTCACATTAAAACTAGACAGAAGGATTTTGACAAACTACTTTGTGATGTGCACATTCATCTCACAGAGTTGAACCTTACTTTTCATTGAGCAGTTTTGAAACCTTCCTTTGTGGAATCTGCAAGTGGATTTTTGGAGCACTTTCAAGCCTTTGTTGGAAAGGAAATATATTCACAAAAAACCTAGACAGAAGCATTCTCACAAACTACTTTGGGATGCATGCATTCATCTCACGGGGCTGAACCTTGCTTTTCATTGAGTAGTTTTGAAACACTCTTTTATAGCATCTGCAAGTGGAAATTTAGAGTGCTCTGAGGCCTACGGTGGATAACGAAATATCTTCATAAAATTTATCAGAAGGATTCTGATAAATTTCTTTGTGATGTGTGCATTCATCTCACAGAGTTGAACCTTACTCTGGTTGAACAGTTTTGAAACACACTTTTCTTATAATCTGCAAGTGGACATTTTGTGCGCTTGGAGGGCTATCTTGGTAAAGGAAATATCTTCCCATAAGAATTAGACACAAGCATTCTGACAAGCTTCTTTGTGATGTGTGCATTCGTCTCACAGAGTTGAAACTATCTTTTGATTGAGCAGCTTTGAAACACTCTTTCTGTAGAATCTGCAAGTAGGCATTTGGAAGGTTTGGGACCTGTGGTGGAAAAGGAAATATCTTCACACAAAAATTAGACAGAAGAATTCTGAGAACCTTCTTTGTGATATGTGCACTTATCACACAGAGTGAAACCTTAGTGTTTATTGAGCAGTTTTGAAACACCCTTTTTGAATCATCTGCATGTGGACATTTGGAGTGCTTTGAGGTCTATTGTGGCAAAGGAAATATCTTCACCTAAGAACTAGACAGAAGCATTCTGAGAAATTTCTTGTGATATGTGTATTCATCTCACAGAGTTGAACCTTACTTTGGATTGACCAGTTTTGAAACACGAAAAGGAAATATCTTCACATTAAAACTAGACAGAAGGATTTTGACATACTACTTTGTGATGTGTACATTCATCTCACAGAGTTGAACCTTACTTTCCATTGAGCAGTTTTGAAACCTTCCTTTGGGGAATCTGCAAGTGGATTTTTGGAGCACTTTGAGGCCTTGGCTGGAAAGGAAATACATTCAAAAAAACCTAGACAGAAGCATTCTCACAAACTACTTTGGGATGCATGCATTCATCTCACGGGGCTGAACCTTGCTTTTCATTGAGTAGTTTTGAAACACTCTTTTGTAGCATCTGCAAGTGGACATTTCGAGTGCTCTGAGGCCTACGGTGGATAACGAAATATCTTCATATCACAGCTAGACAGAAGCTATCTGAGAAGCTTTCTATGTGATGTGTGCATTCATCTCACAGAGTTGAACCTTACTTTTCATTGAACAGTTTTGAAACACTCTTTTGGCAGAATCTACAAGTGGACCTTTGGAATGCTTTGAGGCCTACGGTGGAAAAGGAAATATCTTCACATAAGAACTAGACAGAAGCATACTGACAAATTTCTTTTTCGTGTGTGCATTCATCTCACAGAGTTGAAAGTTAATTTTCATTGAGCAGTTATGAAACATTCTTTTTGTTTAATCTGGATGACGACATTTGGAGCACTTTGAGGCCTATCACGGAAAGGGAAATATCTTCATATGAAAATTAGACGGAGGCATTCTGAAAAACATCTTTGTGATGTGTGCATTCATCTCACAGAGTTGAACCTTTCTTTTGATTGACCAGCTTCGAAATGTCTTTTAGTAGAACCTGGAAGTGGACATTTGGAGCCTTTTGTGGCCTATTGCGGAAAAGGAAATATCTTCACGTAAAAAGTAGACAGAAGCATTCTGAAAATTCCTTTATGCTGTGTGCATTCATCTCACAGAGTTGAACATTTCTTTTCATTGACCAGTTTTGAAACACTGTTTTAGTAGAATCTGGAAGTGGACATTTGGAGCACTTTGAGGAATATGGTGGAAAAGGAAATACCTTCACATAAAAACTAGACAGTAGCATTGTGACAAACTCCTTTGTGATGTGTGCATTCAACTCACAGAGTTGAACCTTTCTTTTGACTGAGCAACTTTGAAACACTCTATCTGTAGAATCTCTCAGTGGATATTTGCAGTGGCTTGAGGCCTCTGACGGAAAAGGAAATATCTTCACATAACAAGTAGACAGAAGCACTCTGACAAACTTTTTTGTGATGTGTCCATTCTTCTCACAGAGTTGAACCTTACTTTTCATTGAGGAATTTTTAAATACTCTTTTTGTAGAATCTGCAAGATGACATTTGGAGCGCTTCAAGGCCTATGGTGGATAACAAAAAGTCTTCATGTAATAACTAGGCAGAAGCATTATGAGAAACTCCAATGTGATGTGTGCTTTCGTATCACACAGAGTTTAACTTTTCTTTTGATTGAGCAGCTTTGAAACATTCTTTTTGTAGAATCTGAAAGTGGATATTTGGAGCTCTTGGAGGCCTATGGTGGATAACGAAATGACTTCGTATAATAATAACTAGAGAGAAGCATTCTGAGAAGCTTCTTTGTGACGTGAGAATTCATCTCACAGATTTGAACCTTCGTTTGATTGCGTAGCTTTGAAGCACTCTTTTTGTAGAATCTGCAAATGGACATTTGGAGCGGTTTGAGGCCTACCGTGCAAAAGGAAACGTCTTCACATAAAAAGTAGACAGAAGCATTCTCACAACATAATTTGTGACATATGCATTCATGTCACAAAGCTGAACCTTACTTTTGATTGAGCAGTTTGGAAACCCCCTTTTTCTACTATCTGCAAGTGGACATTTGGAGTGCTTTGAGGCCTATGGTGGAGAAGGAAATGTCTTCACTTAAGAAGTAGACAGAAGGATTCTGATAAATGTCTTTGTGATGTGTGCATTCATCTCACAGAGTTGAACCTTACTCTGGTTGAACAGTTTTGAAACACTGTTTTCGTAGAATCTGCAAGTGGACATTTTGAGCGCTTGGAGGGCTATGGTGGTAAAGGAAATATCTTCCCATAAGAACTAGACACAAGCATTCTGACAAGCTTCTTTGTGATGTGTGCATTCGTCTCACAGAGTTGAAACTATCTTTTAATTGAGCAGCTTTGAAACACTCTTTCTGCAGAATCTGCAAGTAGGCATTTGGAAAGTTTGGGGCCTATGGTGGAAAAGGAAATATCTTCACACAAAAAAAGACAGAAGCATTCTGACAACCTTCTTTGTGATATGTGCATTTATCACACAGAGTGAAACCTTACTTTTTATTGAGCAGTTTTGAAACACCCTTTTTGAATCATCTGCATGTGGACATTTGGAGTGCTTTGAGGTCTATTGTGGCAAAGGAAATATCTTCACCTAAGTACTAGACAGAAGCATTCTGAGAAATTTCTTGTGATATGTGTATTGATCTCACAGAGTTGAACCTTACTTTGGATTGACCAGCTTTGAAACACGAAAAGGAAATATCTTCACATTAAAACTAGACAGAAGGATTTTGACAAACTACTTTGTGATGTGTACATTCATCTCACAGAGTTGAACCTTACTTTCCATTGAGCAGTTTTGAAACCTTCCTTTGGGGAATCTGCATGTGGATTTTTGGAGCACTTTGAGGCCTTTGCTGGAAAGGAAATACATTCCCAGAAAACCTAGACAGAAGCATTCTCACAAACTACTTTGGGATGCATGCATTCATCTCACGGGGCTGAACCTTGCTTTTCATTGAGTAGTTTTGAAACACTCTTTTGTAGCATCTGCAAGTGGACATTTCGAGTGCTCTGAGGCCTACGGTGGATAACGAAATATCTTCATATCACAGCTAGACAGAAGCTATCTGAGAAGCTTTCTATGTGATGTGTGCATTCATCTCACAGAGTTGAACCTTACTTTTCACTGAAAAGTTTTGAAACACTCTTTTGGCAGAATCTACAAGTGGACCTTTGGAACGCTTTGAGGCCTACGGTGGAAAAGGAAATATCTTCACATAAGAACTAGACAGAAGCATACTGACAAATTTCTTCTTCGTGTGCGCATTCATCTCACAGAGTTGAAAGTTAATTTTCATTGAGCAGTTATGAAACATTCTTTTTGTTTAATATGGATGACGACATTTGGAGCACTTTGAGGCCTATCACGGAAAGGGAAATATCTTCATATGAAAATTAGATGGAGGCATTCTGAAAAACATCTTTGAGATGTGTGCATTCATCTCACAGAGTTGAACCTTTCTTTTGATTGACCAGCTTCGAAATGCTCTTTTAGTAGAACCTGGAAGTGGACATTTGGAGCCTTTTGTGGCCTATTGCGGAAAAGGAAATATCTTCACGTAAAAACTAGACAGAAGCATTCTGACAAATTTCTTTATGCTGTGTGCATTCATCTCACAGAGTTGAACATTTCTTTTCATTGACCAGTTTTGAAACACTGTTTTAGTAGAATCTGGAAGTGGACATTTGGAACACTTTGAGGCCTATGGTGGAAAAGGAAATACCTTCACATAAAAACTAGACAGAAGCATTCTGACAAACTCCTTTGGATGTGTGCATGCATCTCATGGCGTTGAATATTTCTGTGGATTGAGCAGCTTTGAAACCCTCTTTGTCTAGAATCTTCAAGGGGACATTTGGAGCACTTTCAGGCCCATGGTTCAATAGGAAATATCTTCACATAAAAACTATACAGAAGCATTCTGACAAACTTCTCTGTGATGTGTGCATACATCTCAGAGAGTTGAACATTTCTTTTGATAGACCAGCTTTGAAACACTCCATTTGTAGAATCTGGGAGTGGACATTTGGAGTGCTTTGAGGCTTATGGTAGAAAGGGAAATATCTTCATATAAAAACTAGACAGAAGCATTCTGAAAAACTTCTTTGTGTATGTGCATTCATGTCAAAGATTTGAACTTTTCTTTTGATTCAACAGTCATGAAACTCTCTTTCTGTAGAATCTGCAAACGGACATTTGTTGTGCTTTGAAGCCTATGGTGGAAAAGATATCTTCACATAAAAACTAGTCAGAAGCATTCTGAAAACTGTCTTTGTGATACGTGCATTCATCTCACAGAGTTGAACCTTACTTTGGATTGAGCAGTTTGAAAGACTTTTTTTGTACTATAGGAAAGTGGATAATTGGAGTGCTTTGAGGCCGATCATGGAAAATTAAATATCTTCACATAAGAACAAGACAGAAGCATTCTGACAAATTTCTTAGTGATATGTGCATTCATCTCACAGAGTTGAACCTTAATTTTCATTGAGCAGTTTTGAAACACTCTTTTTGTAGAATCTGCAAGTAGTCATTTGGAGCGCTTTGAGGCCTTTGTTGGAAAACGAAATGTCTTCTTATAATAACTAGACAGAAGCATTCTGAGAAACTTATTTGTGATATCTGCATTCATCTCACAGAGTTGAATCTTTCCTTTGATTGAGCAGCTTTGAAACACTCTTTTCGTAGAATCTGCTAGTGGACATTTGGAGCGCTTTGAGGCCTATGGTGGAAAAGGCAATATCTTCACATAAAAACTAGACAGAAGCATTCTGACAAACTTCTTTGTGATGTGTGAATTTCTTTCATAGATTTCAACTTTCTTGTGATTCAGCAGTTGTGAAACACTCTTTTTGCAGAATCTGCAAGTGGACATTTGGAACGCTATGCAGCCTAATGTGGAAAAGGAAATATCTTCACATAAAAATTAGACAGACGCATTTTGACAAACTTCTTCGAGATGTGTGCATTCATCTCACAGAGTTGAAACTTTCTTTAGATTAAGCAATCTTGAAACACTCTTTTTGTAGAATCTGCAAGTGGATATTTGTTGTGCCTTGAGGCCTACGGTGGAAAAGGAAATATCTTCAAATAAAAACTAGACAGAAGCACTCTGAGAGCCTCCTTTGGGATGTGTGCATTTATCTCTCAGACTTGACCCTTACTTTTGATTGAGCATCTTTGAAAGACCACTTTTGTAATAAATGCAAGTGGACATTCGAAGTGCTTTGAGGCCTATGGTGGAAAAGAAAATATCTTCACATCAGAAGGAGACAGAAGCATTCTGACCAATTTCTTTGTGGTGTGTGAATTAATCTCACAGAGTGAAACCTTAATTTCCATTGAGCCATTTTGAAACACCTTTCGTAGAATCTGCAAGTGGACATTTGAAGCGCCTTGAGGCCTAGGGTCGAAAAAGAAATATATTCACATAAAAACTAGATGGAAGCTTTCTGACAAACTTCTTTCTGATGTGTGCATTCATCTCACAGAGTTGAACCTTTCTTTTGATTGAGCAGCTTTGAAACCCTCTTTTTGTAGAATTTGCATGTGAACATTTGAAGCGCTTTGAGGCCTGTGGAGCAAAAGGAAATATCTCCACCTAAGAACTAGACAGAAGCATTCTGACAAACTTCTTTGAGATGTGTGCATTCATCTCACAGAGTTGTTCCTTACTTTTCATTGAGCAGTTTTGAAAAACTCTTTTTGTAGAATCTGCAGGTGGATATTTGGAGGACTTTGAGGCCTCTGGTGGATAACGAAACATCTTCACATAATAACTAGACAGAAGAATTCTCACAAACTTCTTTGTAATGTGAGCATTCGTCTCACAGAGTTGAACTGTTCTTTTGACTGAGCAGCTTTGAAACAGTATTTTTATAAAATCTGCAAATGGACATTTGGATCGCTTTGAGGCCTCTGGTGGAAAAGGAAATAGCTTCACAATAAAACTGGAGAGAAGCATTCTGACAAACTTCTTTGTGATGTGTACATTCATCTCACAGATTTGAACCTTGCTTTTCATTGAGCAGTTTTGAAACACACTTTTTGTAGAATTTGAAAGTGGACCTTTGGATTGCTTGGAGGCCTATGGTGGAAAAGGAAATATCTTCACATAAAGACTAGACAGAAGCATTGTGACAAACTACTTTGTGATGTGTGCATTCATCTCACAGAGTTGAAACTTTCCTTTGATTGAGCAGCTTTGAAACACTCTATCTGTAGAATCTCCCAGTGGATATTTGCAGTGGCTTGAGGCCTCTGACGGAAAAGGAAATATCTTCACATAACAAGTAGACAGAAGCACTCTGACAAACTTTTTTGTGATGTGTGCATTCTTCTCACAGAGTTGAACCTTGCTTTTCATTGAGGAATTTTTAAATACTCTTTTTGTAGAATCTGCAACATGACATTTGGAGCGCTTCAAGGCCTATGGTGGATAACGAAACGTCTTCAAGTAATAACTAGGCAGAAGCATTATGAGAAACTCCAATGTGATGTGTGCTTTCGTATCACCCAGACTTTAACTTTCCTTTTGATTGAGCAGCTTTGAAACCTTCTTTTTGTAGAATCTGAAAGTGGATATTTGGAGCTCTTGGAGGCCTATGGTGGATAACGAAATGACTTCGTATAATAATAACTAGAGAGAAGCATTCTGAGAAGCTTCTTTGCGACGTGAGAATTCATCTCACAGATTTGAACCTTCGTTTGAATGAGTAGCTTTGAAGCTCTCTTTTTGTAGAATCTGCAAATGGACATTGGGAGCGGTTTGAGGCCTACAGTGGAAAAGGAAACGTCCTCACATAAAAAGGAGACAGAAGCATTCTCACAACATTCTTTGAGATATATGCATTCATCTCACAAAGCTGAACCTTACTTTTGATTGAGCAGTTTGGAAAACCCCGTTTTCTACTATCTGAAAATGGACATTTGGAGTGCTTTGAGGCCTATGGTGGAAAAGGAAATATCTTCACTTAAGAAGTAGACAGAAGGATTCTGATAAATGTCTTTGTGATGTGTGCATTCATCTCACAGAGTTGAACCTTACTCTGGTTGAACAGTTTTGAAACACTGTTTTCGTAGAATCTGCAAGTGGACATTTTGAGCGCTTGGAGGGCTATGGTGGTAAAGGAAATATCTTCCCATAAGAAATAGACACAAGCATTCTGACAAGCTTCTTTGTGATGTGTGCATTCGTCTCACAGAATTGTAACTATCTTTTAATTGAGCAGCTTTGAAACACTCTTTCTGCAGAATCTGCAAGTAGGCATTTGGAAGGTTTGGTGCCTATGGTGGAAAAGGAAATATCTTCACACAAAAATTAGACAGAAGCATTCGGACAACCTTCTTTGTGATATGTGCATTTATCACACAGAGTGAAACCTTACTTTTTATTGAGCAGTTTTGAAACACCCTTTTTGAATGATCTGCATGTGGACATTTGGAGTGCTTTGAGGTCTATTGTGTCCAAGGAAATATCTTCACCTAAGAACTAGACAGAAGCATTCTGAGAAATTTCTTGTGATATGTGTATTCATCTCACAGAGTTGAACCTTACTTTGGATTGACCAGTTTTGAAACACGAAAAGGAAATATCTTCACATTAAAACTAGACAGAAGGATTTTGACAAACTACTTTGTGATGTGTACATTCATCTCACAGAGTTGAACCTTACTTTCCATTGAGCAGTTTTGAAACCTTCCTTTGGGGAATCTGCAAGTGGATTTTTGGAGCACATTGAGGCCTTGGCTGGAAAGGAAATACATTCACAAAAAACCTAGACAGAAGCATTCTCACAAACTACTTTGGGATGCATGCATTCATCTCACGGGGCTGATCCTTGCTTTTCATTGAGTAGTTTTGAAACACTCTTTTGTAGCATCTGCAAGTGGACATTTCGAGTGCTCTGAGGCCTACGGTGGATAACGAAATATCTTCATATCACAGCTAGACAGAAGCTATCTGAGAAGCTTTCTATGTGATGTGTGCGTTCATCTCACAGAGTTGAACCTTACTATTCACTGAACAGTTTTGAAACACTCTTTTGGCAGAATCTACAAGTGGACCTTTGTAACGCTTTGAGGCCTACGGTGGAAAAGGAAATATCTTCACATAAGAACTAGACAGAAGCATACTGACAAATTTCTTTTTCGTGTGCGCATTCATCTCACAGAGTTGAAAGTTAATTTTCATTGAGCAGTTATGAAACATTCTTTTTGTGGAATCTGGATGACGACATTTGGAGCACTTTGAGGCCTATCACGGAAAGGGAAATATCTTCATATGAAAATTAGATGGAGGCATTCTGAAAAACATATTTGTGATGTGTGCATCCATCTCACAGAGTTGAACCTTTCTTTTGATTGACCAGCTTCGAAATGCTCTTTTAGTAGAACCTGGAAGTGGACATTTGGAGCCTTTTGTGGCCTATTGCGGAAAAGGAAATATCTTCACGTAAAAAGTAGACAGAAGCATTCTGACAAATTTCTTTATGCTGTGTGCATTCATCTCACAGAGTTGAACATTTCTTTTCATTGACCAGTTTTGAAACACTGTTTTAGTAGAATCTGGAAGTGGACATTTGGAGCACTTTGAGGCCTATGGTGGAAAAGGAAATACCTTCACATAAAAACTAGACAGAAGCATTCTGACAAACTCCTTTGGATGTGTGCATGCATCTCATGGCGTTGAATATTTCTGTGGATTGAGCACCTTTGAAACACTCTTTTTCTAGAATCTTCAAGGGGACATTTGGAGCACTTTCAGGCCTATGGTTCAATAGGAAATATCTTCACATAAAAACTATACAGAAGCATTCTGACAAACTTCTCTGTGATGTGTGCATACATCTCAGAGAGTTGAACATTTCTTTTGCTAGACCAGCTTTGAAACACTCCATTTGTAGAATCTGGGAGTGGACATTTGGAGTGCTTTGAGGCTTATGGTAGAAAGGGAAATATCTTCATATAAAAACTAGACAGAAGCATTCTGAGAAACTTCTTTGTGATATGTGCATTCATGTCAAAGAGTTGAACTTTTCTTTTGATTGAACAGTCATGAAACTCTCTTTCTGTAGAATCTGCAAACGGACATTTGTTGTGCTTTGAGGCCTATGGTGGAAAAGATAATATCTTCACATAAAAACTAGTCAGAAGCATTCTGAAAACTGTCTTTGTGATACGTGCATTCATCTCACAGAGTTGAACCTTACTTTGGATTGAGCAGTTTGAAAGACTTTTTTTGTACTATAGGAAAGTGGATAATTGGAGTGCTTTGAGGCCGATCATGGAAAATTAAAAATCTTCACATAAGAACAAGACAGAAGCATTCTGACAAATTTCTTTGTGATATGTGCATTCATCTCACAGAGTTGAACCTTAATTTTCATTGAGCAGTTTTGAAACACTCTTTTTGTAGAATCTGCAAGTAGTCATTTGGAGCGCTTTGAGGCCTTTGTTGGAAAACGAAATGTCTTCATATAATAAGTAGACAGAAGCATTCTGAGAAACTTATTTGTGATATCTGCATTCATCTCACGGAGTTGAATCTTTCCTTTGATTGAGCAGCTTTGAAACACTCTTTTCGTAGAATCTGCTAGTGGACCTTTGGAGCGCTTTGAGGCCTATGGTGGAAAAGGCAATATCTTCACATAAAAACTAGACAGAAGCCTTCTGACAAACTTCTTTGTGATGTGTGAATTTATTTCATAGATTTCAACTTTCTTGTGATTGAGCAGTTGTGAAACACTCTTTTTGTAGAATCTGCAAGTGGACATTTGGAACGCTATGAAGCCTAATGTGGAAAAGGAAATATCTTCACATAAAAATTATAAAGACGCATTTTGACAAACTTCTTCGAGATGTGTGCATTCATCTCACAGAGTTGAACCATTCTTTTGATTAAGCAATCTTGAAACACTCTTTTTGTAGAATCTGCAAGTGGATATTTGTTGTGCTTTGAGGCCTACGGTGGAAAAGGAAATGTCCTCAAATAAAAACTTGACAGAAGCACTCTGAGAGCCTCCTTTGGGCTGAGTGCATTTATCTCTCAGACTTGACCCTTACTTTTGATTGAGCATCTTTGAAAGACCACTTTTGTAATAAATGCAAGTGGACATTCGAAGTGCTTTGAGGCCTATGGTGGAAAAGAAAATATCTTCACATCAGAAGGAGACAGAAGCATTCTGACCAATTTCTTTGTGGTGTGTGCATTAATCTCACAGAGTTAAACCTTACTTTCCATTGAGCCATTTTGAAACACTTTTCGTAGAATCTGCAAGTGGACATTTGAAGCGCTTTGAGGCCTAGGGTCGAAAAAGAAATATATTCACATAAAAACTAGATGGAAGCATTCTGACAAACTTCTTTCTGATGTGTGCATTGATCTTACAGAGTTGAACATTTCTTTTGATTGAGCAGCTTTGAAACACTCTTTTTGTAGAATTTGCATGTGAACATTTGAAGCGCTTTGAGGCCTGTGGAGCAAAAGGAAATATCTCCACCTAAAAACTAGACAGAAGCATTCTGACAAAGTTCTTTGTGATGTGTGCATTCATCTCACAGAGTTGATCCTTACTTTTCATTGAGCAGTTTTGAAACACTCTTTTTGTAGAATCTGCAGGTGGATATTTGGAGGGCTTTGAGGCCTCTGGTGGATAACGAAATATCTTCACATAATAACTAGACAGAAGAATTCTCACAAATTTTTGTAATGTGAGCATTCGTCTCACAGAGTTGAACTGTTCTTTTGACTGAGCAGCTTTGAAAGAGTATTTTTATAAAATCTGCAAGTGGACATTTGGATCGCTTTGAGGCCTCTGGTGGAAAAGGAAATAGCTTCACAATAAAACTGGAGAGAAGCGTTCTGACAAACTTCTTTGTGATGTGCACATTCATCTCACGGATTTGAACCTTGCTTTTCATTGAGCAGTTTTGAAACACACTTTTTGTAGAATTTGAAAGTGGACCTTTGGATTGCTTGGAGGCCTATGGTGGAAAAGGATATATCTTCACATAAAGACTAGACAGAAGCATTGTGACAAACTACTTTGTGATGTGTGCATTCAACTCACAGAGTTGAAACTTTCTTTTGACTGAGCAACTTTGAAACACTCTATGTGTAGAATCTCCCAGTGGATATTTGCAGTGCCTTGAGGCCTCTGACGGAAAAGGAAATATCTTCACATAACAACTAGACAGAAGCACTCTGACAAACTTTTTTGTGATGTGTGCATTCTTCTCACAGAGTTGAACCTTACTTTTCATTGAGGAATTTTTAAATACTCTTTTTGTAGAATCTGCAAGATGACATTTGGAGCGCTTCAAGGCCTATGGTGGATAACGAAACGTCTTCAAGTAATAACTAGGGAGAAGCATTATGAGAAACTCCAATGTGATGTGTGCTTTCGTATCACACAGACTTTAACTTTTCTTTTGATTGAGCAGCTTTGAAACATTCTTTTTGTAGAATCTGAAAGTGGATATTTGGAGCTTTGGAGGCCTATGGTGGATAAAGAAATGATTTCGTATAATAATAACTAGAGAGAAGCATTCTGAGAAGCTTCTTTGTGACGTGAGAATTCATCTCACAGATTTGAACCTTCATTTGATTGAGTAGCTTTGAAGCTCTCTTTTTGTAGAATCTGCAAATGGACATTTCTAGCGGTTTGAGGCCTACAGTGGAAAAGGAAACGTCCTCACATGAAAAGGAGACAGAAGCATTCTCACAACATTTTTGAGATATATGCATTCATCTCAAAAAGCTGAACCTTACTTTTGATTGAGCAGTTTGGAAACCCCCTTTTTCTACTATCTGAAAATGGACATTTGGAGTGCTTTGAGGCCTATGGTGGAAAAGGAAATATCTTCACTTAAGAAGTAGACAGAAGGATTCTGATAAATTTCTTTGTGATGTGTGCATTCATCTCACAGAGTTGAACCTTACTCTGGTTGAACAATTTTGAAACACTGTTTTCGTAGAATCTGCAAGTGGACATTTTGAGTGCTTGGAGGGCTATGGTGGTAAAGGAAATATCTTCCCATAAGAACTAGACACAAGCATTCTGACAAGCTTCTTTGTGATGTGTGCATTCGTCTCACAGAGTTGAAACTATCTTTTAATTGAGCAGCTTTGAAACACTCTTTCTGCAGAATCTGCAAGTAGGCATTTGGAAGGTTTGGGGCCTATGGTGGAAAAGGAAATATCTTCACACAAAAATTAGACAGAAGCATTCGGACAACCTTCTTTGTGATATGTGCATTTATCACACAGAGTGAAACCTTACTTTTTATTGAGCAGTTTTGAAACCCCCTTTTTGAATGATCTGCATGTGGACATTTGGAGTGCTTTGAGGTCTATTGTAGCCAAGGAAATATCTTCACCTAAGAACTAGACAGAAGCATTCTGAGAAATTTCTTGTGATATGTGTATTCATCTCACAGAGTTGAACCTTACTTTGGATTGACCAGTTTTGAAACACGAAAAGGAAATATCTTCACATTAAAACTAGACAGAAGGATTTTGACAAACTACTTTGTGATGTGTACATTCATCTCACAGAGTTGAACCTTACTTTCCATTGAGCAGTTTTGAAACCTTCCTTTGGGGAATCTGCAAGTGGATTTTTGGAGCACTTTGAGGCCTTGGCTGGAAAGGAAATACATTCACAAAAAACCTAGACAGAAGCATTCTCACAAACTACTTTGGGATGCATGCATTCATCTCACGGGGCTGAACCTTGCTTTTCATTGAGTAGTTTTGAAACACTCTTTTGTAGCATCTGCAAGTGGACATTTCGAGTGCTCTGAGGCCTACGGTGGATAACGAAATATCTTCATATCACAGCTAGACAGAAGCTATCTGAGAAGCTTTCTATGTGATGTGTGCATTCATCTCACAGAGTTGAACCTTACTTTTCACTGAACAGTTTTGAAACACTCTTTTGGCAGAATCTACAAGTGGACCTTTGGAACGCTTTGAGGCCTACGGTGGAAAAGGAAATATCTTCACATAAGAACTAGACAGAAGCATACTGACAAATTTGTTTTTCGTGTGCGCATTCATCTCACAGAGTTGAAAGTTAATTTTCATTGAGCAGTTATGAAACATTCTTTTTGTGGAATCTGGATGTCGACATTTGGAGCACTTTGAGGCCTATCACGGAAAGGGAAATATCTTCATATGAAAATTAGATGGAGGCATTCTGAAAAACATCTTTGTGATGTGTGCATTCATCTCACAGAGTTGAACCTTCCTTTTGATTGACCAGCTTCGAAATGCTCTTTTAGAAGAACCTGAAAGTGGACATTTGGAGCCTTTTGTGGCCTATTGCGGAAAAGGAAATATCTTCACGTAAAAAGTAGACAGAAGCATTCTGACAAATTTCTTTATGCTGTGTGCATTCATCTCACAGAGTTGAACATTTCTTTTCATTGGCCAGTTTTGAAACACTGTTTTAGTAGAATCTGGAAGTGGACATTTGGAGCACTTTGAGGCCTATGGTGGAAAAGGAAATACGTTCACATAAAAACTAGACAGAAGCATACTGACAAACTCCTTTGGATGTGTGCATGCATCTCATGACGTTGAATATTTCTGTGGATTGAGCAGCTTTGAAACCCTCTTTTTCTAGAATCTTCAAGGGGACATTTGGAGCACTTTCAGGCCTATGGTTCAATAGGAAATATCTTCGCATAAAAACTAGACAGAAGCATTCTGACAAACTTCTCTGTGATGTGTGCATACATCTCAGAGAGTTGAACATTTCTTTTGCTAGACCAGCTTTGAAACACTCCATTTGTAGAATCTGGGAGTGGACATTTGGAGTGCTTTGCGGCTTATGGTAGAAAGGGAAATATCTTCATATAAAAACTAGACAGAAGCATTCTGAAAAACTTCTTTGTGATATGTGCATTCATGTCAAAGAGTTGAACTTTTCTTTTGATTGAACAGTCATGAAACCCTCTTTCTGTAGAATCTGCAAACGGACATTTGTTGTGCTTTGAGGCCTATGGTGGAAAAGATAATATCTTCACATAAAAACTAGTCAGAAGCATTCTGAAAACTGTCTTTGTGATACGTGCATTCATCTCACAGAGTTGAACCTTACTTTGGATTGAGCAGTTTGAAAGACTTTTTTTGTACTATAGGAAAGTGGATAATTGGAGTGCTTTGAGGCCGATCATGGAAAATTAAATATCTTCACATAAGAACAAGACAGAAGCATTCTGACAAATTTCTTTGTGATATGTGCATTCATCTCACAGAGTTGAACCTTAATTTTCATTGAGCAGTTTTGAAACACTCTTTTTGTAGAATCTGCAAGTAGTCATTTGGAGCGCTTTGAGGCCTTTGTTGGAAAACGAAATGTCTTCATATAATAACTAGACAGAAGCATTCTGAGAAACTTATTTGTGATATCTGCATTCATCTCACAGAGTTGAATCTTTCCTTTGATTGAGCAGCTTTGATACACTCTTTTTGTAGAGTCTGCAAGTAGCCATTTGGAGCGCTTTGAGGCCTTTGTTGGAAAACGAAATGTCTTCATATAATAACTAGACAGAAGCATTCTGAGAAACTTATTTGTGATATCTGCATTCATCTCACAGAGTTGAATCTTTCCTTTGATTGAGCAGCTTTGAAACACTCTGTTCGTAGAATCTGCTAGTGGACCTTTGGAGCGCTTTGAGGCCTATGGTGGGAAAGGCAATATCTTCACATAAAAACTAGACAGAAGCATTCTGACAAACTTCTTTGTGATGTGTGAATTTATTTCATAGATTTCAACTTTGTTGTGATTGATCAGTTTTCAAACACTCTTTTTGTAGAATCTGCAAGTGGACATTTGGAACGCTATGAAGCCTAAAGTGGAAAAGGAAATATCTTCACATAAAAATTAGACAGACGCATTTTGACAAACTGCTTCGAGATGTGTGAATTCATCTCACAGAGTTGAACCTTTCTTTTGATTAAGCAATCTTGAAACACTCTTTTTGTACAATCTGCAAGTGGATATTTGTTGTGCTTTGAGGCCTACGGTGGAAAAGGAAATATCTTCAAATAAAAACTTGACAGAAGCACTCTGAGAGCCTCCTTTGGGCTGTGTGCATTTATCTCTCAGACTTGACCCTTACTTTTGATTGAGCATCTTTGAAAGACCACATTTGTAATAAATGCAAGTGGACATTCGAAGTGCTTTGAGGCCTATGGTGGAAAAGAAAATATCTTCACATCAGAAGGAGACAGAAGCATTCTGACCAATTTCTTTGTGGTGTGTGCATTAATCTCACAGAGTTAAACCTTACTTTCAATTGAGCCATTTTGAAACACTTTTCGTAGAATCTGCAAGTGGACATTTGAAGCGCTTTGAGGCCTAGGGTCGAAAAAGAAATATATTCACATAAAAACTAGATGGAAGCCTTCTGACAAACTACTTTCTGATGTGTGCATTCATCTCACGGAGTTGAACCTTTCTTTTGATTGAGCAGCTTTGAAACCCTCTTTTTGTAGAATTTGCATGTGAACATTTGAAGCGCTTTGAGGCCTGTGGAGCAAAAGGAAATATCTCCACCTAAAAACTAGACAGAAGCATTCTGACAAACTTCTTTGTGATGTGTGCATTCATCTCACAGAGATGATCCTTACTTTTCATTGAGCAGTTTTGAAACACTCTTTTTGTAGAATCTGCAGGTGGATATTTGGAGGGCTTTGAGGCCTCTGGTGGATAACGAAATATCTTCACATAATAACTAGACAGAAGAATTCTCACAAACTTCTTTGTAATGTGAGCATTCATCTCACAGAGTTGAACTGTTCTTTTGACTGAGCAGCTTTGAAACAGTATTTTTATAAAATCTGCAAGTGGACATTTGGATCGCTTTGAGGCCACTGGTGGAAAACGAAATAGCTTCACAATAAAACTGGAGAGAAGCGTTCTGACCAACTTCTTTGTGATGTGCACATTCATCTCACGGAGTAGAACCTTGCTTTTCATTGAGCAGTTTTGAAACACACTTTTTGTAGAATTTGAAAGTGGACCTTTGGATTGCTTGGAGGCCTATGGTGGAAAAGGAAATATCTTCACATAAAGACTAGACAGAAGCATTGTGACAAACTCCTTTGTGATGTGTGCATTCAACTCACAGAGTTGAAACTTTCTTTTGACTGAGCAACTTTGAAACACTCTATGTGTAGAATCTCCCAGTGGATATTTGCAGTGCCTTGAGGCCTCTGACGGAAAAGGAAATATCTTCACATAACAACTAGACAGAAGCACTCTGACAAACTTTCTTGTGATGTGTGCATTCTTCTCACAGAGTTGAACCTTACTTCTCATTGAGGAATTTTTAAATACTCTTTTTGTAGAATCTGCAACATGACATTTGGAGCGCTTCAAGGCCTATGGTGGATAACGAAACGTCTTCAAGTAATAACTAGGGAGAAGCATTATGAGAAACTCCAATGTGATGTGTGCTTTCGTATCACACAGACTTTAACTTTTCTTTTGATTGAGCAGCTTTGAAACATTCTTTTTGTAGAATCTGAAAGTGGATAATTGGAACTCTTGGAGGACTATGGTGGATAAAGAAATGATTTCGTATAATAATAACTAGAGAGAAGCATTCTGAGAAGCTTCTTTGTGACGTGAGAATTCATCTCACAGATTTGAACCTTCATTTGATTGAGTAGCTTTGAAGCTCTCTTTTTGTAGAATCTGCAAATGGACATTTCTAGCGGTTTGAGGCCTACAGTGGAAAAGGAAACGTCCTCACATGAAAAGGAGACAGAAGCATTCTCACAACATTTTTGAGATATATGCATTCATCTCAAAAAGCTGAACCTTACTTTTGATTGAGCAGTTTGGAAACCCCCTTTTTCTACTATCTGAAAATGGACATTTGGAGTGCTTTGAGGCCTATGGTGGAAAAGGAAATATCTTCACTTAAGAAGTAGACAGAAGGATTCTGATAAATTTCTTTGTGATGTGTGCATTCATCTCACAGAGTTGAACCTTACTCTGGTTGAACAATTTTGAAACACTGTTTTCGTAGAATCTGCAAGTGGACATTTTGAGCGCTTGGAGGGCTATGGTGGTAAAGGAAATATCTTCCCATAAGAACTAGACACAAGCATTCTGACAAGCTTCTTTGTGATGTGTGCATTCGTCTCACAGAGTTGAAACTATCTTTTAATTGAGCAGCTTTGAAACACTCTTTCTGCAGAATCTGCAAGTAGGCATTTGGAAGGTTTGGGGCCTATGGTGGAAAAGGAAATATCTTCACATCAGAAGGAGACAGAAGCATTCTGACCAATTTCTTTGTGGTGTGTGCATTAATCTCACAGAGTTAAACCTTACTTTCAATTGAGCCATTTTGAAACACTTTTCGTAGAATCTGCAAGTGGACATTTGAAGCGCTTTGAGGCCTAGGGTCGAAAAAGAAATATATTCACATAAAAACTAGATGGAAGCCTTCTGACAAACTACTTTCTGATGTGTGCATTCATCTCACGGAGTTGAACCTTTCTTTTGATTGAGCAGCTTTGAAACCCTCTTTTTGTAGAATTTGCATGTGAACATTTGAAGCGCTTTGAGGCCTGTGGAGCAAAAGGAAATATCTCCACCTAAAAACTAGACAGAAGCATTCTGACAAACTTCTTTGTGATGTGTGCATTCATCTCACAGAGATGATCCTTACTTTTCATTGAGCAGTTTTGAAACACTCTTTTTGTAGAATCTGCAGGTGGATATTTGGAGGGCTTTGAGGCCTCTGGTGGATAACGAAATATCTTCACATAATAACTAGACAGAAGAATTCTCACAAACTTCTTTGTAATGTGAGCATTCATCTCACAGAGTTGAACTGTTCTTTTGACTGAGCAGCTTTGAAACAGTATTTTTATAAAATCTGCAAGTGGACATTTGGATCGCTTTGAGGCCACTGGTGGAAAACGAAATAGCTTCACAATAAAACTGGAGAGAAGCGTTCTGACCAACTTCTTTGTGATGTGCACATTCATCTCACGGAGTAGAACCTTGCTTTTCATTGAGCAGTTTTGAAACACACTTTTTGTAGAATTTGAAAGTGGACCTTTGGATTGCTTGGAGGCCTATGGTGGAAAAGGAAATATCTTCACATAAAGACTAGACAGAAGCATTGTGACAAACTCCTTTGTGATGTGTGCATTCAACTCACAGAGTTGAAACTTTCTTTTGACTGAGCAACTTTGAAACACTCTATGTGTAGAATCTCCCAGTGGATATTTGCAGTGCCTTGAGGCCTCTGACGGAAAAGGAAATATCTTCACATAAAAACTAGACAGAAGCACTCTGACAAACTTTCTTGTGATGTGTGCATTCTTCTCACAGAGTTGAACCTTACTTTTCATTGAGGAATTTTTAAATACTCTTTTTGTAGAATCTGCAACATGACATTTGGAGCGCTTCAAGGCCTATGGTGGATAACGAAACGTCTTCAAGTAATAACTAGGGAGAAGCATTATGAGAAACTCCAATGTGATGTGTGCTTTCGTATCACACAGACTTTAACTTTTCTTTTGATTGAGCAGCTTTGAAACATTCTTTTTGTAGAATCTGAAAGTGGATATTTGGAGCTCTTGGAGGACTATGGTGGATAAAGAAATGATTTCGTATAATAATAACTAGAGAGAAGCATTCTGAGAAGCTTCTTTGTGACGTGAGAATTCATCTCACAGATTTGAACCTTCATTTGATTGAGTAGCTTTGAAGCTCTCTTTTTGTAGAATCTGCAAATGGACATTTCTAGCGGTTTGAGGCCTACAGTGGAAAAGGAAACGTCCTCACATGAAAAGGAGACAGAAGCATTCTCACAACATTTTTGAGATATATGCATTCATCTCAAAAAGCTGAACCTTACTTTTGATTGAGCAGTTTGGAAACCCCCTTTTTCTACTATCTGAAAATGGACATTTGGAGTGCTTTGAGGCCTATGGTGGAAAAGGAAATATCTTCACTTAAGAAGTAGACAGAAGGATTCTGATAAATTTCTTTGTGATGTGTGCATTCATCTCACAGAGTTGAACCTTACTCTGGTTGAACAATTTTGAAACACTGTTTTCGTAGAATCTGCAAGTGGACATTTTGAGCGCTTGGAGGGCTATGGTGGTAAAGGAAATATCTTCCCATAAGAACTAGACACAAGCATTCTGACAAGCTTCTTTGTGATGTGTGCATTCGTCTCACAGAGTTGAAACTATCTTTTAATTGAGCAGCTTTGAAACACTCTTTCTGCAGAATCTGCAAGTAGGCATTTGGAAGGTTTGGGGCCTATGGTGGAAAAGGAAATATCTTCACACAAAAATTAGACAGAAGCATTCGGACAACCTTCTTTGTGATATGTGCATTTATCACACAGAGTGAAACCTTACTTTTTATTGAGCAGTTTTGAAACCCCCTTTTTGAATGATCTGCATGTGGACATTTGGAGTGCTTTGAGGTCTATTGTGGCCAAGGAAATATCTTCACCTAAGAACTAGACAGAAGCATTCTGAGAAATTTCTTGTGATATGTGTATTCATCTCACAGAGTTGAACCTTACTTTGGATTGACCAGTTTTGAAACACGAAAAGGAAATATCTTCACATTAAAACTAGACAGAAGGATTTTGACAAACTACTTTGTGATGTGTACATTCATCTCACAGAGTTGAACCTTACTTTCCATTGAGCAGTTTTGAAACCTTCCTTTGGGGAATCTGCAAGTGGATTTTTGGAGCACTTTGAGGCCTTGGCTGGAAAGGAAATACATTCACAAAAAACCTAGACAGAAGC
The DNA here is from genome assembly GCF_029289425.2 of Pan paniscus. Classification (NCBI taxonomy): domain Eukaryota; kingdom Metazoa; phylum Chordata; class Mammalia; order Primates; family Hominidae; genus Pan; species Pan paniscus. The sequence continues at coordinate 12,052,553 of NC_073273.2, forward strand.
ATTCTCACAAACTACTTTGGGATGCATGCATTCATCTCACAGGGCTGAACCTTGCTTTTCATTGAGTAGTTTTGAAACACTCTTTTGTAGCATCTGCAAGTGGACATTTCGAGTGCTCTGAGGCCTACGGTGGATAACGAAATATCTTCATATCACAGCTAGACAGAAGCTATCTGAGAAGCTTTCTATGTGATGTGTGCATTCATCTCACAGAGTTGAACCTTACTTTTCACTGAACAGTTTTGAAACACTCTTTTGGCAGAATCTACAAGTGGACCTTTGGAACGCTTTGAGGCCTACGGTGGAAAAGGAAATATCTTCACATAAGAACTAGACAGAAGCATACTGACAAATTTCTTTTTCGTGTGCGCATTCATCTCACAGAGTTGAAAGTTAATTTTCATTGAGCAGTTATGAAACATTCTTTTTGTGGAATCTGGATGTCGACATTTGGAGCACTTTGAGGCCTATCACGGAAAGGGAAATATCTTCATATGAAAATTAGATGGAGGCATTCTGAAAAACATCTTTGTGATGTGTGCATTCATCTCACAGAGTTGAACCTTCCTTTTGATTGACCAGCTTCGAAATGCTCTTTTAGAAGAACCTGAAAGTGGACATTTGGAGCCTTTTGTGGCCTATTGCGGAAAAGGAAATATCTTCACGTAAAAAGTAGACAGAAGCATTCTGACAAATTTCTTTATGCTGTGTGCATTCATCTCACAGAGTTGAACATTTCTTTTCATTGGCCAGTTTTGAAACACTGTTTTAGTAGAATCTGGAAGTGGACATTTGGAGCACTTTGAGGCCTATGGTGGAAAAGGAAATACGTTCACATAAAAACTAGACAGAAGCATACTGACAAACTCCTTTGGATGTGTGCATGCATCTCATGGCGTTGAATATTTCTGTGGATTGAGCAGCTTTGAAACCCTCTTTTTCTAGAATCTTCAAGGGGACATTTGGAGCACTTTCAGGCCTATGGTTCAATAGGAAATATCTTCGCATAAAAACTAGACAGAAGCATTCTGACAAACTTCTCTGTGATGTGTGCATACATCTCAGAGAGTTGAACATTTCTTTTGCTAGACCAGCTTTGAAACACTCCATTTGTAGAATCTGGGAGTGGACATTTGGAGTGCTTTGAGGCTTATGGTAGAAAGGGAAATATCTTCATATAAAAACTAGACAGAAGCATTCTGAAAAACTTCTTTGTGATATGTGCATTCATGTCAAAGAGTTGAACTTTTCTTTTGATTGAACAGTCATGAAACCCTCTTTCTGTAGAATCTGCAAACGGACATTTGTTGTGCTTTGAGGCCTATGGTGGAAAAGATAATATCTTCACATAAAAACTAGTCAGAAGCATTCTGAAAACTGTCTTTGTGATACGTGCATTCATCTCACAGAGTTGAACCTTACTTTGGATTGAGCAGTTTGAAAGACTTTTTTTGTACTATAGGAAAGTGGATAATTGGAGTGCTTTGAGGCCGATCATGGAAAATTAAATATCTTCACATAAGAACAAGACAGAAGCATTCTGACAAATTTCTTTGTGATATGTGCATTCATCTCACAGAGTTGAACCTTAATTTTCATTGAGCAGTTTTGAAACACTCTTTTTGTAGAATCTGCAAGTAGTCATTTGGAGCGCTTTGAGGCCTTTGTTGGAAAACGAAATGTCTTCATATAATAACTAGACAGAAGCATTCTGAGAAACTTATTTGTGATATCTGCATTCATCTCACAGAGTTGAATCTTTCCTTTGATTGAGCAGCTTTGATACACTCTTTTTGTAGAGTCTGCAAGTAGCCATTTGGAGCGCTTTGAGGCCTTTGTTGGAAAACGAAATGTCTTCATATAATAACTAGACAGAAGCATTCTGAGAAACTTATTTGTGATATCTGCATTCATCTCACAGAGTTGAATCTTTCCTTTGATTGAGCAGCTTTGAAACACTCTGTTCGTAGAATCTGCTAGTGGACCTTTGGAGCGCTTTGAGGCCTATGGTGGGAAAGGCAATATCTTCACATAAAAACTAGACAGAAGCATTCTGACAAACTTCTTTGTGATGTGTGAATTTATTTCATAGATTTCAACTTTGTTGTGATTGATCAGTTTTCAAACACTCTTTTTGTAGAATCTGCAAGTGGACATTTGGAACGCTATGAAGCCTAAAGTGGAAAAGGAAATATCTTCACATAAAAATTAGACAGACGCATTTTGACAAACTGCTTCGAGATGTGTGAATTCATCTCACAGAGTTGAACCTTTCTTTTGATTAAGCAATCTTGAAACACTCTTTTTGTACAATCTGCAAGTGGATATTTGTTGTGCTTTGAGGCCTACGGTGGAAAAGGAAATATCTTCAAATAAAAACTTGACAGAAGCACTCTGAGAGCCTCCTTTGGGCTGTGTGCATTTATCTCTCAGACTTGACCCTTACTTTTGATTGAGCATCTTTGAAAGACCACATTTGTAATAAATGCAAGTGGACATTCGAAGTGCTTTGAGGCCTATGGTGGAAAAGAAAATATCTTCACATCAGAAGGAGACAGAAGCATTCTGACCAATTTCTTTGTGGTGTGTGCATTAATCTCACAGAGTTAAACCTTACTTTCAATTGAGCCATTTTGAAACACTTTTCGTAGAATCTGCAAGTGGACATTTGAAGCGCTTTAAGGCCTAGGGTCGAAAAAGAAATATATTCACATAAAAACTAGATGGAAGCCTTCTGACAAACTACTTTCTGATGTGTGCATTCATCTCACGGAGTTGAACCTTTCTTTTGATTGAGCAGCTTTGAAACCCTCTTTTTGTAGAATTTGCATGTGAACATTTGAAGCGCTTTGAGGCCTGTGGAGCAAAAGGAAATATCTCCACCTAAAAACTAGACAGAAGCATTCTGACAAACTTCTTTGTGATGTGTGCATTCATCTCACAGAGATGATCCTTACTTTTCATTGAGCAGTTTTGAAACACTCTTTTTGTAGAATCTGCAGGTGGATATTTGGAGGGCTTTGAGGCCTCTGGTGGATAACGAAATATCTTCACATAATAACTAGACAGAAGAATTCTCACAAACTTCTTTGTAATGTGAGCATTCATCTCACAGAGTTGAACTGTTCTTTTGACTGAGCAGCTTTGAAACAGTATTTTTATAAAATCTGCAAGTGGACATTTGGATCGCTTTGAGGCCACTGGTGGAAAACGAAATAGCTTCACAATAAAACTGGAGAGAAGCGTTCTGACCAACTTCTTTGTGATGTGCACATTCATCTCACGGAGTAGAACCTTGCTTTTCATTGAGCAGTTTTGAAACACACTTTTTGTAGAATTTGAAAGTGGACCTTTGGATTGCTTGGAGGCCTATGGTGGAAAAGGAAATATCTTCACATAAAGACTAGACAGAAGCATTGTGACAAACTCCTTTGTGATGTGTGCATTCAACTCACAGAGTTGAAACTTTCTTTTGACTGAGCAACTTTGAAACACTCTATGTGTAGAATCTCCCAGTGGATATTTGCAGTGCCTTGAGGCCTCTGACGGAAAAGGAAATATCTTCACATAAAAACTAGACAGAAGCACTCTGACAAACTTTCTTGTGATGTGTGCATTCTTCTCACAGAGTTGAACCTTACTTCTCATTGAGGAATTTTTAAATACTCTTTTTGTAGAATCTGCAAGATGACATTTGGAGCGCTTCAAGGCCTATGGTGGATAACGAAACGTCTTCAAGTAATAACTAGGGAGAAGCATTATGAGAAACTCCAATGTGATGTGTGCTTTCGTATCACACAGACTTTAACTTTTCTTTTGATTGAGCAGCTTTGAAACATTCTTTTTGTAGAATCTGAAAGTGGATATTTGGAGCTCTTGGAGGACTATGGTGGATAAAGAAATGATTTCGTATAATAATAACTAGAGAGAAGCATTCTGAGAAGCTTCTTTGTGACGTGAGAATTCATCTCACAGATTTGAACCTTCATTTGATTGAGTAGCTTTGAAGCTCTCTTTTTGTAGAATCTGCAAATGGACATTTCTAGCGGTTTGAGGCCTACAGTGGAAAAGGAAACGTCCTCACATGAAAAGGAGACAGAAGCATTCTCACAACATTTTTGAGATATATGCATTCATCTCAAAAAGCTGAACCTTACTTTTGATTGAGCAGTTTGGAAACCCCCTTTTTCTACTATCTGAAAATGGACATTTGGAGTGCTTTGAGGCCTATGGTGGAAAAGGAAATATCTTCACTTAAGAAGTAGACAGAAGGATTCTGATAAATTTCTTTGTGATGTGTGCATTCATCTCACAGAGTTGAACCTTACTCTGGTTGAACAATTTTGAAACACTGTTTTCGTAGAATCTGCAAGTGGACATTTTGAGCGCTTGGAGGGCTATGGTGGTAAAGGAAATATCTTCCCATAAGAACTAGACACAAGCATTCTGACAAGCTTCTTTGTGATGTGTGCATTCGTCTCACAGAGTTGAAACTATCTTTTAATTGAGCAGCTTTGAAACACTCTTTCTGCAGAATCTGCAAGTAGGCATTTGGAAGGTTTGGGGCCTATGGTGGAAAAGGAAATATCTTCACACAAAAATTAGACAGAAGCATTCGGACAACCTTCTTTGTGATATGTGCATTTATCACACAGAGTGAAACCTTACTTTTTATTGAGCAGTTTTGAAACCCCCTTTTTGAATGATCTGCATGTGGACATTTGGAGTGCTTTGAGGTCTATTGTGGCCAAGGAAATATCTTCACCTAAGAACTAGACAGAAGCATTCTGAGAAATTTCTTGTGATATGTGTATTCATCTCACAGAGTTGAACCTTACTTTGGATTGACCAGTTTTGAAACACGAAAAGGAAATATCTTCACATTAAAACTAGACAGAAGGATTTTGACAAACTACTTTGTGATGTGTACATTCATCTCACAGAGTTGAACCTTACTTTCCATTGAGCAGTTTTGAAACCTTCCTTTGGGGAATCTGCAAGTGGATTTTTGGAGCACTTTGAGGCCTTGGCTGGAAAGGAAATACATTCACAAAAAACCTAGACAGAAGCATTCTCACAAACTACTTTGGGATGCATGCATTCATCTCACAGGGCTGAACCTTGCTTTTCATTGAGTAGTTTTGAAACACTCTTTTGTAGCATCTGCAAGTGGACATTTCGAGTGCTCTGAGGCCTACGGTGGATAACGAAATATCTTCATATCACAGCTAGACAGAAGCTATCTGAGAAGCTTTCTATGTGATGTGTGCATTCATCTCACAGAGTTGAACCTTACTTTTCACTGAACAGTTTTGAAACACTCTTTTGGCAGAATCTACAAGTGGACCTTTGGAACGCTTTGAGGCCTACGGTGGAAAAGGAAATATCTTCACATAAGAACTAGACAGAAGCATACTGACAAATTTCTTTTTCGTGTGCGCATTCATCTCACAGAGTTGAAAGTTAATTTTCATTGAGCAGTTATGAAACATTCTTTTTGTGGAATCTGGATGTCGACATTTGGAGCACTTTGAGGCCTATCACGGAAAGGGAAATATCTTCATATGAAAATTAGATGGAGGCATTCTGAAAAACATCTTTGTGATGTGTGCATTCATCTCACAGAGTTGAACCTTCCTTTTGATTGACCAGCTTCGAAATGCTCTTTTAGAAGAACCTGAAAGTGGACATTTGGAGCCTTTTGTGGCCTATTGCGGAAAAGGAAATATCTTCACGTAAAAAGTAGACAGAAGCATTCTGACAAATTTCTTTATGCTGTGTGCATTCATCTCACAGAGTTGAACATTTCTTTTCATTGGCCAGTTTTGAAACACTGTTTTAGTAGAATCTGGAAGTGGACATTTGGAGCACTTTGAGGCCTATGGTGGAAAAGGAAATACGTTCACATAAAAACTAGACAGAAGCATACTGACAAACTCCTTTGGATGTGTGCATGCATCTCATGGCGTTGAATATTTCTGTGGATTGAGCAGCTTTGAAACCCTCTTTTTCTAGAATCTTCAAGGGGACATTTGGAGCACTTTCAGGCCTATGGTTCAATAGGAAATATCTTCGCATAAAAACTAGACAGAAGCATTCTGACAAACTTCTCTGTGATGTGTGCATACATCTCAGAGAGTTGAACATTTCTTTTGCTAGACCAGCTTTGAAACACTCCATTTGTAGAATCTGGGAGTGGACATTTGGAGTGCTTTGAGGCTTATGGTAGAAAGGGAAATATCTTCATATAAAAACTAGACAGAAGCATTCTGAAAAACTTCTTTGTGATATGTGCATTCATGTCAAAGAGTTGAACTTTTCTTTTGATTGAACAGTCATGAAACCCTCTTTCTGTAGAATCTGCAAACGGACATTTGTTGTGCTTTGAGGCCTATGGTGGAAAAGATAATATCTTCACATAAAAACTAGTCAGAAGCATTCTGAAAACTGTCTTTGTGATACGTGCATTCATCTCACAGAGTTGAACCTTACTTTGGATTGAGCAGTTTGAAAGACTTTTTTTGTACTATAGGAAAGTGGATAATTGGAGTGCTTTGAGGCCGATCATGGAAAATTAAATATCTTCACATAAGAACAAGACAGAAGCATTCTGACAAATTTCTTTGTGATATGTGCATTCATCTCACAGAGTTGAACCTTAATTTTCATTGAGCAGTTTTGAAACACTCTTTTTGTAGAATCTGCAAGTAGTCATTTGGAGCGCTTTGAGGCCTTTGTTGGAAAACGAAATGTCTTCATATAATAACTAGACAGAAGCATTCTGAGAAACTTATTTGTGATATCTGCATTCATCTCACAGAGTTGAATCTTTCCTTTGATTGAGCAGCTTTGATACACTCTTTTTGTAGAGTCTGCAAGTAGCCATTTGGAGCGCTTTGAGGCCTTTGTTGGAAAACGAAATGTCTTCATATAATAACTAGACAGAAGCATTCTGAGAAACTTATTTGTGATATCTGCATTCATCTCACAGAGTTGAATCTTTCCTTTGATTGAGCAGCTTTGAAACACTCTGTTCGTAGAATCTGCTAGTGGACCTTTGGAGCGCTTTGAGGCCTATGGTGGGAAAGGCAATATCTTCACATAAAAACTAGACAGAAGCATTCTGACAAACTTCTTTGTGATGTGTGAATTTATTTCATAGATTTCAACTTTGTTGTGATTGATCAGTTTTCAAACACTCTTTTTGTAGAATCTGCAAGTGGACATTTGGAACGCTATGAAGCCTAAAGTGGAAAAGGAAATATCTTCACATAAAAATTAGACAGACGCATTTTGACAAACTGCTTCGAGATGTGTGAATTCATCTCACAGAGTTGAACCTTTCTTTTGATTAAGCAATCTTGAAACACTCTTTTTGTACAATCTGCAAGTGGATATTTGTTGTGCTTTGAGGCCTACGGTGGAAAAGGAAATATCTTCAAATAAAAACTTGACAGAAGCACTCTGAGAGCCTCCTTTGGGCTGTGTGCATTTATCTCTCAGACTTAACCCTTACTTTTGTTTGAGCATCTTTGAAAGACCGCATTTGTAATAAATGCAAGTGGACATTCGAAGTGCTTTGAGGCCTATGGTGGAAAAGAAAATATCTTCACATCAGAAGGAGACAGAAGCATTCTGACCAATTTCTTTGTGGTGTGTGCATTAATCTCACAGAGTTAAACCTTACTTTCAATTGAGCCATTTTGAAACACTTTTCGTAGAATCTGCAAGTGGACATTTGAAGCGCTTTGAGGCCTAGGGTCGAAAAAGAAATATATTCACATAAAAACTAGATGGAAGCCTTCTGACAAACTACTTTCTGATGTGTGCATTCATCTCACGGAGTTGAACCTTTCTTTTGATTGAGCAGCTTTGAAACCCTCTTTTTGTAGAATTTGCATGTGAACATTTGAAGCGCTTTGAGGCCTGTGGAGCAAAAGGAAATATCTCCACCTAAAAACTAGACAGAAGCATTCTGACAAACTTCTTTGTGATGTGTGCATTCATCTCACAGAGATGATCCTTACTTTTCATTGAGCAGTTTTGAAACACTCTTTTTGTAGAATCTGCAGGTGGATATTTGGAGGGCTTTGAGGCCTCTGGTGGATAACGAAATATCTTCACATAATAACTAGACAGAAGAATTCTCACAAACTTCTTTGTAATGTGAGCATTCATCTCACAGAGTTGAACTGTTCTTTTGACTGAGCAGCTTTGAAACAGTATTTTTATAAAATCTGCAAGTGGACATTTGGATCGCTTTGAGGCCACTGGTGGAAAACGAAATAGCTTCACAATAAAACTGGAGAGAAGCGTTCTGACCAACTTCTTTGTGATGTGCACATTCATCTCACGGAGTAGAACCTTGCTTTTCATTGAGCAGTTTTGAAACACACTTTTTGTAGAATTTGAAAGTGGACCTTTGGATTGCTTGGAGGCCTATGGTGGAAAAGGAAATATCTTCACATAAAGACTAGACAGAAGCATTGTGACAAACTCCTTTGTGATGTGTGCATTCAACTCACAGAGTTGAAACTTTCTTTTGACTGAGCAACTTTGAAACACTCTATGTGTAGAATCTCCCAGTGGATATTTGCAGTGCCTTGAGGCCTCTGACGGAAAAGGAAATATCTTCACATAAAAACTAGACAGAAGCACTCTGACAAACTTTCTTGTGATGTGTGCATTCTTCTCACAGAGTTGAACCTTACTTTTCATTGAGGAATTTTTAAATACTCTTTTTGTAGAATCTGCAACATGACATTTGGAGCGCTTCAAGGCCTATGGTGGATAACGAAACGTCTTCAAGTAATAACTAGGGAGAAGCATTATGAGAAACTCCAATGTGATGTGTGCTTTCGTATCACACAGACTTTAACTTTTCTTTTGATTGAGCAGCTTTGAAACATTCTTTTTGTAGAATCTGAAAGTGGATATTTGGAGCTCTTGGAGGACTATGGTGGATAAAGAAATGATTTCGTATAATAATAACTAGAGAGAAGCATTCTGAGAAGCTTCTTTGTGACGTGAGAATTCATCTCACAGATTTGAACCTTCATTTGATTGAGTAGCTTTGAAGCTCTCTTTTTGTAGAATCTGCAAATGGACATTTCTAGCGGTTTGAGGCCTACAGTGGAAAAGGAAACGTCCTCACATGAAAAGGAGACAGAAGCATTCTCACAACATTTTTGAGATATATGCATTCATCTCAAAAAGCTGAACCTTACTTTTGATTGAGCAGTTTGGAAACCCCCTTTTTCTACTATCTGAAAATGGACATTTGGAGTGCTTTGAGGCCTATGGTGGAAAAGGAAATATCTTCACTTAAGAAGTAGACAGAAGGATTCTGATAAATTTCTTTGTGATGTGTGCATTCATCTCACAGAGTTGAACCTTACTCTGGTTGAACAATTTTGAAACACTGTTTTCGTAGAATCTGCAAGTGGACATTTTGAGCGCTTGGAGGGCTATGGTGGTAAAGGAAATATCTTCCCATAAGAACTAGACACAAGCATTCTGACAAGCTTCTTTGTGATGTGTGCATTCGTCTCACAGAGTTGAAACTATCTTTTAATTGAGCAGCTTTGAAACACTCTTTCTGCAGAATCTGCAAGTAGGCATTTGGAAGGTTTGGGGCCTATGGTGGAAAAGGAAATATCTTCACACAAAAATTAGACAGAAGCATTCGGACAACCTTCTTTGTGATATGTGCATTTATCACACAGAGTGAAACCTTACTTTTTATTGAGCAGTTTTGAAACCCCCTTTTTGAATGATCTGCATGTGGACATTTGGAGTGCTTTGAGGTCTATTGTGGCCAAGGAAATATCTTCACCTAAGAACTAGACAGAAGCATTCTGAGAAATTTCTTGTGATATGTGTATTCATCTCACAGAGTTGAACCTTACTTTGGATTGACCAGTTTTGAAACACGAAAAGGAAATATCTTCACATTAAAACTAGACAGAAGGATTTTGACAAACTACTTTGTGATGTGTACATTCATCTCACAGAGTTGAACCTTACTTTCCATTGAGCAGTTTTGAAACCTTCCTTTGGGGAATCTGCAAGTGGATTTTTGGAGCACTTTGAGGCCTTGGCTGGAAAGGAAATACATTCACAAAAAACCTAGACAGAAGCATTCTCACAAACTACTTTGGGATGCATGCATTCATCTCACAGGGCTGAACCTTGCTTTTCATTGAGTAGTTTTGAAACACTCTTTTGTAGCATCTGCAAGTGGACATTTCGAGTGCTCTGAGGCCTACGGTGGATAACGAAATATCTTCATATCACAGCTAGACAGAAGCTATCTGAGAAGCTTTCTATGTGATGTGTGCATTCATCTCACAGAGTTGAACCTTACTTTTCACTGAACAGTTTTGAAACACTCTTTTGGCAGAATCTACAAGTGGACCTTTGGAACGCTTTGAGGCCTACGGTGGAAAAGGAAATATCTTCACATAAGAACTAGACAGAAGCATACTGACAAATTTCTTTTTCGTGTGCGCATTCATCTCACAGAGTTGAAAGTTAATTTTCATTGAGCAGTTATGAAACATTCTTTTTGTGGAATCTGGATGTCGACATTTGGAGCACTTTGAGGCCTATCACGGAAAGGGAAATATCTTCATATGAAAATTAGATGGAGGCATTCTGAAAAACATCTTTGTGATGTGTGCATTCATCTCACAGAGTTGAACCTTTCTTTTGATTGACCAGCTTCGAAATGCTCTTTTAGAAGAACCTGAAAGTGGACATTTGGAGCCTTTTGTGGCCTATTGCGGAAAAGGAAATATCTTCACGTAAAAAGTAGACAGAAGCATTCTGACAAATTTCTTTATGCTGTGTGCATTCATCTCACAGAGTTGAACATTTCTTTTCATTGGCCAGTTTTGAAACACTGTTTTAGTAGAATCTGGAAGTGGACATTTGGAGCACTTTGAGGCCTATGGTGGAAAAGGAAATACGTTCACATAAAAACTAGACAGAAGCATACTGACAAACTCCTTTGGATGTGTGCATGCATCTCATGGCGTTGAATATTTCTGTGGATTGAGCAGCTTTGAAACCCTCTTTTTCTAGAATCTTCAAGGGGACATTTGGAGCACTTTCAGGCCTATGGTTCAATAGGAAATATCTTCGCATAAAAACTAGACAGAAGCATTCTGACAAACTTCTCTGTGATGTGTGCATACATCTCAGAGAGTTGAACATTTCTTTTGCTAGACCAGCTTTGAAACACTCCATTTGTAGAATCTGGGAGTGGACATTTGGAGTGCTTTGAGGCTTATGGTAGAAAGGGAAATATCTTCATATAAAAACTAGACAGAAGCATTCTGAAAAACTTCTTTGTGATATGTGCATTCATGTCAAAGAGTTGAACTTTTCTTTTGATTGAACAGTCATGAAACCCTCTTTCTGTAGAATCTGCAAACGGACATTTGTTGTGCTTTGAGGCCTATGGTGGAAAAGATAATATCTTCACATAAAAACTAGTCAGAAGCATTCTGAAAACTGTCTTTGTGATACGTGCATTCATCTCACAGAGTTGAACCTTACTTTGGATTGAGCAGTTTGAAAGACTTTTTTTGTACTATAGGAAAGTGGATAATTGGAGTGCTTTGAGGCCGATCATGGAAAATTAAATATCTTCACATAAGAACAAGACAGAAGCATTCTGACAAATTTCTTTGTGATATGTGCATTCATCTCACAGAGTTGAACCTTAATTTTCATTGAGCAGTTTTGAAACACTCTTTTTGTAGAATCTGCAAGTAGTCATTTGGAGCGCTTTGAGGCCTTTGTTGGAAAACGAAATGTCTTCATATAATAACTAGACAGAAGCATTCTGAGAAACTTATTTGTGATATCTGCATTCATCTCACAGAGTTGAATCTTTCCTTTGATTGAGCAGCTTTGATACACTCTTTTTGTAGAGTCTGCAAGTAGCCATTTGGAGCGCTTTGAGGCCTTTGTTGGAAAACGAAATGTCTTCATATAATAACTAGACAGAAGCATTCTGAGAAACTTATTTGTGATATCTGCATTCATCTCACAGAGTTGAATCTTTCCTTTGATTGAGCAGCTTTGAAACACTCTGTTCGTAGAATCTGCTAGTGGACCTTTGGAGCGCTTTGAGGCCTATGGTGGGAAAGGCAATATCTTCACATAAAAACTAGACAGAAGCATTCTGACAAACTTCTTTGTGATGTGTGAATTTATTTCATAGATTTCAACTTTGTTGTGATTGATCAGTTTTCAAACACTCTTTTTGTAGAATCTGCAAGTGGACATTTGGAACGCTATGAAGCCTAAAGTGGAAAAGGAAATATCTTCACATAAAAATTAGACAGACGCATTTTGACAAACTGCTTCGAGATGTGTGAATTCATCTCACAGAGTTGAACCTTTCTTTTGATTAAGCAATCTTGAAACACTCTTTTTGTACAATCTGCAAGTGGATATTTGTTGTGCTTTGAGGCCTACGGTGGAAAAGGAAATATCTTCAAATAAAAACTTGACAGAAGCACTCTGAGAGCCTCCTTTGGGCTGTGTGCATTTATCTCTCAGACTTGACCCTTACTTTTGATTGAGCATCTTTGAAAGACCACATTTGTAATAAATGCAAGTGGACATTCGAAGTGCTTTGAGGCCTATGGTGGAAAAGAAAATATCTTCACATCAGAAGGAGACAGAAGCATTCTGACCAATTTCTTTGTGGTGTGTGCATTAATCTCACAGAGTTAAACCTTACTTTCAATTGAGCCATTTTGAAACACTTTTCGTAGAATCTGCAAGTGGACATTTGAAGCGCTTTAAGGCCTAGGGTCGAAAAAGAAATATATTCACATAAAAACTAGATGGAAGCCTTCTGACAAACTACTTTCTGATGTGTGCATTCATCTCACGGAGTTGAACCTTTCTTTTGATTGAGCAGCTTTGAAACCCTCTTTTTGTAGAATTTGCATGTGAACATTTGAAGCGCTTTGAGGCCTGTGGAGCAAAAGGAAATATCTCCACCTAAAAACTAGACAGAAGCATTCTGACAAACTTCTTTGTGATGTGTGCATTCATCTCACAGAGATGATCCTTACTTTTCATTGAGCAGTTTTGAAACACTCTTTTTGTAGAATCTGCAGGTGGATATTTGGAGGGCTTTGAGGCCTCTGGTGGATAACGAAATATCTTCACATAATAACTAGACAGAAGAATTCTCACAAACTTCTTTGTAATGTGAGCATTCATCTCACAGAGTTGAACTGTTCTTTTGACTGAGCAGCTTTGAAACAGTATTTTTATAAAATCTGCAAGTGGACATTTGGATCGCTTTGAGGCCACTGGTGGAAAACGAAATAGCTTCACAATAAAACTGGAGAGAAGCGTTCTGACCAACTTCTTTGTGATGTGCACATTCATCTCACGGAGTAGAACCTTGCTTTTCATTGAGCAGTTTTGAAACACACTTTTTGTAGAATTTGAAAGTGGACCTTTGGATTGCTTGGAGGCCTATGGTGGAAAAGGAAATATCTTCACATAAAGACTAGACAGAAGCATTGTGACAAACTCCTTTGTGATGTGTGCATTCAACTCACAGAGTTGAAACTTTCTTTTGACTGAGCAACTTTGAAACACTCTATGTGTAGAATCTCCCAGTGGATATTTGCAGTGCCTTGAGGCCTCTGACGGAAAAGGAAATATCTTCACATAAAAACTAGACAGAAGCACTCTGACAAACTTTCTTGTGATGTGTGCATTCTTCTCACAGAGTTGAACCTTACTTCTCATTGAGGAATTTTTAAATACTCTTTTTGTAGAATCTGCAAGATGACATTTGGAGCGCTTCAAGGCCTATGGTGGATAACGAAACGTCTTCAAGTAATAACTAGGGAGAAGCATTATGAGAAACTCCAATGTGATGTGTGCTTTCGTATCACACAGACTTTAACTTTTCTTTTGATTGAGCAGCTTTGAAACATTCTTTTTGTAGAATCTGAAAGTGGATATTTGGAGCTCTTGGAGGACTATGGTGGATAAAGAAATGATTTCGTATAATAATAACTAGAGAGAAGCATTCTGAGAAGCTTCTTTGTGACGTGAGAATTCATCTCACAGATTTGAACCTTCATTTGATTGAGTAGCTTTGAAGCTCTCTTTTTGTAGAATCTGCAAATGGACATTTCTAGCGGTTTGAGGCCTACAGTGGAAAAGGAAACGTCCTCACATGAAAAGGAGACAGAAGCATTCTCACAACATTTTTGAGATATATGCATTCATCTCAAAAAGCTGAACCTTACTTTTGATTGAGCAGTTTGGAAACCCCCTTTTTCTACTATCTGAAAATGGACATTTGGAGTGCTTTGAGGCCTATGGTGGAAAAGGAAATATCTTCACTTAAGAAGTAGACAGAAGGATTCTGATAAATTTCTTTGTGATGTGTGCATTCATCTCACAGAGTTGAACCTTACTCTGGTTGAACAATTTTGAAACACTGTTTTCGTAGAATCTGCAAGTGGACATTTTGAGCGCTTGGAGGGCTATGGTGGTAAAGGAAATATCTTCCCATAAGAACTAGACACAAGCATTCTGACAAGCTTCTTTGTGATGTGTGCATTCGTCTCACAGAGTTGAAACTATCTTTTAATTGAGCAGCTTTGAAACACTCTTTCTGCAGAATCTGCAAGTAGGCATTTGGAAGGTTTGGGGCCTATGGTGGAAAAGGAAATATCTTCACACAAAAATTAGACAGAAGCATTCGGACAACCTTCTTTGTGATATGTGCATTTATCACACAGAGTGAAACCTTACTTTTTATTGAGCAGTTTTGAAACCCCCTTTTTGAATGATCTGCATGTGGACATTTGGAGTGCTTTGAGGTCTATTGTGGCCAAGGAAATATCTTCACCTAAGAACTAGACAGAAGCATTCTGAGAAATTTCTTGTGATATGTGTATTCATCTCACAGAGTTGAACCTTACTTTGGATTGACCAGTTTTGAAACACGAAAAGGAAATATCTTCACATTAAAACTAGACAGAAGGATTTTGACAAACTACTTTGTGATGTGTACATTCATCTCACAGAGTTGAACCTTACTTTCCATTGAGCAGTTTTGAAACCTTCCTTTGGGGAATCTGCAAGTGGATTTTTGGAGCACTTTGAGGCCTTGGCTGGAAAGGAAATACATTCACAAAAAACCTAGACAGAAGCATTCTCACAAACTACTTTGGGATGCATGCATTCATCTCACAGGGCTGAACCTTGCTTTTCATTGAGTAGTTTTGAAACACTCTTTTGTAGCATCTGCAAGTGGACATTTCGAGTGCTCTGAGGCCTACGGTGGATAACGAAATATCTTCATATCACAGCTAGACAGAAGCTATCTGAGAAGCTTTCTATGTGATGTGTGCATTCATCTCACAGAGTTGAACCTTACTTTTCACTGAACAGTTTTGAAACACTCTTTTGGCAGAATCTACAAGTGGACCTTTGGAACGCTTTGAGGCCTACGGTGGAAAAGGAAATATCTTCACATAAGAACTAGACAGAAGCATACTGACAAATTTCTTTTTCGTGTGCGCATTCATCTCACAGAGTTGAAAGTTAATTTTCATTGAGCAGTTATGAAACATTCTTTTTGTGGAATCTGGATGTCGACATTTGGAGCACTTTGAGGCCTATCACGGAAAGGGAAATATCTTCATATGAAAATTAGATGGAGGCATTCTGAAAAACATCTTTGTGATGTGTGCATTCATCTCACAGAGTTGAACCTTTCTTTTGATTGACCAGCTTCGAAATGCTCTTTTAGAAGAACCTGAAAGTGGACATTTGGAGCCTTTTGTGGCCTATTGCGGAAAAGGAAATATCTTCACGTAAAAAGTAGACAGAAGCATTCTGACAAATTTCTTTATGCTGTGTGCATTCATCTCACAGAGTTGAACATTTCTTTTCATTGGCCAGTTTTGAAACACTGTTTTAGTAGAATCTGGAAGTGGACATTTGGAGCACTTTGAGGCCTATGGTGGAAAAGGAAATACGTTCACATAAAAACTAGACAGAAGCATACTGACAAACTCCTTTGGATGTGTGCATGCATCTCATGGCGTTGAATATTTCTGTGGATTGAGCAGCTTTGAAACCCTCTTTTTCTAGAATCTTCAAGGGGACATTTGGAGCACTTTCAGGCCTATGGTTCAATAGGAAATATCTTCGCATAAAAACTAGACAGAAGCATTCTGACAAACTTCTCTGTGATGTGTGCATACATCTCAGAGAGTTGAACATTTCTTTTGCTAGACCAGCTTTGAAACACTCCATTTGTAGAATCTGGGAGTGGACATTTGGAGTGCTTTGAGGCTTATGGTAGAAAGGGAAATATCTTCATATAAAAACTAGACAGAAGCATTCTGAAAAACTTCTTTGTGATATGTGCATTCATGTCAAAGAGTTGAACTTTTCTTTTGATTGAACAGTCATGAAACCCTCTTTCTGTAGAATCTGCAAACGGACATTTGTTGTGCTTTGAGGCCTATGGTGGAAAAGATAATATCTTCACATAAAAACTAGTCAGAAGCATTCTGAAAACTGTCTTTGTGATACGTGCATTCATCTCACAGAGTTGAACCTTACTTTGGATTGAGCAGTTTGAAAGACTTTTTTTGTACTATAGGAAAGTGGATAATTGGAGTGCTTTGAGGCCGATCATGGAAAATTAAATATCTTCACATAAGAACAAGACAGAAGCATTCTGACAAATTTCCTTGTGATATGTGCATTCATCTCACAGAGTTGAACCTTAATTTTCATTGAGCAGTTTTGAAACACTCTTTTTGTAGAATCTGCAAGTAGTCATTTGGAGCGCTTTGAGGCCTTTGTTGGAAAACGAAATGTCTTCATATAATAACTAGACAGAAGCATTCTGAGAAACTTATTTGTGATATCTGCATTCATCTCACAGAGTTGAATCTTTCCTTTGATTGAGCAGCTTTGATACACTCTTTTTGTAGAGTCTGCAAGTAGCCATTTGGAGCGCTTTGAGGCCTTTGTTGGAAAACGAAATGTCTTCATATAATAACTAGACAGAAGCATTCTGAGAAACTTATTTGTGATATCTGCATTCATCTCACAGAGTTGAATCTTTCCTTTGATTGAGCAGCTTTGAAACACTCTGTTCGTAGAATCTGCTAGTGGACCTTTGGAGCGCTTTGAGGCCTATGGTGGGAAAGGCAATATCTTCACATAAAAACTAGACAGAAGCATTCTGACAAACTTCTTTGTGATGTGTGAATTTATTTCATAGATTTCAACTTTGTTGTGATTGATCAGTTTTCAAACACTCTTTTTGTAGAATCTGCAAGTGGACATTTGGAACGCTATGAAGCCTAAGGTGGAAAAGGAAATATCTTCACATAAAAATTAGACAGACGCATTTTGACAAACTGCTTCGAGATGTGTGAATTCATCTCACAGAGTTGAACCTTTCTTTTGATTAAGCAATCTTGAAACACTCTTTTTGTACAATCTGCAAGTGGATATTTGTTGTGCTTTGAGGCCTACGGTGGAAAAGGAAATATCTTCAAATAAAAACTTGACAGAAGCACTCTGAGAGCCTCCTTTGGGCTGTGTGCATTTATCTCTCAGACTTAACCCTTACTTTTGTTTGAGCATCTTTGAAAGACCGCATTTGTAATAAATGCAAGTGGACATTCGAAGTGCTTTGAGGCCTATGGTGGAAAAGAAAATATCTTCACATCAGAAGGAGACAGAAGCATTCTGACCAATTTCTTTGTGGTGTGTGCATTAATCTCACAGAGTTAAACCTTACTTTCAATTGAGCCATTTTGAAACACTTTTCGTAGAATCTGCAAGTGGACATTTGAAGCGCTTTGAGGCCTAGGGTCGAAAAAGAAATATATTCACATAAAAACTAGATGGAAGCCTTCTGACAAACTACTTTCTGATGTGTGCATTCATCTCACGGAGTTGAACCTTTCTTTTGATTGAGCAGCTTTGAAACCCTCTTTTTGTAGAATTTGCATGTGAACATTTGAAGCGCTTTGAGGCCTGTGGAGCAAAAGGAAATATCTCCACCTAAAAACTAGACAGAAGCATTCTGACAAACTTCTTTGTGATGTGTGCATTCATCTCACAGAGATGATCCTTACTTTTCATTGAGCAGTTTTGAAACACTCTTTTTGTAGAATCTGCAGGTGGATATTTGGAGGGCTTTGAGGCCTCTGGTGGATAACGAAATATCTTCACATAATAACTAGACAGAAGAATTCTCACAAACTTCTTTGTAATGTGAGCATTCATCTCACAGAGTTGAACTGTTCTTTTGACTGAGCAGCTTTGAAACAGTATTTTTATAAAATCTGCAAGTGGACATTTGGATCGCTTTGAGGCCACTGGTGGAAAACGAAATAGCTTCACAATAAAACTGGAGAGAAGCGTTCTGACCAACTTCTTTGTGATGTGCACATTCATCTCACGGAGTAGAACCTTGCTTTTCATTGAGCAGTTTTGAAACACACTTTTTGTAGAATTTGAAAGTGGACCTTTGGATTGCTTGGAGGCCTATGGTGGAAAAGGAAATATCTTCACATAAAGACTAGACAGAAGCATTGTGACAAACTCCTTTGTGATGTGTGCATTCAACTCACAGAGTTGAAACTTTCTTTTGACTGAGCAACTTTGAAACACTCTATGTGTAGAATCTCCCAGTGGATATTTGCAGTGCCTTGAGGCCTCTGACGGAAAAGGAAATATCTTCACATAAAAACTAGACAGAAGCACTCTGACAAACTTTCTTGTGATGTGTGCATTCTTCTCACAGAGTTGAACCTTACTTTTCATTGAGGAATTTTTAAATACTCTTTTTGTAGAATCTGCAAGATGACATTTGGAGCGCTTCAAGGCCTATGGTGGATAACGAAACGTCTTCAAGTAATAACTAGGGAGAAGCATTATGAGAAACTCCAATGTGATGTGTGCTTTCGTATCACACAGACTTTAACTTTTCTTTTGATTGAGCAGCTTTGAAACATTCTTTTTGTAGAATCTGAAAGTGGATATTTGGAGCTCTTGGAGGACTATGGTGGATAAAGAAATGATTTCGTATAATAATAACTAGAGAGAAGCATTCTGAGAAGCTTCTTTGTGACGTGAGAATTCATCTCACAGATTTGAACCTTCATTTGATTGAGTAGCTTTGAAGCTCTCTTTTTGTAGAATCTGCAAATGGACATTTCTAGCGGTTTGAGGCCTACAGTGGAAAAGGAAACGTCCTCACATGAAAAGGAGACAGAAGCATTCTCACAACATTTTTGAGATATATGCATTCATCTCAAAAAGCTGAACCTTACTTTTGATTGAGCAGTTTGGAAACCCCCTTTTTCTACTATCTGAAAATGGACATTTGGAGTGCTTTGAGGCCTATGGTGGAAAAGGAAATATCTTCACTTAAGAAGTAGACAGAAGGATTCTGATAAATTTCTTTGTGATGTGTGCATTCATCTCACAGAGTTGAATCTTACTCTGGTTGAACAATTTTGAAACACTGTTTTCGTAGAATCTGCAAGTGGACATTTTGAGCGCTTGGAGGGCTATGGTGGTAAAGGAAATATCTTCCCATAAGAACTAGACACAAGCATTCTGACAAGCTTCTTTGTGATGTGTGCATTCGTCTCACAGAGTTGAAACTATCTTTTAATTGAGCAGCTTTGAAACACTCTTTCTGCAGAATCTGCAAGTAGGCATTTGGAAGGTTTGGGGCCTATGGTGGAAAAGGAAATATCTTCACACAAAAATTAGACAGAAGCATTCGGACAACCTTCTTTGTGATATGTGCATTTATCACACAGAGTGAAACCTTACTTTTTATTGAGCAGTTTTGAAACCCCCTTTTTGAATGATCTGCATGTGGACATTTGGAGTGCTTTGAGGTCTATTGTGGCCAAGGAAATATCTTCACCTAAGAACTAGACAGAAGCATTCTGAGAAATTTCTTGTGATATGTGTATTCATCTCACAGAGTTGAACCTTACTTTGGATTGACCAGTTTTGAAACACGAAAAGGAAATATCTTCACATTAAAACTAGACAGAAGGATTTTGACAAACTACTTTGTGATGTGTACATTCATCTCACAGAGTTGAACCTTACTTTCCATTGAGCAGTTTTGAAACCTTCCTTTGGGGAATCTGCAAGTGGATTTTTGGAGCACTTTGAGGCCTTGGCTGGAAAGGAAATACATTCACAAAAAACCTAGACAGAAGCATTCTCACAAACTACTTTGGGATGCATGCATTCATCTCACAGGGCTGAACCTTGCTTTTCATTGAGTAGTTTTGAAACACTCTTTTGTAGCATCTGCAAGTGGACATTTCGAGTGCTCTGAGGCCTACGGTGGATAACGAAATATCTTCATATCACAGCTAGACAGAAGCTATCTGAGAAGCTTTCTATGTGATGTGTGCATTCATCTCACAGAGTTGAACCTTACTTTTCACTGAACAGTTTTGAAACACTCTTTTGGCAGAATCTACAAGTGGACCTTTGGAACGCTTTGAGGCCTACGGTGGAAAAGGAAATATCTTCACATAAGAACTAGACAGAAGCATACTGACAAATTTCTTTTTCGTGTGCGCATTCATCTCACAGAGTTGAAAGTTAATTTTCATTGAGCAGTTATGAAACATTCTTTTTGTGGAATCTGGATGTCGACATTTGGAGCACTTTGAGGCCTATCACGGAAAGGGAAATATCTTCATATGAAAATTAGATGGAGGCATTCTGAAAAACATCTTTGTGATGTGTGCATTCATCTCACAGAGTTGAACCTTCCTTTTGATTGACCAGCTTCGAAATGCTCTTTTAGAAGAACCTGAAAGTGGACATTTGGAGCCTTTTGTGGCCTATTGCGGAAAAGGAAATATCTTCACGTAAAAAGTAGACAGAAGCATTCTGACAAATTTCTTTATGCTGTGTGCATTCATCTCACAGAGTTGAACATTTCTTTTCATTGGCCAGTTTTGAAACACTGTTTTAGTAGAATCTGGAAGTGGACATTTGGAGCACTTTGAGGCCTATGGTGGAAAAGGAAATACGTTCACATAAAAACTAGACAGAAGCATACTGACAAACTCCTTTGGATGTGTGCATGCATCTCATGGCGTTGAATATTTCTGTGGATTGAGCAGCTTTGAAACCCTCTTTTTCTAGAATCTTCAAGGGGACATTTGGAGCACTTTCAGGCCTATGGTTCAATAGGAAATATCTTCGCATAAAAACTAGACAGAAGCATTCTGACAAACTTCTCTGTGATGTGTGCATACATCTCAGAGAGTTGAACATTTCTTTTGCTAGACCAGCTTTGAAACACTCCATTTGTAGAATCTGGGAGTGGACATTTGGAGTGCTTTGAGGCTTATGGTAGAAAGGGAAATATCTTCATATAAAAACTAGACAGAAGCATTCTGAAAAACTTCTTTGTGATATGTGCATTCATGTCAAAGAGTTGAACTTTTCTTTTGATTGAACAGTCATGAAACCCTCTTTCTGTAGAATCTGCAAACGGACATTTGTTGTGCTTTGAGGCCTATGGTGGAAAAGATAATATCTTCACATAAAAACTAGTCAGAAGCATTCTGAAAACTGTCTTTGTGATACGTGCATTCATCTCACAGAGTTGAACCTTACTTTGGATTGAGCAGTTTGAAAGACTTTTTTTGTACTATAGGAAAGTGGATAATTGGAGTGCTTTGAGGCCGATCATGGAAAATTAAATATCTTCACATAAGAACAAGACAGAAGCATTCTGACAAATTTCTTTGTGATATGTGCATTCATCTCACAGAGTTGAACCTTAATTTTCATTGAGCAGTTTTGAAACACTCTTTTTGTAGAATCTGCAAGTAGTCATTTGGAGCGCTTTGAGGCCTTTGTTGGAAAACGAAATGTCTTCATATAATAACTAGACAGAAGCATTCTGAGAAACTTATTTGTGATATCTGCATTCATCTCACAGAGTTGAATCTTTCCTTTGATTGAGCAGCTTTGATACACTCTTTTTGTAGAGTCTGCAAGTAGCCATTTGGAGCGCTTTGAGGCCTTTGTTGGAAAACGAAATGTCTTCATATAATAACTAGACAGAAGCATTCTGAGAAACTTATTTGTGATATCTGCATTCATCTCACAGAGTTGAATCTTTCCTTTGATTGAGCAGCTTTGAAACACTCTGTTCGTAGAATCTGCTAGTGGACCTTTGGAGCGCTTTGAGGCCTATGGTGGGAAAGGCAATATCTTCACATAAAAACTAGACAGAAGCATTCTGACAAACTTCTTTGTGATGTGTGAATTTATTTCATAGATTTCAACTTTGTTGTGATTGATCAGTTTTCAAACACTCTTTTTGTAGAATCTGCAAGTGGACATTTGGAACGCTATGAAGCCTAAGGTGGAAAAGGAAATATCTTCACATAAAAATTAGACAGACGCATTTTGACAAACTGCTTCGAGATGTGTGAATTCATCTCACAGAGTTGAACCTTTCTTTTGATTAAGCAATCTTGAAACACTCTTTTTGTAGAATCTGCAAGTGGATATTTGTTGTGCTTTGAGGCCTACGGTGGAAAAGGAAATATCTTCAAATAAAAACTTGACAGAAGCACTCTGAGAGCCTCCTTTGGGCTGTGTGCATTTATCTCTCAGACTTGACCCTTACTTTTGATTGAGCATCTTTGAAAGACCACTTTTGTAATAAATGCAAGTGGACATCCGAAGTGCTTTGAGGCCTATGGTGGAAAAGAAAATATCTTCACATCAGAAGGAGACAGAAGCATTCTGACCAATTTCTTTGTGGTTTGTGCATTAATCTCACAGAGTTAAACATTACTTTCAATTGAGCCATTTTGAAACACTTTTCGTAGAATCTGCAAGTGGACATTTGAAGCGTTTTGAGGCCTAGGGTCGAAAAAGAAATATATTCACATAAAAACTAGATGGAAGCCTTCTGACAAACTACTTTCTGATGTGTGCATTCATCTCACGGAGTTGAACCTTTCTTTTGATTGAGCAGCTTTGAAACCCTCTTTTTGTAGAATTTGCATGTGAACATTTGAAGCGCTTTGAGGCCTGTGGAGCAAAAGGAAATATCTCCACCTAAAAACTAGACAGAAGCATTCTGACAAACTTCTTTGTGATGTGTGCATTCATCTCACAGAGATGATCCTTACTTTTCATTGAGCAGTTTTGAAACACTCTTTTTGTAGAATCTGCAGGTGGATATTTGGAGGGCTTTGAGGCCTCTGGTGGATAACGAAATATCTTCACATAATAACTAGACAGAAGAATTCTCACAAACTTCTTTGTAATGTGAGCATTCATCTCACAGAGTTGAACAGTTCTTTTGACTGAGCAGCTTTGAAACAGTATTTTTATAAAATCTGCAAGTGGACATTTGGATCGCTTTGAGGCCACTGGTGGAAAACGAAATAGCTTCACAATAAAACTTGGAGAGAAGCGTTCTGACAAACTTCTTTGTGATGTGTGAATTTATTTCATAGATTTCAACTTTCTTGTGATTGAGCAGTTGTGAAACACTCTTTTTGTAGAATCTGCAAGTGGACATTTGGAACGCTATGAAGCCTAAGGTGGAAAAGGAAATATCTTCACGTAAAAAGTAGACAGAAGCATTCTGACAAATTCCTTTATGCTGTGTGCATTCATCTCACAGAGTTGAACATTTCTTTTCATTGGCCAGTTTTGAAACACTGTTTTAGTAGAATCTGGAAGTGGACATTTGGAGCACTTTGAGGCCTATTGTGGAAAAGGAAATACCTTCACATAAAAACTAGACAGAAGCATTCTGACAAACTCCTTTGGATGTGTGCATGCATCTCATGGCGTTGAATATTTCTGTGGATTGAGCAGCTTTGAAACACTCTTTTTCTAGAATCTTCAAGGGGACATTTGGAGCACTTTCAGGCCTATGGTTCAATAGGAAATATCTTCACATAAAAACTAGACAGAAGCATTCTGACAAACTTCTCTGTGATGTGTGCATACATCTCAGAGAGTTGAACATTTCTTTTGCTAGACCAGCTTTGAAACACTCCATTTGTAGAATCTGGGAGTGGACATTTGGAGTGCTTTGAGGCTTATGGTAGAAAGGGAAATATCTTCATATAAAAACTAGACAGAAGCATTCTGAAAAACTTCTTTGTGATATGTGCATTCATGTCAAAGAGTTGAACTTTTCTTTTGATTGAACAGTCATGAAACTCTCTTTCTGTAGAATCTGCAAACGGACATTTGTTGTGCTTTGAGGCCTATGGTGGAAAAGATAATATCTTCACATAAAAACTAGTCAGAAGCATTCTGAAAACTGTCTTTGTGATACGTGCATTCATCTCACAGAGTTGAACCTTACTTTGGATTGAGCAGTTTGAAAGACTTTTTTTGTACTATAGGAAAGTGGATAATTGGAGTGCTTTGAGGCCGATCATGGAAAATTAAATATCTTCACATAAGAACAAGACAGAAGCATTCTGACAAATTTCTTTGTGATATGTGCATTCATCTCACAGAGTTGAACCTTAATTTTCATTGAGCAGTTTTGAAACACTCTTTTTGTAGAATCTGCAAGTAGTCATTTGGAGCGCTTTGAGGCCTTTGTTGGAAAATGAAATGTCTTCATATAATAACTAGACAGAAGCATTCTGAGAAACTTATTTGTGATATCTGCATTCATCTCACAGAGTTGAATCTTTCCTTTGATTCAGCAGCTTTGAAACACTCTTTTCGTAGAATCCGCTAGTGGACCTTTGGAGCGCTTTGAGGCCTATGGTGGGAAAGGCAATATCTTCACATAAAAACTAGACAGAAGCATTCTGACAAACTTCTTTGTGATGTGTGAATTTATTTCATAGATTTCAACTTTCTTGTGATTGAGCAGTTGTGAAACACTCTTTTTGTAGAATCTGCAAGTGGACATTTGGAACGCTATGAAGCCTAAGGTGGAAAAGGAAATATCTTCACATAAAAATTAGACAGACGCATTTTGACAAACTTCTTCGAGATGTGTGCATTCATCTCACAGAATTGAACCTTTCTTTTGATTAAGCAATCTTGAAACACTCTTTTTGTAGAATCTGCAAGTGGATATTTGTTGTGCTTTGAGGCCTATGGTGGAAAAGGAAATATCTTCAAATAAAAACTTGACAGAAGCACTCTGAGAGCCTCCTTTGGGCTGTGTGCATTTATCTCTCAGACTTGACCCTTACTTTTGATTGAGCATCTTTGAAAGACCACTTTTGTAATAAATGCATGTGGACATTCGAAGTGCTTTGAGGCCTATGGTGGAAAAGAAAATATCTTCACATCAGAAGGAGACAGAAGCATTCTGACCAATTTCTTTGTGGTGTGTGCATTAATCTCACAGAGTTAAACCTTACTTTCAATTGAGCCATTTTGAAACACTTTTCGTAGAATCTGCAAGTGGACATTTGAAGCGCTTTGAGGCCTAGGGTCGAAAAAGAAATATATTCACATAAAAACTACATGGAAGCCTTCTGACAAACTTCTTTCTGATGTGTGCATTCATCTCACGGAGTTGAACCTTTCTTTTGATTGAGCAGCTTTGAAACCCTCTTTTTGTAGAATTTGCATGTGAACATTTGAAGCGCTTTGAGGCCTGTGGAGCAAAAGGAAATATCTCCAACTAAAAACTAGACAGAAGCATTCTGACAAACTTCTTTGTGATGTGTGCATTCATCTCACGGAGTTGATCCTTACTTTTCATTGAGCAGTTTTGAAACACTCTTTTTGTAGAATCTGCAGGTGGATATTTGGAGGGATTTGAGGCCTCTGGTGGATAACGAAATATCTTCACATAATAACTAGACAGAAGAATTCTCACAAACTTCTTTGTAATGTGAGCATTCGTCTCACAGAGTTGAACTGTTCTTTTGACTGAGCAGCTTTGAAACAGTATTTTCATAAAATCTGCAAGTGGACATTTGGATCGCTTTGAGGCCTCTGGTGGAAAACGAAATAGCTTCACAATAAAACTGGAGAGAAGCGTTCTGACAAACTTCTTTGTGATGTGCACATTCATCTCACGGAGTTGAACCTTGCTTTTCATTGAGCAGTTTTGAAACACACTTTTTGTAGAATTTGAAAGTGGACCTTTGGATTGCTTGGAGGCCTATGGTGGAAAAGGAAATATCTTCACATAAAGACTAGACAGAAGCATTGTGACAAACTCCTTTGTGATGTGTGCATTCAACTCACAGAGTTGAAACTTTCTTTTGACTGAGCAACTTTGAAACACTCTATGTGTAGAATCTCCCAGTGGATATTTGCAGTGCCTTGAGGCCTCTGACGGAAAAGGAAATATCTTCACATAAAAACTAGACAGAAGCACTCTGACAAACTTTCTTGTGATGTGTGCATTCTTCTCACAGAGTTGAACCTTACTTTTCATTGAGGAATTTTTAAATACTCTTTTTGTAGAATCTGCAACATGACATTTGGAGCGCTTCAAGGCCTATGGTGGATAACGAAACGTCTTCAAGTAATAACTAGGGAGAAGCATTATGAGAAACTCCAATGTGATGTGTGCTTTCGTATCACACAGACTTTAACTTTTCTTTTGATTGAGCAGCTTTGAAACATTCTTTTTGTAGAATCTGAAAGTGGATATTTGGAGCTCTTGGAGGACTATGGTGGATAAAGAAATGATTTCGTATAATAATAACTAGAGAGAAGCATTCTGAGAAGCTTCTTTGTGACGTGAGAATTCATCTCACAGATTTGAACCTTCATTTGATTGAGTAGCTTTGAAGCTCTCTTTTTGTAGAATCTGCAAATGGACATTTCTAGCGGTTTGAGGCCTACAGTGGAAAAGGAAACGTCCTCACATGAAAAGGAGACAGAAGCATTCTCACAACATTTTTGAGATATATGCATTCATCTCAAAAAGCTGAACCTTACTTTTGATTGAGCAGTTTGGAAACCCCCTTTTTCTACTATCTGAAAATGGACATTTGGAGTGCTTTGAGGCCTATGGTGGAAAAGGAAATATCTTCACTTAAGAAGTAGACAGAAGGATTCTGATAAATTTCTTTGTGATGTGTGCATTCATCTCACAGAGTTGAACCTTACTCTGGTTGAACAATTTTGAAACACTGTTTTCGTAGAATCTGCAAGTGGACATTTTGAGCGCTTGGAGGGCTATGGTGGTAAAGGAAATATCTTCCCATAAGAACTAGACACAAGCATTCTGACAAGCTTCTTTGTGATGTGTGCATTCGTCTCACAGAGTTGAAACTATCTTTTAATTGAGCAGCTTTGAAACACTCTTTCTGCAGAATCTGCAAGTAGGCATTTGGAAGGTTTGGGGCCTATGGTGGAAAAGGAAATATCTTCACACAAAAATTAGACAGAAGCATTCGGACAACCTTCTTTGTGATATGTGCATTTATCACACAGAGTGAAACCTTACTTTTTATTGAGCAGTTTTGAAACCCCCTTTTTGAATGATCTGCATGTGGACATTTGGAGTGCTTTGAGGTCTATTGTGGCCAAGGAAATATCTTCACCTAAGAACTAGACAGAAGCATTCTGAGAAATTTCTTGTGATATGTGTATTCATCTCACAGAGTTGAACCTTACTTTGGATTGACCAGTTTTGAAACACGAAAAGGAAATATCTTCACATTAAAACTAGACAGAAGGATTTTGACAAACTACTTTGTGATGTGTACATTCATCTCACAGAGTTGAACCTTACTTTCCATTGAGCAGTTTTGAAACCTTCCTTTGGGGAATCTGCAAGTGGATTTTTGGAGCACTTTGAGGCCTTGGCTGGAAAGGAAATACATTCACAAAAAACCTAGACAGAAGCATTCTCACAAACTACTTTGGGATGCATGCATTCATCTCACAGGGCTGAACCTTGCTTTTCATTGAGTAGTTTTGAAACACTCTTTTGTAGCATCTGCAAGTGGACATTTCGAGTGCTCTGAGGCCTACGGTGGATAACGAAATATCTTCATATCACAGCTAGACAGAAGCTATCTGAGAAGCTTTCTATGTGATGTGTGCATTCATCTCACAGAGTTGAACCTTACTTTTCACTGAACAGTTTTGAAACACTCTTTTGGCAGAATCTACAAGTGGACCTTTGGAACGCTTTGAGGCCTACGGTGGAAAAGGAAATATCTTCACATAAGAACTAGACAGAAGCATACTGACAAATTTCTTTTTCGTGTGCGCATTCATCTCACAGAGTTGAAAGTTAATTTTCATTGAGCAGTTATGAAACATTCTTTTTGTGGAATCTGGATGTCGACATTTGGAGCACTTTGAGGCCTATCACGGAAAGGGAAATATCTTCATATGAAAATTAGATGGAGGCATTCTGAAAAACATCTTTGTGATGTGTGCATTCATCTCACAGAGTTGAACCTTCCTTTTGATTGACCAGCTTCGAAATGCTCTTTTAGAAGAACCTGAAAGTGGACATTTGGAGCCTTTTGTGGCCTATTGCGGAAAAGGAAATATCTTCACGTAAAAAGTAGACAGAAGCATTCTGACAAATTTCTTTATGCTGTGTGCATTCATCTCACAGAGTTGAACATTTCTTTTCATTGGCCAGTTTTGAAACACTGTTTTAGTAGAATCTGGAAGTGGACATTTGGAGCACTTTGAGGCCTATGGTGGAAAAGGAAATACGTTCACATAAAAACTAGACAGAAGCATACTGACAAACTCCTTTGGATGTGTGCATGCATCTCATGGCGTTGAATATTTCTGTGGATTGAGCAGCTTTGAAACCCTCTTTTTCTAGAATCTTCAAGGGGACATTTGGAGCACTTTCAGGCCTATGGTTCAATAGGAAATATCTTCGCATAAAAACTAGACAGAAGCATTCTGACAAACTTCTCTGTGATGTGTGCATACATCTCAGAGAGTTGAACATTTCTTTTGCTAGACCAGCTTTGAAACACTCCATTTGTAGAATCTGGGAGTGGACATTTGGAGTGCTTTGAGGCTTATGGTAGAAAGGGAAATATCTTCATATAAAAACTAGACAGAAGCATTCTGAAAAACTTCTTTGTGATATGTGCATTCATGTCAAAGAGTTGAACTTTTCTTTTGATTGAACAGTCATGAAACCCTCTTTCTGTAGAATCTGCAAACGGACATTTGTTGTGCTTTGAGGCCTATGGTGGAAAAGATAATATCTTCACATAAAAACTAGTCAGAAGCATTCTGAAAACTGTCTTTGTGATACGTGCATTCATCTCACAGAGTTGAACCTTACTTTGGATTGAGCAGTTTGAAAGACTTTTTTTGTACTATAGGAAAGTGGATAATTGGAGTGCTTTGAGGCCGATCATGGAAAATTAAATATCTTCACATAAGAACAAGACAGAAGCATTCTGACAAATTTCTTTGTGATATGTGCATTCATCTCACAGAGTTGAACCTTAATTTTCATTGAGCAGTTTTGAAACACTCTTTTTGTAGAATCTGCAAGTAGTCATTTGGAGCGCTTTGAGGCCTTTGTTGGAAAACGAAATGTCTTCATATAATAACTAGACAGAAGCATTCTGAGAAACTTATTTGTGATATCTGCATTCATCTCACAGAGTTGAATCTTTCCTTTGATTGAGCAGCTTTGATACACTCTTTTTGTAGAGTCTGCAAGTAGCCATTTGGAGCGCTTTGAGGCCTTTGTTGGAAAACGAAATGTCTTCATATAATAACTAGACAGAAGCATTCTGAGAAACTTATTTGTGATATCTGCATTCATCTCACAGAGTTGAATCTTTCCTTTGATTGAGCAGCTTTGAAACACTCTGTTCGTAGAATCTGCTAGTGGACCTTTGGAGCGCTTTGAGGCCTATGGTGGGAAAGGCAATATCTTCACATAAAAACTAGACAGAAGCATTCTGACAAACTTCTTTGTGATGTGTGAATTTATTTCATAGATTTCAACTTTGTTGTGATTGATCAGTTTTCAAACACTCTTTTTGTAGAATCTGCAAGTGGACATTTGGAACGCTATGAAGCCTAAGGTGGAAAAGGAAATATCTTCACATAAAAATTAGACAGACGCATTTTGACAAACTGCTTCGAGATGTGTGAATTCATCTCACAGAGTTGAACCTTTCTTTTGATTAAGCAATCTTGAAACACTCTTTTTGTACAATCTGCAAGTGGATATTTGTTGTGCTTTGAGGCCTACGGTGGAAAAGGAAATATCTTCAAATAAAAACTTGACAGAAGCACTCTGAGAGCCTCCTTTGGGCTGTGTGCATTTATCTCTCAGACTTAACCCTTACTTTTGATTGAGCATCTTTGAAAGACCGCATTTGTAATAAATGCAAGTGGACATTCGAAGTGCTTTGAGGCCTATGGTGGAAAAGAAAATATCTTCACATCAGAAGGAGACAGAAGCATTCTGACCAATTTCTTTGTGGTGTGTGCATTAATCTCACAGAGTTAAACCTTACTTTCAATTGAGCCATTTTGAAACACTTTTCGTAGAATCTGCAAGTGGACATTTGAAGCGCTTTGAGGCCTAGGGTCGAAAAAGAAATATATTCACATAAAAACTAGATGGAAGCCTTCTGACAAACTACTTTCTGATGTGTGCATTCATCTCACGGAGTTGAACCTTTCTTTTGATTGAGCAGCTTTGAAACCCTCTTTTTGTAGAATTTGCATGTGAACATTTGAAGCGCTTTGAGGCCTGTGGAGCAAAAGGAAATATCTCCACCTAAAAACTAGACAGAAGCATTCTGACAAACTTCTTTGTGATGTGTGCATTCATCTCACAGAGATGATCCTTACTTTTCATTGAGCAGTTTTGAAACACTCTTTTTGTAGAATCTGCAGGTGGATATTTGGAGGGCTTTGAGGCCTCTGGTGGATAACGAAATATCTTCACATAATAACTAGACAGAAGAATTCTCACAAACTTCTTTGTAATGTGAGCATTCATCTCACAGAGTTGAACTGTTCTTTTGACTGAGCAGCTTTGAAACAGTATTTTTATAAAATCTGCAAGTGGACATTTGGATCGCTTTGAGGCCACTGGTGGAAAACGAAATAGCTTCACAATAAAACTGGAGAGAAGCGTTCTGACCAACTTCTTTGTGATGTGCACATTCATCTCACGGAGTAGAACCTTGCTTTTCATTGAGCAGTTTTGAAACACACTTTTTGTAGAATTTGAAAGTGGACCTTTGGATTGCTTGGAGGCCTATGGTGGAAAAGGAAATATCTTCACATAAAGACTAGACAGAAGCATTGTGACAAACTCCTTTGTGATGTGTGCATTCAACTCACAGAGTTGAAACTTTCTTTTGACTGAGCAACTTTGAAACACTCTATGTGTAGAATCTCCCAGTGGATATTTGCAGTGCCTTGAGGCCTCTGACGGAAAAGGAAATATCTTCACATAAAAACTAGACAGAAGCACTCTGACAAACTTTCTTGTGATGTGTGCATTCTTCTCACAGAGTTGAACCTTACTTTTCATTGAGGAATTTTTAAATACTCTTTTTGTAGAATCTGCAAGATGACATTTGGAGCGCTTCAAGGCCTATGGTGGATAACGAAACGTCTTCAAGTAATAACTAGGGAGAAGCATTATGAGAAACTCCAATGTGATGTGTGCTTTCGTATCACACAGACTTTAACTTTTCTTTTGATTGAGCAGCTTTGAAACATTCTTTTTGTAGAATCTGAAAGTGGATATTTGGAGCTCTTGGAGGACTATGGTGGATAAAGAAATGATTTCGTATAATAATAACTAGAGAGAAGCATTCTGAGAAGCTTCTTTGTGACGTGAGAATTCATCTCACAGATTTGAACCTTCATTTGATTGAGTAGCTTTGAAGCTCTCTTTTTGTAGAATCTGCAAATGGACATTTCTAGCGGTTTGAGGCCTACAGTGGAAAAGGAAACGTCCTCACATGAAAAGGAGACAGAAGCATTCTCACAACATTTTTGAGATATATGCATTCATCTCAAAAAGCTGAACCTTACTTTTGATTGAGCAGTTTGGAAACCCCCTTTTTCTACTATCTGAAAATGGACATTTGGAGTGCTTTGAGGCCTATGGTGGAAAAGGAAATATCTTCACTTAAGAAGTAGACAGAAGGATTCTGATAAATTTCTTTGTGATGTGTGCATTCATCTCACAGAGTTGAACCTTACTCTGGTTGAACAATTTTGAAACACTGTTTTCGTAGAATCTGCAAGTGGACATTTTGAGCGCTTGGAGGGCTATGGTGGTAAAGGAAATATCTTCCCATAAGAACTAGACACAAGCATTCTGACAAGCTTCTTTGTGATGTGTGCATTCGTCTCACAGAGTTGAAACTATCTTTTAATTGAGCAGCTTTGAAACACTCTTTCTGCAGAATCTGCAAGTAGGCATTTGGAAGGTTTGGGGCCTATGGTGGAAAAGGAAATATCTTCACACAAAAATTAGACAGAAGCATTCGGACAACCTTCTTTGTGATATGTGCATTTATCACACAGAGTGAAACCTTACTTTTTATTGAGCAGTTTTGAAACCCCCTTTTTGAATGATCTGCATGTGGACATTTGGAGTGCTTTGAGGTCTATTGTGTCCAAGGAAATATCTTCACCTAAGAACTAGACAGAAGCATTCTGAGAAATTTCTTGTGATATGTGTATTCATCTCACAGAGTTGAACCTTACTTTGGATTGACCAGTTTTGAAACACGAAAAGGAAATATCTTCACATTAAAACTAGACAGAAGGATTTTGACAAACTACTTTGTGATGTGTACATTCATCTCACAGAGTTGAACCTTACTTTCCATTGAGCAGTTTTGAAACCTTCCTTTGGGGAATCTGCAAGTGGATTTTTGGAGCACTTTGAGGCCTTGGCTGGAAAGGAAATACATTCACAAAAAACCTAGACAGAAGCATTCTCACAAACTACTTTGGGATGCATGCATTCATCTCACAGGGCTGAACCTTGCTTTTCATTGAGTAGTTTTGAAACACTCTTTTGTAGCATCTGCAAGTGGACATTTCGAGTGCTCTGAGGCCTACGGTGGATAACGAAATATCTTCATATCACAGCTAGACAGAAGCTATCTGAGAAGCTTTCTATGTGATGTGTGCATTCATCTCACAGAGTTGAACCTTACTTTTCACTGAACAGTTTTGAAACACTCTTTTGGCAGAATCTACAAGTGGACCTTTGGAACGCTTTGAGGCCTACGGTGGAAAAGGAAATATCTTCACATAAGAACTAGACAGAAGCATACTGACAAATTTCTTTTTCGTGTGCGCATTCATCTCACAGAGTTGAAAGTTAATTTTCATTGAGCAGTTATGAAACATTCTTTTTGTGGAATCTGGATGTCGACATTTGGAGCACTTTGAGGCCTATCACGGAAAGGGAAATATCTTCATATGAAAATTAGATGGAGGCATTCTGAAAAACATCTTTGTGATGTGTGCATTCATCTCACAGAGTTGAACCTTCCTTTTGATTGACCAGCTTCGAAATGCTCTTTTAGAAGAACCTGAAAGTGGACATTTGGAGCCTTTTGTGGCCTATTGCGGAAAAGGAAATATCTTCACGTAAAAAGTAGACAGAAGCATTCTGACAAATTTCTTTATGCTGTGTGCATTCATCTCACAGAGTTGAACATTTCTTTTCATTGGCCAGTTTTGAAACACTGTTTTAGTAGAATCTGGAAGTGGACATTTGGAGCACTTTGAGGCCTATGGTGGAAAAGGAAATACGTTCACATAAAAACTAGACAGAAGCATACTGACAAACTCCTTTGGATGTGTGCATGCATCTCATGGCGTTGAATATTTCTGTGGATTGAGCAGCTTTGAAACCCTCTTTTTCTAGAATCTTCAAGGGGACATTTGGAGCACTTTCAGGCCTATGGTTCAATAGGAAATATCTTCGCATAAAAACTAGACAGAAGCATTCTGACAAACTTCTCTGTGATGTGTGCATACATCTCAGAGAGTTGAACATTTCTTTTGCTAGACCAGCTTTGAAACACTCCATTTGTAGAATCTGGGAGTGGACATTTGGAGTGCTTTGAGGCTTATGGTAGAAAGGGAAATATCTTCATATAAAAACTAGACAGAAGCATTCTGAAAAACTTCTTTGTGATATGTGCATTCATGTCAAAGAGTTGAACTTTTCTTTTGATTGAACAGTCATGAAACCCTCTTTCTGTAGAATCTGCAAACGGACATTTGTTGTGCTTTGAGGCCTATGGTGGAAAAGATAATATCTTCACATAAAAACTAGTCAGAAGCATTCTGAAAACTGTCTTTGTGATACGTGCATTCATCTCACAGAGTTGAACCTTACTTTGGATTGAGCAGTTTGAAAGACTTTTTTTGTACTATAGGAAAGTGGATAATTGGAGTGCTTTGAGGCCGATCATGGAAAATTAAATATCTTCACATAAGAACAAGACAGAAGCATTCTGACAAATTTCTTTGTGATATGTGCATTCATCTCACAGAGTTGAACCTTAATTTTCATTGAGCAGTTTTGAAACACTCTTTTTGTAGAATCTGCAAGTAGTCATTTGGAGCGCTTTGAGGCCTTTGTTGGAAAACGAAATGTCTTCATATAATAACTAGACAGAAGCATTCTGAGAAACTTATTTGTGATATCTGCATTCATCTCACAGAGTTGAATCTTTCCTTTGATTGAGCAGCTTTGATACACTCTTTTTGTAGAGTCTGCAAGTAGCCATTTGGAGCGCTTTGAGGCCTTTGTTGGAAAACGAAATGTCTTCATATAATAACTAGACAGAAGCATTCTGAGAAACTTATTTGTGATATCTGCATTCATCTCACAGAGTTGAATCTTTCCTTTGATTGAGCAGCTTTGAAACACTCTGTTCGTAGAATCTGCTAGTGGACCTTTGGAGCGCTTTGAGGCCTATGGTGGGAAAGGCAATATCTTCACATAAAAACTAGACAGAAGCATTCTGACAAACTTCTTTGTGATGTGTGAATTTATTTCATAGATTTCAACTTTGTTGTGATTGATCAGTTTTCAAACACTCTTTTTGTAGAATCTGCAAGTGGACATTTGGAACGCTATGAAGCCTAAGGTGGAAAAGGAAATATCTTCACATAAAAATTAGACAGACGCATTTTGACAAACTGCTTCGAGATGTGTGAATTCATCTCACAGAGTTGAACCTTTCTTTTGATTAAGCAATCTTGAAACACTCTTTTTGTACAATCTGCAAGTGGATATTTGTTGTGCTTTGAGGCCTACGGTGGAAAAGGAAATATCTTCAAATAAAAACTTGACAGAAGCACTCTGAGAGCCTCCTTTGGGCTGTGTGCATTTATCTCTCAGACTTAACCCTTACTTTTGATTGAGCATCTTTGAAAGACCGCATTTGTAATAAATGCAAGTGGACATTCGAAGTGCTTTGAGGCCTATGGTGGAAAAGAAAATATCTTCACATCAGAAGGAGACAGAAGCATTCTGACCAATTTCTTTGTGGTGTGTGCATTAATCTCACAGAGTTAAACCTTACTTTCAATTGAGCCATTTTGAAACACTTTTCGTAGAATCTGCAAGTGGACATTTGAAGCGCTTTGAGGCCTAGGGTCGAAAAAGAAATATATTCACATAAAAACTAGATGGAAGCCTTCTGACAAACTACTTTCTGATGTGTGCATTCATCTCACGGAGTTGAACCTTTCTTTTGATTGAGCAGCTTTGAAACCCTCTTTTTGTAGAATTTGCATGTGAACATTTGAAGCGCTTTGAGGCCTGTGGAGCAAAAGGAAATATCTCCACCTAAAAACTAGACAGAAGCATTCTGACAAACTTCTTTGTGATGTGTGCATTCATCTCACAGAGATGATCCTTACTTTTCATTGAGCAGTTTTGAAACACTCTTTTTGTAGAATCTGCAGGTGGATATTTGGAGGGCTTTGAGGCCTCTGGTGGATAACGAAATATCTTCACATAATAACTAGACAGAAGAATTCTCACAAACTTCTTTGTAATGTGAGCATTCATCTCACAGAGTTGAACTGTTCTTTTGACTGAGCAGCTTTGAAACAGTATTTTTATAAAATCTGCAAGTGGACATTTGGATCGCTTTGAGGCCACTGGTGGAAAACGAAATAGCTTCACAATAAAACTGGAGAGAAGCGTTCTGACCAACTTCTTTGTGATGTGCACATTCATCTCACGGAGTAGAACCTTGCTTTTCATTGAGCAGTTTTGAAACACACTTTTTGTAGAATTTGAAAGTGGACCTTTGGATTGCTTGGAGGCCTATGGTGGAAAAGGAAATATCTTCACATAAAGACTAGACAGAAGCATTGTGACAAACTCCTTTGTGATGTGTGCATTCAACTCACAGAGTTGAAACTTTCTTTTGACTGAGCAACTTTGAAACACTCTATGTGTAGAATCTCCCAGTGGATATTTGCAGTGCCTTGAGGCCTCTGACGGAAAAGGAAATATCTTCACATAAAAACTAGACAGAAGCACTCTGACAAACTTTCTTGTGATGTGTGCATTCTTCTCACAGAGTTGAACCTTACTTTTCATTGAGGAATTTTTAAATACTCTTTTTGTAGAATCTGCAAGATGACATTTGGAGCGCTTCAAGGCCTATGGTGGATAACGAAACGTCTTCAAGTAATAACTAGGGAGAAGCATTATGAGAAACTCCAATGTGATGTGTGCTTTCGTATCACACAGACTTTAACTTTTCTTTTGATTGAGCAGCTTTGAAACATTCTTTTTGTAGAATCTGAAAGTGGATATTTGGAGCTCTTGGAGGACTATGGTGGATAAAGAAATGATTTCGTATAATAATAACTAGAGAGAAGCATTCTGAGAAGCTTCTTTGTGACGTGAGAATTCATCTCACAGATTTGAACCTTCATT
Source organism: Pan paniscus (assembly GCF_029289425.2). NCBI lineage: Eukaryota > Metazoa > Chordata > Mammalia > Primates > Hominidae > Pan > Pan paniscus. The sequence continues at coordinate 12,089,523 of NC_073273.2, forward strand.
TGATTGAGTAGCTTTGAAGCTCTCTTTTTGTAGAATCTGCAAATGGACATTTCTAGCGGTTTGAGGCCTACAGTGGAAAAGGAAACGTCCTCACATGAAAAGGAGACAGAAGCATTCTCACAACATTTTTGAGATATATGCATTCATCTCAAAAAGCTGAACCTTACTTTTGATTGAGCAGTTTGGAAACCCCCTTTTTCTACTATCTGAAAATGGACATTTGGAGTGCTTTGAGGCCTATGGTGGAAAAGGAAATATCTTCACTTAAGAAGTAGACAGAAGGATTCTGATAAATTTCTTTGTGATGTGTGCATTCATCTCACAGAGTTGAATCTTACTCTGGTTGAACAATTTTGAAACACTGTTTTCGTAGAATCTGCAAGTGGACATTTTGAGCGCTTGGAGGGCTATGGTGGTAAAGGAAATATCTTCCCATAAGAACTAGACACAAGCATTCTGACAAGCTTCTTTGTGATGTGTGCATTCGTCTCACAGAGTTGAAACTATCTTTTAATTGAGCAGCTTTGAAACACTCTTTCTGCAGAATCTGCAAGTAGGCATTTGGAAGGTTTGGGGCCTATGGTGGAAAAGGAAATATCTTCACACAAAAATTAGACAGAAGCATTCGGACAACCTTCTTTGTGATATGTGCATTTATCACACAGAGTGAAACCTTACTTTTTATTGAGCAGTTTTGAAACACCCTTTTTGAATGATCTGCATGTGGACATTTGGAGTGCTTTGAGGTCTATTGTGGCCAAGGAAATATCTTCACCTAAGAACTAGACAGAAGCATTCTGAGAAATTTCTTGTGATATGTGTATTCATCTCACAGAGTTGAACCTTACTTTGGATTGACCAGTTTTGAAACACGAAAAGGAAATATCTTCACATTAAAACTAGACAGAAGGATTTTGACAAACTACTTTGTGATGTGTACATTCATCTCACAGAGTTGAACCTTACTTTCCATTGAGCAGTTTTGAAACCTTCCTTTGGGGAATCTGCAAGTGGATTTTTGGAGCACTTTGAGGCCTTGGCTGGAAAGGAAATACATTCACAAAAAACCTAGACAGAAGCATTCTCACAAACTACTTTGGGATGCATGCATTCATCTCACAGGGCTGAACCTTGCTTTTCATTGAGTAGTTTTGAAACACTCTTTTGTAGCATCTGCAAGTGGACATTTCGAGTGCTCTGAGGCCTACGGTGGATAACGAAATATCTTCATATCACAGCTAGACAGAAGCTATCTGAGAAGCTTTCTATGTGATGTGTGCATTCATCTCACAGAGTTGAACCTTACTTTTCACTGAACAGTTTTGAAACACTCTTTTGGCAGAATCTACAAGTGGACCTTTGGAACGCTTTGAGGCCTACGGTGGAAAAGGAAATATCTTCACATAAGAACTAGACAGAAGCATACTGACAAATTTCTTTTTCGTGTGTGCATTCATCTCACAGAGTTGAAAGTTAATTTTCATTGAGCAGTTATGAAACATTCTTTTTGTGGAATCTGGATGTCGACATTTGGAGCACTTTGAGGCCTATCACGGAAAGGGAAATATCTTCATATGAAAATTAGATGGAGGCATTCTGAAAAACATCTTTGTGATGTGTGCATTCATCTCACAGAGTTGAACCTTCCTTTTGATTGACCAGCTTCGAAATGCTCTTTTAGAAGAACCTGAAAGTGGACATTTGGAGCCTTTTGTGGCCTATTGCGGAAAAGGAAATATCTTCACGTAAAAAGTAGACAGAAGCATTCTGACAAATTTCTTTATGCTGTGTGCATTCATCTCACAGAGTTGAACATTTCTTTTCATTGGCCAGTTTTGAAACACTGTTTTAGTAGAATCTGGAAGTGGACATTTGGAGCACTTTGAGGCCTATGGTGGAAAAGGAAATACGTTCACATAAAAACTAGACAGAAGCATACTGACAAACTCCTTTGGATGTGTGCATGCATCTCATGGCGTTGAATATTTCTGTGGATTGAGCAGCTTTGAAACCCTCTTTTTCTAGAATCTTCAAGGGGACATTTGGAGCACTTTCAGGCCTATGGTTCAATAGGAAATATCTTCGCATAAAAACTAGACAGAAGCATTCTGACAAACTTCTCTGTGATGTGTGCATACATCTCAGAGAGTTGAACATTTCTTTTGCTAGACCAGCTTTGAAACACTCCATTTGTAGAATCTGGGAGTGGACATTTGGAGTGCTTTGAGGCTTATGGTAGAAAGGGAAATATCTTCATATAAAAACTAGACAGAAGCATTCTGAAAAACTTCTTTGTGATATGTGCATTCATGTCAAAGAGTTGAACTTTTCTTTTGATTGAACAGTCATGAAACCCTCTTTCTGTAGAATCTGCAAACGGACATTTGTTGTGCTTTGAGGCCTATGGTGGAAAAGATAATATCTTCACATAAAAACTAGTCAGAAGCATTCTGAAAACTGTCTTTGTGATACGTGCATTCATCTCACAGAGTTGAACCTTACTTTGGATTGAGCAGTTTGAAAGACTTTTTTTGTACTATAGGAAAGTGGATAATTGGAGTGCTTTGAGGCCGATCATGGAAAATTAAATATCTTCACATAAGAACAAGACAGAAGCATTCTGACAAATTTCTTTGTGATATGTGCATTCATCTCACAGAGTTGAACCTTAATTTTCATTGAGCAGTTTTGAAACACTCTTTTTGTAGAATCTGCAAGTAGTCATTTGGAGCGCTTTGAGGCCTTTGTTGGAAAACGAAATGTCTTCATATAATAACTAGACAGAAGCATTCTGAGAAACTTATTTGTGATATCTGCATTCATCTCACAGAGTTGAATCTTTCCTTTGATTGAGCAGCTTTGATACACTCTTTTTGTAGAGTCTGCAAGTAGCCATTTGGAGCGCTTTGAGGCCTTTGTTGGAAAACGAAATGTCTTCATATAATAACTAGACAGAAGCATTCTGAGAAACTTATTTGTGATATCTGCATTCATCTCACAGAGTTGAATCTTTCCTTTGATTGAGCAGCTTTGAAACACTCTGTTCGTAGAATCTGCTAGTGGACCTTTGGAGCGCTTTGAGGCCTATGGTGGGAAAGGCAATATCTTCACATAAAAACTAGACAGAAGCATTCTGACAAACTTCTTTGTGATGTGTGAATTTATTTCATAGATTTCAACTTTGTTGTGATTGATCAGTTTTCAAACACTCTTTTTGTAGAATCTGCAAGTGGACATTTGGAACGCTATGAAGCCTAAGGTGGAAAAGGAAATATCTTCACATAAAAATTAGACAGACGCATTTTGACAAACTGCTTCGAGATGTGTGAATTCATCTCACAGAGTTGAACCTTTCTTTTGATTAAGCAATCTTGAAACACTCTTTTTGTACAATCTGCAAGTGGATATTTGTTGTGCTTTGAGGCCTACGGTGGAAAAGGAAATATCTTCAAATAAAAACTTGACAGAAGCACTCTGAGAGCCTCCTTTGGGCTGTGTGCATTTATCTCTCAGACTTGACCCTTACTTTTGATTGAGCATCTTTGAAAGACCACTTTTGTAATAAATGCAAGTGGACATCCGAAGTGCTTTGAGGCCTATGGTGGAAAAGAAAATATCTTCACATCAGAAGGAGACAGAAGCATTCTGACCAATTTCTTTGTGGTTTGTGCATTAATCTCACAGAGTTAAACATTACTTTCAATTGAGCCATTTTGAAACACTTTTCGTAGAATCTGCAAGTGGACATTTGAAGCGCTTTGAGGCCTAGGGTCGAAAAAGAAATATATTCACATAAAAACTAGATGGAAGCCTTCTGACAAACTACTTTCTGATGTGTGCATTCATCTCACGGAGTTGAACCTTTCTTTTGATTGAGCAGCTTTGAAACCCTCTTTTTGTAGAATTTGCATGTGAACATTTGAAGCGCTTTGAGGCCTGTGGAGCAAAAGGAAATATCTCCACCTAAAAACTAGACAGAAGCATTCTGACAAACTTCTTTGTGATGTGTGCATTCATCTCACAGAGATGATCCTTACTTTTCATTGAGCAGTTTTGAAACACTCTTTTTGTAGAATCTGCAGGTGGATATTTGGAGGGCTTTGAGGCCTCTGGTGGATAACGAAATATCTTCACATAATAACTAGACAGAAGAATTCTCACAAACTTCTTTGTAATGTGAGCATTCATCTCACAGAGTTGAACAGTTCTTTTGACTGAGCAGCTTTGAAACAGTATTTTTATAAAATCTGCAAGTGGACATTTGGATCGCTTTGAGGCCACTGGTGGAAAACGAAATAGCTTCACAATAAAACTTGGAGAGAAGCGTTCTGACAAACTTCTTTGTGATGTGTGAATTTATTTCATAGATTTCAACTTTCTTGTGATTGAGCAGTTGTGAAACACTCTTTTTGTAGAATCTGCAAGTGGACATTTGGAACGCTATGAAGCCTAAGGTGGAAAAGGAAATATCTTCACGTAAAAAGTAGACAGAAGCATTCTGACAAATTCCTTTATGCTGTGTGCATTCATCTCACAGAGTTGAACATTTCTTTTCATTGGCCAGTTTTGAAACACTGTTTTAGTAGAATCTGGAAGTGGACATTTGGAGCACTTTGAGGCCTATTGTGGAAAAGGAAATACCTTCACATAAAAACTAGACAGAAGCATTCTGACAAACTCCTTTGGATGTGTGCATGCATCTCATGGCGTTGAATATTTCTGTGGATTGAGCAGCTTTGAAACACTCTTTTTCTAGAATCTTCAAGGGGACATTTGGAGCACTTTCAGGCCTATGGTTCAATAGGAAATATCTTCACATAAAAACTAGACAGAAGCATTCTGACAAACTTCTCTGTGATGTGTGCATACATCTCAGAGAGTTGAACATTTCTTTTGCTAGACCAGCTTTGAAACACTCCATTTGTAGAATCTGGGAGTGGACATTTGGAGTGCTTTGAGGCTTATGGTAGAAAGGGAAATATCTTCATATAAAAACTAGACAGAAGCATTCTGAAAAACTTCTTTGTGATATGTGCATTCATGTCAAAGAGTTGAACTTTTCTTTTGATTGAACAGTCATGAAACTCTCTTTCTGTAGAATCTGCAAACGGACATTTGTTGTGCTTTGAGGCCTATGGTGGAAAAGATAATATCTTCACATAAAAACTAGTCAGAAGCATTCTGAAAACTGTCTTTGTGATACGTGCATTCATCTCACAGAGTTGAACCTTACTTTGGATTGAGCAGTTTGAAAGACTTTTTTTGTACTATAGGAAAGTGGATAATTGGAGTGCTTTGAGGCCGATCATGGAAAATTAAATATCTTCACATAAGAACAAGACAGAAGCATTCTGACAAATTTCTTTGTGATATGTGCATTCATCTCACAGAGTTGAACCTTAATTTTCATTGAGCAGTTTTGAAACACTCTTTTTGTAGAATCTGCAAGTAGTCATTTGGAGCGCTTTGAGGCCTTTGTTGGAAAATGAAATGTCTTCATATAATAACTAGACAGAAGCATTCTGAGAAACTTATTTGTGATATCTGCATTCATCTCACAGAGTTGAATCTTTCCTTTGATTGAGCAGCTTTGAAACACTCTTTTCGTAGAATCCGCTAGTGGACCTTTGGAGCGCTTTGAGGCCTATGGTGGGAAAGGCAATATCTTCACATAAAAACTAGACAGAAGCATTCTGACAAACTTCTTTGTGATGTGTGAATTTATTTCATAGATTTCAACTTTCTTGTGATTGAGCAGTTGTGAAACACTCTTTTTGTAGAATCTGCAAGTGGACATTTGGAACGCTATGAAGCCTAAGGTGGAAAAGGAAATATCTTCACATAAAAATTAGACAGACGCATTTTGACAAACTTCTTCGAGATGTGTGCATTCATCTCACAGAATTGAACCTTTCTTTTGATTAAGCAATCTTGAAACACTCTTTTTGTAGAATCTGCAAGTGGATATTTGTTGTGCTTTGAGGCCTATGGTGGAAAAGGAAATATCTTCAAATAAAAACTTGACAGAAGCACTCTGAGAGCCTCCTTTGGGCTGTGTGCATTTATCTCTCAGACTTGACCCTTACTTTTGATTGAGCATCTTTGAAAGACCACTTTTGTAATAAATGCATGTGGACATTCGAAGTGCTTTGAGGCCTATGGTGGAAAAGAAAATATCTTCACATCAGAAGGAGACAGAAGCATTCTGACCAATTTCTTTGTGGTGTGTGCATTAATCTCACAGAGTTAAACCTTACTTTCAATTGAGCCATTTTGAAACACTTTTCGTAGAATCTGCAAGTGGACATTTGAAGCGCTTTGAGGCCTAGGGTCGAAAAAGAAATATATTCACATAAAAACTACATGGAAGCCTTCTGACAAACTTCTTTCTGATGTGTGCATTCATCTCACGGAGTTGAACCTTTCTTTTGATTGAGCAGCTTTGAAACCCTCTTTTTGTAGAATTTGCATGTGAACATTTGAAGCGCTTTGAGGCCTGTGGAGCAAAAGGAAATATCTCCAACTAAAAACTAGACAGAAGCATTCTGACAAACTTCTTTGTGATGTGTGCATTCATCTCACGGAGTTGATCCTTACTTTTCATTGAGCAGTTTTGAAACACTCTTTTTGTAGAATCTGCAGGTGGATATTTGGAGGGATTTGAGGCCTCTGGTGGATAACGAAATATCTTCACATAATAACTAGACAGAAGAATTCTCACAAACTTCTTTGTAATGTGAGCATTCGTCTCACAGAGTTGAACTGTTCTTTTGACTGAGCAGCTTTGAAACAGTATTTTCATAAAATCTGCAAGTGGACATTTGGATCGCTTTGAGGCCTCTGGTGGAAAACGAAATAGCTTCACAATAAAACTGGAGAGAAGCGTTCTGACAAACTTCTTTGTGATGTGCACATTCATCTCACGGAGTTGAACCTTGCTTTTCATTGAGCAGTTTTGAAACACACTTTTTGTAGAATTTGAAAGTGGACCTTTGGATTGCTTGGAGGCCTATGGTGGAAAAGGAAATATCTTCACATAAAGACTAGACAGAAGCATTGTGACAAACTCCTTTGTGATGTGTGCATTCAACTCACAGAGTTGAACCTTTCTTTTGACTGAGCAACTTTGAAACACTCTCTCTGTAGAATCTCCCAGTGGATATTTGCAGTGGCTTGAGGCCTCTGACGGAAAAGGAAATATCTTCACATAACAACTAGACAGAAGCACTCTGACAAACTTTTCTGTGATGTGTGCGTTCTTCTCACAGAGTTGAACCTTACTTTTCATTGAGGAATTTTTAAATACTCTTTTTGTAGAATCTGCAAGATGACATTTGGAGCGCTTCAAGGCCTATGGTGGATAACGAAACGTCTTCAAGTAATAACTAGGCAGAAGCATTATGAGAAACTCCAATGTGATGTGTGCTTTCGTATCACACAGACTTTAACTTTTCTTTTGATTGAGCAGCTTTGAAACATTCTTTTTGTAGAATCTGAAAGTGGATATTTGGAGCTCTTGGAGGCCTATCATGGATAAAGAAATGACTTCGTATAATAATAACTAGAGAGATGCATTCTGAGAAGCTTCTTTGTGACATGAGAATTCATCTCACAGATTTGAACCTTCGTTTGATTGAGTAGCTTTGAAGCTCTCTTTTTGTAGAATCTGAAAATGGACATTTGGAGCGGTTTGAGGCCTACAGTGGAAAAGGAAACGTCCTCACATAAAAAGGCGACAGAAGCATTCTCACAACATTCTTTGAGTTATATGCATTCATCTCACAAAGCTGAACCTTACTTTTGATTGAGCAGTTTGGAAACCCCCTTTTTCTACTATCTGAAAATGGACATTTGGAGTGCTTTGAGGCCTATGGTGGAAAAGGAAATATCTTCACTTAAGAAGTAGACAGAAGGATTCTGATAAATTTCTTTGTGATGTGTGCATTCATCTCACAGAGTTGAACCTTACTCTGGTTGAACAGTTTTGAAACACTGTTTTCGTAGAATCTGCAAGTGGACATTTGGAGCGCTTGGAGGGCTATGGTGGTAAAGGAAATATCTTCCCATAAGAACTAGACACAAGCATTCTGACAAGCTTCTTTGTGATGTGTGCATTCGTCTCACAGAGTTGAAACTATCTTTTAATTGAGCAGCTTTGAAACACTCTTTCTGCAGAATCTGCAAGTAGGCATTTGGAAGGTTTGGGGCCTGTGGTGGAAAAGGAAATATCTTCACATAAAAATTAGACAGAAGCATTCTGACAACCTTCTTTGTGATATGTGCATTTATCACACAGAGTGAAACCTTACTTTTTATTGAGCAGTTTTGAAACACCCTTTTTGAGTGATCTGCATGTGGACATTTGGAGTGCTTTGAGGTCTATTGTGGCCAAGGAAATATCTTCACCTAAGAACTAGACAGAAGCATTCTGAGAAATTTCTTGTGATATGTGTATTCATCTCACAGAGTTGAACCTTACTTTGGATTGACCAGTTTTGAAACACGAAAAGGAAATATCTTCACATTAAAACTAGACAGAAGGATTTTGACAAACTACTTTGTGATGTGTACATTCATCTCACAGAGTTGAACCTTACTTTCCATTGAGCAGTTTTGATACCTTCCTTTGGGGAATCTGCAAGTGGATTTTTGGAGCACTTTGAGGCCTTGGCTGGAAAGGAAATACATTCACAAAAAACCTAGACAGAAGCATTCTCACAAACTACTTTGGGATGCATGCATTCATCTCACGGGGCTGTACCTTGCTTTTCATTGAGTAGTTTTGAAACACTCTTTTGTAGCATCTGCAAGTGGACATTTCGAGTGCTCTGAGGCCTACGGTGGATAACGAAATATCTTCATATCACAGCTAGACAGAAGCTATCTGAGAAGCTTTCTATGTGATGTGTGCATTCATCTCACAGAGTTGAACCTTACTTTTCACTGAACAGTTTTGAAACACTCTTTTGGCAGAATCTACAAGTGGACCTTTGGAACGCTTTGAGGCCTACGGTGGAAAAGGAAATATCTTCACATAAGAACTAGACAGAAGCATACTGACAAATTTGTTTTTCGTGTGCGCATTCATCTCACAGAGTTGAAAGTTAATTTTCATTGAGCAGTTATGAAACATTCTTTTTGTGGAATCTGGATGTCGACATTTGGAGCACTTTGAGGCCTATCACGGAAAGGGAAATATCTTCATATGAAAATTAGATGGAGGCATTCTGAAAAACATCTTTGTGATGTGTGCATTCATCTCACAGAGTTGAACCTTTCTTTTGATTGACCAGCTTCGAAATGCTCTTTTAGTAGAACCTGGAAGTGGACATTTGGAGCCTTTTGTGGCCTATTGCGGAAAAGGAAGTATCTTCACGTAAAAAGTAGACAGAAGCATTCTGACAAATTCCTTTATGCTGTGTGCATTCATCTCACAGAGTTGAACATTTCTTTTCATTGACCAGTTTTGAAACACTGTTTTAGTAGAATCTGGAAGTGGACATTTGTAGCACTTTGAGGCCTATGGTGGAAAAGGAAATACGTTCACATAAAAACTAGACAGAAGCATTCTGACAAACTCCTTTGGATGTGTGCATGCATCTCATGGCATTGAATATTTCTGTGGATTGAGCAGCTTTGAAACCCTCTTTTTCTAGAATCTTCAAGGGGACATTTGGAGCACTTTCAGGCCTATGGTTCAATAGGAAATATCTTCACATAAAAACTAGACAGAAGCATTCTGACAAACTTCTCTGTGATGTGTGCATACATCTCAGAGAGTTGAACATTTCTTTTGATAGACCAGCTTTGAAACACTCCATTTGTAGAATCTGGGAGTGGACATTTGGAGTGCTTTGAGGCTTATGGTAGAAAGGGAAATATCTTCATATAAAAACTAGACAGAAGCATTCTGAAAAACTTCTTTGTGATATGTGCATTCATGTCAAAGAGTTGAACTTTTCTTTTGATTGAACAGTCATGAAACTCTCTTTCTGTAGAATCTGCAAACGGACATTTGTTGTGCTTTGAGGCCTATGGTGGAAAAGATAATATCTTCACATAAAAACTAGTCAGAAGCATTCTGAAAACTGTCTTTGTAATACGTGCATTCGTCTCACAGAGTTGAACCTTACTTTGGATTGAGCAGTTTGAAAGACTTTTTTTGTACTATAGGAAAGTGGATAATTGGAGTGCTTTGAGGCCGATCATGGAAAATTAAATATCTTCACATAAGAACAAGACAGAAGCATTCTGACAAATTTCTTTGTGATATGTGCATTCATCTCACAGAGTTGAACCTTAATTTTCATTGAGCAGTTTTGAAACACTCTTTTTGTAGAATCTGCAAGTAGTCATTTGGAGCGCTTTGAGGCCTTTGTTTGAAAATGAAATGTCTTCATATAATAACTAGACAGAAGCATTCTGAGAAACTTATTTGTGATATCTGCATTCATCTCACAGAGTTGAATCTTTCCTTTGATTGAGCAGCTTTGAAACACTCTTTTCGTAGAATCCGCTAGTGGACCTTTGGAGCGCTTTGAGGCCTATGGTGGGAAAGGCAATATCTTCACATAAAAACTAGACAGAAGCATTCTGACAAACTTCTTTGTGATGTGTGAATTTATTTCATAGATTTCAACTTTCTTGTGATTGAGCAGTTGTGAAACACTCTTTTTGTAGAATCTGCAAGTGGACATTTGGAACGCTATGAAGCCTAAGGTGGAAAAGGAAATATCTTCACATAAAAATTAGACAGACGCATTTTGACAAACTTCTTCGAGATGTGTGCATTCATCTCACAGAATTGAACCTTTCTTTTGATTAAGCAATCTTGAAACACTCTTTTTGTAGAATCTGCAAGTGGATATTTGTTGTGCTTTGAGGCCTATGGTGGAAAAGGAAATATCTTCAAATAAAAACTTGACAGAAGCACTCTGAGAGCCTCCTTTGGGCTGTGTGCATTTATCTCTCAGACTTGACCCTTACTTTTGATTGAGCATCTTTGAAAGACCACTTTTGTAATAAATGCATGTGGACATTCGAAGTGCTTTGAGGCCTATGGTGGAAAAAAAAATATCTTCACATCAGAAGGAGACAGAAGCATTCTGACCAATTTCTTTGTGGTGTGTGCATTAATCTCACAGAGTTAAACCTTACTTTCAATTGAGCCATTTTGAAACACTTTTCGTAGAATCTGCAAGTGGACATTTGAAGCGCTTTGAGGCCTAGGGTCGAAAAAGAAATATATTCACATAAAAACTACATGGAAGCCTTCTGACAAACTTCTTTCTGATGTGTGCATTCATCTCACAGAGTTGAACCTTTCTTTTGATTGAGCAGCTTTGAAACCCTCTTTTTGTAGAATTTGCATGTGAACATTTGAAGCGCTTTGAGGCCTGTGGAGCAAAAGGAAATATCTCCACCTAAAAACTAGACAGAAGCATTCTGACAAACTTCTTTGTGATGTGTGCATTCATCTCACAGAGTTGATCCTTACTTTTCATTGAGCAGTTTTGAAACACTCATTTTGTAGAATCTGCAGGTGGATATTTGGAGGGATTTGAGGCCTCTGGTGGATAACGAAATATCTTCACATAATAACTAGACAGAAGAATTCTCACAAACTTCTTTGTAATGTGAGCATTCGTCTCACAGAGTTGAACTGTTCTTTTGACTGAGCAGCTTTGAAACAGTATTTTCATAAAATCTGCAAGTGGACATTTGGATCGCTTTGAGGCCTCTGGTGGAAAACGAAATAGCTTCACAATAAAACTGGTGAGAAGCGTTCTGACAAACTTCTTTGTGATGTGCACATTCATCTCACGGAGTTGAACCTTGCTTTTCATTGAGCAGTTTTGAAACACACTTTTTGTAGAATTTGAAAGTGGACCTTTGGATTGCTTGGAGGCCTATGGTGGAAAAGGAAATATCTTCACATAAAGACTAGACAGAAGCATTGTGACAAACTCCTTTGTGATGTGTGCATTCAACTCACAGAGTTGAACCTTTCTTTTGACTGAGCAACTTTGAAACACTCTCTCTGTAGAATCTCCCAGTGGATATTTGCAGTGGCTTGAGGCCTCTGACGGAAAAGGAAATATCTTCACATAACAACTAGACAGAAGCACTCTGACAAACTTTTCTGTGATGTGTGCGTTCTTCTCACAGAGTTGAACCTTACTTTTCATTGAGGAATTTTTAAATACTCTTTTTGTAGAATCTGCAAGATGACATTTGGAGCGCTTCAAGGCCTATGGTGGATAACGAAACGTCTTCAAGTAATAACTAGGCAGAAGCATTATGAGAAACTCCAATGTGATGTGTGCTTTCGTATCACACAGACTTTAACTTTTCTTTTGATTGAGCAGCTTTGAAACATTCTTTTTGTAGAATCTGAAAGTGGATATTTGGAGCTCTTGGAGGCCTATGATGGATAAAGAAATGACTTCGTATAATAATAACTAGAGAGATGCATTCTGAGAAGCTTCTTTGTGACATGAGAATTCATCTCACAGATTTGAACCTTCGTTTGATTGAGTAGCTTTGAAGCTCTCTTTTTGTAGAATCTGAAAATGGACATTTGGAGCGGTTTGAGGCCTACAGTGGAAAAGGAAACGTCCTCACATAAAAAGGCGACAGAAGCATTCTCACAACATTCTTTGAGTTATATGCATTCATCTCACAAAGCTGAACCTTACTTTTGATTGAGCAGTTTGGAAACCCCCTTTTTCTACTATCTGAAAATGGACATTTGGAGTGCTTTGAGGCCTATGGTGGAAAAGGAAATATCTTCACTTAAGAAGTAGACAGAAGGATTCTGATAAATTTCTTTGTGATGTGTGCATTCATCTCACAGAGTTGAACCTTACTCTGGTTGAACAGTTTTGAAACACTGTTTTCGTAGAATCTGCAAGTGGACATTTGGAGCGCTTGGAGGGCTGTGGTGGTAAAGGAAATATCTTCCCATAAGAACTAGACACAAGCATTCTGACAAGCTTCTTTGTGATGTGTGCATTCGTCTCACAGAGTTGAAACTATCTTTTAATTGAGCAGCTTTGAAACACTCTTTCTGCAGAATCTGCAAGTAGGCATTTGGAAGGTTTGGGGCCTGTGGTGGAAAAGGAAATATCTTCACATAAAAATTAGACAGAAGCATTCTGACAACCTTCTTTGTGATATGTGCATTTATCACACAGAGTGAAACCTTACTTTTTATTGAGCAGTTTTGAAACACCCTTTTTGAGTGATCTGCATGTGGACATTTGGAGTGCTTTGAGGTCTATTGTGTCCAAGGAAATATCTTCACCTAAGAACTAGACAGAAGCATTCTGAGAAATTTCTTGTGATATGTGTATTCATCTCACAGAGTTGAACCTTACTTTGGATTGACCAGTTTTGAAACACGAAAAGGAAATATCTTCACATTAAAACTAGACAGAAGGATTTTGACAAACTACTTTGTGATGTGTACATTCATCTCACAGAGTTGAACCTTACTTTCCATTGAGCAGTTTTGATACCTTCCTTTGGGGAATCTGCAAGTGGATTTTTGGAGCACTTTGAGGCCTTGGCTGGAAAGGAAATACATTCACAAAAAACCTAGACAGAAGCATTCTCACAAACTACTTTGGGATGCATGCATTCATCTCACGGGGCTGTACCTTGCTTTTCATTGAGTAGTTTTGAAACACTCTTTTGTAGCATCTGCAAGTGGACATTTTGAGTGCTCTGAGGCCTACGGTGGATAACGAAATATCTTCATATCACAGCTAGACAGAAGCTATCTGAGAAGCTTTCTATGTGATGTGTGCATTCATCTCACAGAGTTGAACCTTACTTTTCACTGAACAGTTTTGAAACACTCTTTTGGCAGAATCTACAAGTGGACCTTTGGAACGCTTTGAGGCCTACGGTGGAAAAGGAAATATCTTCACATAAGAACTAGACAGAAGCATACTGACAAATTTGTTTTTCGTGTGCGCATTCATCTCACAGAGTTGAAAGTTAATTTTCATTGAGCAGTTATGAAACATTCTTTTTGTGGAATCTGGATGTCGACATTTGGAGCACTTTGAGGCCTATCACGGAAAGGGAAATATCTTCATATGAAAATTAGATGGAGGCATTCTGAAAAACATCTTTGTGATGTGTGCATTCATCTCACAGAGTTGAACCTTTCTTTTGATTGACCAGCTTCGAAATGCTCTTTTAGTAGAACCTGGAAGTGGACATTTGGAGCCTTTTGTGGCCTATTGCGGAAAAGGAAGTATCTTCACGTAAAAAGTAGACAGAAGCATTCTGACAAATTCCTTTATGCTGTGTGCATTCATCTCACAGAGTTGAACATTTCTTTTCATTGACCAGTTTTGAAACACTGTTTTAGTAGAATCTGGAAGTGGACATTTGTAGCACTTTGAGGCCTATGGTGGAAAAGGAAATACGTTCACATAAAAACTAGACAGAAGCATTCTGACAAACTCCTTTGGATGTGTGCATGCATCTCATGGCATTGAATATTTCTGTGGATTGAGCAGCTTTGAAACCCTCTTTTTCTAGAATCTTCAAGGGGACATTTGGAGCACTTTCAGGCCTATGGTTCAATAGGAAATATCTTCACATAAAAACTAGACAGAAGCATTCTGACAAACTTCTCTGTGATGTGTGCATACATCTCAGAGAGTTGAACATTTCTTTTGCTAGACCAGCTTTGAAACACTCCATTTGTAGAATCTGGGAGTGGACATTTGGAGTGCTTTGAGGCTTATGGTAGAAAGGGAAATATCTTCATATAAAAACTAGACAGAAGCATTCTGAAAAACTTCTTTGTGATATGTGCATTCATGTCAAAGAGTTGAACTTTTCTTTTGATTGAACAGTCATGAAACTCTCTTTCTGTAGAATCTGCAAACGGACATTTGTTGTGCTTTGAGGCCTATGGTGGAAAAGATAATATCTTCACATAAAAACTAGTCAGAAGCATTCTGAAAACTGTCTTTGTGATACGTGCATTCATCTCACAGAGTTGAACCTTACTTTGGATTGAGCAGTTTGAAAGACTTTTTTTGTACTATAGGAAAGTGGATAATTGGAGTGCTTTGAGGCCGATCATGGAAAATTAAATATCTTCACATAAGAACAAGACAGAAGCATTCTGACAAATTTCTTTGTGATATGTGCATTCATCTCACAGAGTTGAACCTTAATTTTCATTGAGCAGTTTTGAAACACTCTTTTTGTAGAATCTGCAAGTAGTCATTTGGAGCGCTTTGAGGCCTTTGTTGGAAAATGAAATGTCTTCATATAATAACTAGACAGAAGCATTCTGAGAAACTTATTTGTGATATCTGCATTCATCTCACAGAGTTGAATCTTTCCTTTGATTGAGCAGCTTTGAAACACTCTTTTCGTAGAATCCGCTAGTGGACCTTTGGAGCGCTTTGAGGCCTATGGTGGGAAAGGCAATATCTTCACATAAAAACTAGACAGAAGCATTCTGACAAACTTCTTTGTGATGTGTGAATTTATTTCATAGATTTCAACTTTCTTGTGATTGATCAGTTTTCAAACACTCTTTTTGTAGAATCTGCAAGTGGACATTTGGAACGCTATGAAGCCTAAGGTGGAAAAGGAAATATCTTCACATAAAAATTAGACAGACGCATTTTGACAAACTTCTTCGAGATGTGTGCATTCATCTCACAGAATTGAAACTTTCTTTTGATTAAGCAATCTTGAAACACTCTTTTTGTAGAATCTGCAAGTGGATATTTGTTGTGCTTTGAGGCCTATGGTGGAAAAGGAAATATCTTCAAATAAAAACTTGACAGAAGCACTCTGAGAGCCTCCTTTGGGCTGTGTGCATTTATCTCTCAGACTTGACCCTTACTTTTGATTGAGCATCTTTGAAAGACCACTTTTGTAATAAATGCATGTGGACATTCGAAGTGCTTTGAGGCCTATGGTGGAAAAGAAAATATCTTCACATCAGAAGGAGACAGAAGCATTCTGACCAATTTCTTTGTGGTGTGTGCATTAATCTCACAGAGTTAAACCTTACTTTCAATTGAGCCATTTTGAAACACTTTTCGTAGAATCTGCAAGTGGACATTTGAAGCGCTTTGAGGCCTAGGGTCGAAAAAGAAATATATTCACATAAAAACTAGATGGAAGCCTTCTGACAAACTTCTTTCTGATGTGTGCATTCATCTCACAGAGTTGAACCTTTCTTTTGATTGAGCAGCTTTGAAACCCTCTTTTTGTAGAATTTGCATGTGAACATTTGAAGCGCTTTGAGGCCTGTGGAGCAAAAGGAAATATCTCCACCTAAAAACTAGACAGAAGCATTCTGACAAACTTCTTTGTGATGTGTGCATTCATCTCACAGAGTTGATCCTTACTTTTCATTGAGCAGTTTTGAAACACTCATTTTGTAGAATCTGCAGGTGGATATTTGGAGGGATTTGAGGCCTCTGGTGGATAACGAAATATCTTCACATAATAACTAGACAGAAGAATTCTCACAAACTTCTTTGTAATGTGAGCATTCGTCTCACAGAGTTGAACTGTTCTTTTGACTGAGCAGCTTTGAAACAGTATTTTCATAAAATCTGCAAGTGGACATTTGGATCGCTTTGAGGCCTCTGGTGGAAAACGAAATAGCTTCACAATAAAACTGGAGAGAAGCGTTCTGACAAACTTCTTTGTGATGTGCACATTCATCTCACGGAGTTGAACCTTGCTTTTCATTGAGCAGTTTTGAAACACACTTTTTGTAGAATTTGAAAGTGGACCTTTGGATTGCTTGGAGGCCTATGGTGGAAAAGGAAATATCTTCACATAAAGACTAGACAGAAGCATTGTGACAAACTCCTTTGTGATGTGTGCATTCAACTCACAGAGTTGAACCTTTCTTTTGACTGAGCAACTTTGAAACACTCTCTCTGTAGAATCTCCCAGTGGATATTTGCAGTGGCTTGAGGCCTCTGACGGAAAAGGAAATATCTTCACATAACAACTAGACAGAAGCACTCTGACAAACTTTTCTGTGATGTGTGCGTTCTTCTCACAGAGTTGAACCTTACTTTTCATTGAGGAATTTTTAAATACTCTTTTTGTAGAATCTGCAAGATGACATTTGGAGCGCTTCAAGGCCTATGGTGGATAACGAAACGTCTTCAAGTAATAACTAGGCAGAAGCATTATGAGAAACTCCAATGTGATGTGTGCTTTCGTATCACACAGACTTTAACTTTTCTTTTGATTGAGCAGCTTTGAAACATTCTTTTTGTAGAATCTGAAAGTGGATATTTGGAGCTCTTGGAGGCCTATGATGGATAAAGAAATGACTTCGTATAATAATAACTAGAGAGATGCATTCTGAGAAGCTTCTTTGTGACATGAGAATTCATCTCACAGATTTGAACCTTCGTTTGATTGAGTAGCTTTGAAGCTCCCTTTTTGTAGAATCTGAAAATGGACATTTGGAGCGGTTTGAGGCCTACAGTGGAAAAGGAAACGTCCTCACATAAAAAGGCGACAGAAGCATTCTCACAACATTCTTTGAGTTACATGCATTCATCTCACAAATCTGAACCTTACTTTTGATTGAGCAGTTTGGAAACCCCCTTTTTCTACTATCTGAAAATGGACATTTGGAGTGCTTTGAGGCCTATGGTGGAAAAGGAAATATCTTCACTTAAGAAGTAGACAGAAGGATTCTGATAAATTTCTTTGTGATGTGTGCATTCATCTCACAGAGTTGAACCTTACTCTTGTTGAACAATTTTGAAACACTGTTTTCATAGAATCTGCAAGTGGACATTTGGAGCGCTTGGAGGGCTGTGGTGGTAAAGGAAATATCTTCCCATAAGAACTAGACACAAGCATTCTGACAAGCTTCTTTGTGATGTGTGCATTCGTCTCACAGAGTTGAAACTATCTTTTAATTGAGCAGCTTTGAAACACTCTTTCTGCAGAATCTGCAAGTAGGCATTTGGAAGGTTTGGGGCCTGTGGTGGAAAAGGAAATATCTTCACATAAAAATTAGACAGAAGCATTCTGACAACCTTCTTTGTGATATGTGCATTTATCACACAGAGTGAAACCTTACTTTTTATTGAGCAGTTTTGAAACACCCTTTTTGAGTGATCTGCATGTGGACATTTGGAGTGCTTTGAGGTCTATTGTGGCCAAGGAAATATCTTCACCTAAGAACTAGACAGAAGCATTCTGAGAAATTTCTTGTGATATGTGTATTCATCTCACAGAGTTGAACCTTACTTTGGATTGACCAGTTTTGAAACACGAAAAGGAAATATCTTCACATTAAAACTAGACAGAAGGATTTTGACAAACTACTTTGTGATGTGTACATTCATCTCACAGAGTTGAACCTTACTTTCCATTGAGCAGTTTTGATACCTTCCTTTGGGGAATCTGCAAGTGGATTTTTGGAGCACTTTGAGGCCTTGGCTGGAAAGGAAATACATTCACAAAAAACCTAGACAGAAGCATTCTCACAAACTACTTTGGGATGCATGCATTCATCTCACGGGGCTGTACCTTGCTTTTCATTGAGTAGTTTTGAAACACTCTTTTGTAGCATCTGCAAGTGGACATTTCGAGTGCTCTGAGGCCTACGGTGGATAACGTAATATCTTCATTTCACAGCTAGACAGAAGCTATCTGAGAAGCTTTCTATGTGATGTGTGCATTCATCTCACAGAGTTGAACCTTACTTTTCACTGAACAGTTTTGAAACACTCTTTTGGCAGAATCTACAAGTGGACCTTTGGAACGCTTTGAGGCCTACGGTGGAAAAGGAAATATCTTCACATAAGAACTAGACAGAAGCATACTGACAAATTTGTTTTTCGTGTGCGCATTCATCTCACAGAGTTGAAAGTTAATTTTCATTGAGCAGTTATGAAACATTCTTTTTGTGGAATCTGGATGTCGACATTTGGAGCACTTTGAGGCCTATCACGGAAAGGGAAATATCTTCATATGAAAATTAGATGGAGGCATTCTGAAAAACATCTTTGTGATGTGTGCATTCATCTCACAGAGTTGAAACTTTCTTTTGATTGACCAGCTTCGAAATGCTCTTTTAGTAGAACCTGGAAGTGGACATTTCGAGCCTTTTGTGGCCTAATGCGGAAAAGGAAATATCTTCACGTAAAAAGTAGACAGAAGCATTCTGACAAATTCCTTTATGCTGTGTGCATTCATCTCACAGAGTTGAACATTTCTTTTCATTGGCCAGTTTTGAAACACTGTTTTAGTAGAATCTGGAAGTGGACATTTGGAGCACTTTGAGGCCTATTGTGGAAAAGGAAATACCTTCACATAAAAACTAGACAGAAGCATTCTGACAAACTCCTTTGGATGTGTGCATGCATCTAATGGCGTTGAATATTTCTGTGGATTGAGCAGCTTTGAAACACTCTTTTTCTAGAATCTTCAAGGGGACATTTGGAGCACTTTCAGGCCTATGGTTCAATAGGAAATATCTTCACATAAAAACTAGACAGAAGCATTCTGACAAACTTCTCTGTGATGTGTGCATACATCTCAGAGATTTGAACATTTCTTTTGCTAGACCAGCTTTGAAACACTCCATTTGTAGAATCTGGGAGTGGACATTTGGAGTGCTTTGAGGCTTATGGTAGAAAGGGAAATGTCTTCATATAAAAACTAGACAGAAGCATTCTGAAAAACTTCTTTGTGATATGTGCATTCATGTCAAAGAGTTGAACTTTTCTTTTGATTGAACAGTCATGAAACTCTCTTTCTGTAGAATCTGCAAACGGACATTTGTTGTGCTTTGAGGCCTATGGTGGAAAAGATAATATCTTCACATAAAAACTAGTCAGAAGCATTCTGAAAACTGTCTTTGTGATACGTGCATTCATCTCACAGAGTTGAACCTTACTTTGGATTGAGCAGTTTGAAAGACTTTTTCTGTACTATAGGAAAGTGGATAATTGGAGTGCTTTGAGGCCGATCATGGAAAATTAAATATCTTCACATAAGAACAAGACAGAAGCATTCTGACAAATTTCTTTGTGATATGTGCATTCATCTCACAGAGTTGAACCTTAATTTTCATTGAGCAGTTTTGAAACACTCTTTTTGTAGAATCTGCAAGTAGTCATTTGGAGCGCTTTGAGGCCTTTGTTGGAAAACGAAATGTCTTCATATAATAACTAGACAGAAGCATTCTGAGAAACTTATTTGTGATATCTGCATTCATCTCACAGAGTTGAATCTTTCCTTTGATTCAGCAGCTTTGAAACACTCTTTTCGTAGAATCCGCTAGTGGACCTTTGGAGCGCTTTGAGGCCTATGGTGGGAAAGGCAATATCTTCACATAAAAACTAGACAGAAGCATTCTGACAAACTTCTTTGTGATGAGTGAATTTATTTCATAGATTTCAACTTTCTTGTGATTGATCAGTTTTCAAACACTCTTTTTGTAGAATCTGCAAGTGGACATTTGGAACGCTATGAAGCCTAAGGTGGAAAAGGAAATATCTTCACATAAAAATTAGACAGACGCATTTTGACAAACTTCTTCGAGATGTGTGCATTCATCTCACAGAATTGAACCTTTCTTTTGATTAAGCAATCTTGAAACACTCTTTTTGTAGAATCTGCAAGTGGATATTTGTTGTGCTTTGAGGCCTATGGTGGAAAAGGAAATATCTTCAAATAAAAACTTGACAGAAGCACTCTGAGAGCCTCCTTTGGGCTGTGTGCATTTATCTCTCAGACTTGACCCTTACTTTTGATTGAGCATCTTTGAAAGACCACTTTTGTAATAAATGCATGTGGACATTCGAAGTGCTTTGAGGCCTATGGTGGAAAAGAAAATATCTTCACATCAGAAGGAGACAGAAGCATTCTGACCAATTTCTTTGTGGTGTGTGCATTAATCTCACAGAGTTAAACCTTACTTTCAATTGAGCCATTTTGAAACACTTTTCGTAGAATCTGCAAGTGGACATTTGAAGCGCTTTGAGGCCTAGGGTCGAAAGAGAAATATATTCACATAAAAACTACATGGAAGCCTTCTGACAAACTTCTTTCTGATGTGTGCATTCATCTCACAGAGTTGAACCTTTCTTTTGATTGAGCAGCTTTGAAACCCTCTTTTTGTAGAATTTGCATGTGAACATTTGAAGCGCTTTGAGGCCTGTGGAGCAAAAGGAAATATCTCCAACTAAAAACTAGACAGAAGCATTCTGACAAACTTCTTTGTGATGTGTGCATTCATCTCACGGAGTTGATCCTTACTTTTCATTGAGCAGTTTTGAAACACTCATTTTGTAGAATCTGCAGGTGGATATTTGGAGGGATTTGAGGCCTCTGGTGGATAACGAAATATCTTCACATAATAACTAGACAGAAGAATTCTCACAAACTTCTTTGTAATGTGAGCATTCGTCTCACAGAGTTGAACTGTTCTTTTGACTGAGCAGCTTTGAAACAGTATTTTCATAAAATCTGCAAGTGGACATTTGGATCGCTTTGAGGCCTCTGGTGGAAAACGAAATAGCTTCACAATAAAACTGGAGAGAAGCGTTCTGACAAACTTCTTTGTGATGTGCACATTCATCTCACGGAGTTGAACCTTGCTTTTCATTGAGCAGTTTTGAAACACACTTTTTGTAGAATTTGAAAGTGGACCTTTGGATTGCTTGGAGGCCTATGGTGGAAAAGGAAATATCTTCACATAAAGACTAGACAGAAGCATTGTGACAAACTCCTTTGTGATGTGTGCATTCAACTCACAGAGTTGAACCTTTCTTTTGACTGAGCAACTTTGAAACACTCTCTCTGTAGAATCTCCCAGTGGATATTTGCAGTGGCTTGAGGCCTCTGACGGAAAAGGAAATATCTTCACATAACAACTAGACAGAAGCACTCTGACAAACTTTTCTGTGATGTGTGCGTTCTTCTCACAGAGTTGAACCTTACTTTTCATTGAGGAATTTTTAAATACTCTTTTTGTAGAATCTGCAAGATGACATTTGGAGCGCTTCAAGGCCTATGGTGGATAACGAAACGTCTTCAAGTAATAACTAGGCAGAAGCATTATGAGAAACTCCAATGTGATGTGTGCTTTCGTATCACACAGACTTTAACTTTTCTTTTGATTGAGCAGCTTTGAAACATTCTTTTTGTAGAATCTGAAAGTGGATATTTGGAGCTCTTGGAGGCCTATGATGGATAAAGAAATGACTTCGTATAATAATAACTAGAGAGATGCATTCTGAGAAGCTTCTTTGTGACATGAGAATTCATCTCACAGATTTGAACCTTCGTTTGATTGAGTAGCTTTGAAGCTCTCTTTTTGTAGAATCTGAAAATGGACATTTGGAGCGGTTTGAGGCCTACAGTGGAAAAGGAAACGTCCTCACATAAAAAGGCGACAGAAGCATTCTCACAACATTCTTTGAGTTATATGCATTCATCTCACAAAGCTGAACCTTACTTTTGATTGAGCAGTTTGGAAACCCCCTTTTTCTACTATCTGAAAATGGACATTTGGAGTGCTTTGAGGCCTATGGTGGAAAAGGAAATATCTTCACTTAAGAAGTAGACAGAAGGATTCTGATAAATTTCTTTGTGATGTGTGCATTCATCTCACAGAGTTGAACCTTACTCTGGTTGAACAGTTTTGAAACACTGTTTTCGTAGAATCTGCAAGTGGACATTTGGAGCGCTTGGAGGGCTATGGTGGTAAAGGGAATATCTTCCCATAAGAACTAGACACAAGCATTCTGACAAGCTTCTTTGTGATGTGTGCATTCGTCTCACAGAGTTGAAACTATCTTTTAATTGAGCAGCTTTGAAACACTCTTTCTGCAGAATCTGCAAGTAGGCATTTGGAAGGTTTGGGGCCTGTGGTGGAAAAGGAAATATCTTCACATAAAAATTAGACAGAAGCATTCGGACAACCTTCTTTGTGATATGTGCATTTATCACACAGAGTGAAACCTTACTTTTTATTGAGCAGTTTTGAAACACCCTTTTTGAGTGATCTGCATGAGGACATTTGGAGTGCTTTGAGGTCTATTGTGGCCAAGGAAATATCTTCACCTAAGAACTAGACAGAAGCATTCTGAGAAATTTCTTGTGATATGTGTATTCATCTCACAGAGTTGAACCTTACTTTGGATTGACCAGTTTTGAAACACGAAAAGGAAATATCTTCACATTAAAACTAGACAGAAGGATTTTGACAAACTACTTTGTGATGTGTACATTCATCTCACAGAGTTGAACCTTACTTTCCATTGAGCAGTTTTGATACCTTCCTTTGGGGAATCTGCAAGTGGATTTTTGGAGCACTTTGAGGCCTTGGCTGGAAAGGAAATACATTCACAAAAAACCTAGACAGAAGCATTCTCACAAACTACTTTGGGATGCATGCATTCATCTCACGGGGCTGTACCTTGCTTTTCATTGAGTAGTTTTGAAACACTCTTTTGTAGCATCTGCAAGTGGACATTTCGAGTGCTCTGAGGCCTACGGTGGATAACGAAATATCTTCATATCACAGCTAGACAGAAGCTATCTGAGAAGCTTTCTATGTGATGTGTGCATTCATCTCACAGAGTTGAACCTTACTTTACACTGAACAGTTTTGAAACACTCTTTTGGCAGAATCTACAAGTGGACCTTTGGAACGCTTTGAGGCCTACGGTGGAAAAGGAAATATCTTCACATAAGAACTAGACAGAAGCATACTGACAAATTTCTTTTTCGTGTGCGCATTCATCTCACAGAGTTGAAAGTTAATTTTCATTGAGCAGTTATGAAACATTCTTTTTGTGGAATCTGGATGTCGACATTTGGAGCACTTTGAGGCCTATCACGGAAAGGGAAATATCTTCATATGAAAATTAGATGGAGGCATTCTGAAAAACAACTTTGTGATGTGTGCATTCATCTCACAGAGTTGAACCTTTCTTTTGATTGACCAGCTTCGAAATGCTCTTTTAGTAGAACCTGGAAGTGGACATTTGGAGCCTTTTGTGGCCTATTGCGGAAAAGGAAGTATCTTCACGTAAAAAGTAGACAGAAGCATTCTGACAAATTCCTTTATGCTGTGTGCATTCATCTCACAGAGTTGAACATTTCTTTTCATTGACCAGTTTTGAAACACTGTTTTAGTAGAATCTGGAAGTGGACATTTGGAGCACTTTGAGGCCTATGGTGGAAAAGGAAATACGTTCACATAAAAACTAGACAGAAGCATTCTGACAAACTCCTTTGGATGTGTGCATGCATCTCATGGCATTGAATATTTCTGTGGATTGAGCAGCTTTGAAACCCTCTTTTTCTAGAATCTTCAAGGGGACATTTGGAGCACTTTCAGGCCTATGGTTCAATAGGAAATATCTTCACATAAAAACTAGACAGAAGCATTCTGACAAACTTCTCTGTGATGTGTGCATACATCTCAGAGAGTTGAACATTTCTTTTGCTAGACCAGCTTTGAAACACTCCATTTGTAGAATCTGGGAGTGGACATTTGGAGTGCTTTGAGGCTTATGGTAGAAAGGGAAATATCTTCATATAAAAACTAGACAGAAGCATTCTGAAAAACTTCTTTGTGATATGTGCATTCATGTCAAAGAGTTGAACTTTTCTTTTGATTGAACAGTCATGAAACTCTCTTTCTGTAGAATCTGCAAACGGACATTTGTTGTGCTTTGAGGCCTATGGTGGAAAAGATAATATCTTCACATAAAAACTAGTCAGAAGCATTCTGAAAACTGTCTTTGTGATACGTGCATTCATCTCACAGAGTTGAACCTTACTTTGGATTGAGCAGTTTGAAAGACTTTTTTTGTACTATAGGAAAGTGGATAATTGGAGTGCTTTGAGGCCGATCATGTAAAATTAAATATCTTCACATAAGAACAAGACAGAAGCATTCTGACAAATTTCTTTGTGATATGTGCATTCATCTCACAGAGTTGAACCTTAATTTTCATTGAGCAGTTTTGAAACACTCTTTTTGTAGAATCTGCAAGTAGTCATTTGGAGCGCTTTGAGGCCTTTGTTGGAAAACGAAATGTCTTCATATAATAACTAGACAGAAGCATTCTGAGAAACTTATTTGTGATATCTGCATTCATCTCACAGAGTTGAATCTTTCCTTTGATTGAGCAGCTTTGAAACACTCTTTTCGTAGAATCCGCTAGTGGACCTTTGGAGCGCTTTGAGGCCTATGGTGGGAAAGGCAATATCTTCACATAAAAACTAGACAGAAGCATTCTGACAAACTTCTTTGTGATGTGTGAATTTATTTCATAGATTTCAACTTTCTTGTGATTGATCAGTTTTCAAACACTCTTTTTGTAGAATCTGCAAGTGGACATTTGGAACGCTATGAAGCCTAAGGTGGAAAAGGAAATATCTTCACATAAAAATTAGACAGACGCATTTTGACAAACTTCTTCGAGATGTGTGCATTCATCTCACAGAATTGAACCTTTCTTTTGATTAAGCAATCTTGAAACACTCTTTTTGTAGAATCTGCAAGTGGATATTTGTTGTGCTTTGAGGCCTATGGTGGAAAAGGAAATATCTTCAAATAAAAACTTGACAGAAGCACTCTGAGAGCCTCCTTTGGGCTGTGTGCATTTATCTCTCAGACTTGACCCTTACTTTTGATTGAGCATCTTTGAAAGACCACTTTTGTAATAAATGCATGTGGACATTCGAAGTGCTTTGAGGCCTATGGTGGAAAAGAAAATATCTTCACATCAGAAGGAGACAGAAGCATTCTGACCAATTTCTTTGTGGTGTGTGCATTAATCTCACAGAGTTAAACCTTACTTTCAATTGAGCCATTTTGAAACACTTTTCGTAGAATCTGCAAGTGGACATTTGAAGCGCTTTGAGGCCTAGGGTCGAAAAAGAAATATATTCACATAAAAACTACATGGAAGCCTTCTGACAAACTTCTTTCTGATGTGTGCATTCATCTCACAGAGTTGAACCTTTCTTTTGATTGAGCAGCTTTGAAACCCTCTTTTTGTAGAATTTGCATGTGAACATTTGAAGCGCTTTGAGGCCTGTGGAGCAAAAGGAAATATCTCCACCTAAAAACTAGACAGAAGCATTCTGACAAACTTCTTTGTGATGTGTGCATTCATCTCACAGAGTTGATCCTTACTTTTCATTGAGCAGTTTTGAAACACTCATTTTGTAGAATCTGCAGGTGGATATTTGGAGGGATTTGAGGCCTCTGGTGGATAACGAAATATCTTCACATAATAACTAGACAGAAGAATTCTCACAAACTTCTTTGTAATGTGAGCATTCGTCTCACAGAGTTGAACTGTTCTTTTGACTGAGCAGCTTTGAAACAGTATTTTCATAAAATCTGCAAGTGGACATTTGGATCGCTTTGAGGCCTCTGGTGGAAAACGAAATAGCTTCACAATAAAACTGGAGAGAAGCGTTCTGACAAACTTCTTTGTGATGTGCACATTCATCTCACGGAGTTGAACCTTGCTTTTCATTGAGCAGTTTTGAAACACACTTTTTGTAGAATTTGAAAGTGGACCTTTGGATTGCTTGGAGGCCTATGGTGGAAAAGGAAATATCTTCACATAAAGACTAGACAGAAGCATTGTGACAAACTCCTTTGTGATGTGTGCATTCAACTCACAGAGTTGAACCTTTCTTTTGACTGAGCAACTTTGAAACACTCTCTCTGTAGAATCTCCCAGTGGATATTTGCAGTGGCTTGAGGCCTCTGACGGAAAAGGAAATATCTTCACATAACAACTAGACAGAAGCACTCTGACAAACTTTTCTGTGATGTGTGCGTTCTTCTCACAGAGTTGAACCTTACTTTTCATTGAGGAATTTTTAAATACTCTTTTTGTAGAATCTGCAAGATGACATTTGGAGCGCTTCAAGGCCTATGGTGGATAACGAAACGTCTTCAAGTAATAACTAGGCAGAAGCATTATGAGAAACTCCAATGTGATGTGTGCTTTCGTATCACACAGACTTTAACTTTTCTTTTGATTGAGCAGCTTTGAAACATTCTTTTTGTAGAATCTGAAAGTGGATATTTGGAGCTCTTGGAGGCCTATGATGGATAAAGAAATGACTTCGTATAATAATAACTAGAGAGATGCATTCTGAGAAGCTTCTTTGTGACATGAGAATTCATCTCACAGATTTGAACCTTCGTTTGATTGAGTAGCTTTGAAGCTCCCTTTTTGTAGAATCTGAAAATGGACATTTGGAGCGGTTTGAGGCCTACAGTGGAAAAGGAAACGTCCTCACATAAAAAGGCGACAGAAGCATTCTCACAACATTCTTTGAGTTACATGCATTCATCTCACAAAGCTGAACCTTACTTTTGATTGAGCAGTTTGGAAACCCCCTTTTTCTACTATCTGAAAATGGACATTTGGAGTGCTTTGAGGCCTATGGTGGAAAAGGAAATATCTTCACTTAAGAAGTAGACAGAAGGATTCTGATAAATTTCTTTGTGATGTGTGCATTCATCTCACAGAGTTGAACCTTACTCTTGTTGAACAATTTTGAAACACTGTTTTCATAGAATCTGCAAGTGGACATTTGGAGCGCTTGGAGGGCTGTGGTGGTAAAGGAAATATCTTCCCATAAGAACTAGACACAAGCATTCTGACAAGCTTCTTTGTGATGTGTGCATTCGTCTCACAGAGTTGAAACTATCTTTTAATTGAGCAGCTTTGAAACACTCTTTCTGCAGAATCTGCAAGTAGGCATTTGG
Organism: Pan paniscus; assembly: GCF_029289425.2. Classification (NCBI taxonomy): domain Eukaryota; kingdom Metazoa; phylum Chordata; class Mammalia; order Primates; family Hominidae; genus Pan; species Pan paniscus. The sequence goes on from NC_073273.2 coordinate 12,117,319, forward strand.
AAGGTTTGGGGCCTGTGGTGGAAAAGGAAATATCTTCACATAAAAATTAGACAGAAGCATTCTGACAACCTTCTTTGTGATATGTGCATTTATCACACAGAGTGAAACCTTACTTTTTATTGAGCAGTTTTGAAACACCCTTTTTGAGTGATCTGCATGTGGACATTTGGAGTGCTTTGAGGTCTATTGTGGCCAAGGAAATATCTTCACCTAAGAACTAGACAGAAGCATTCTGAGAAATTTCTTGTGATATGTGTATTCATCTCACAGAGTTGAACCTTACTTTGGATTGACCAGTTTTGAAACACGAAAAGGAAATATCTTCACATTAAAACTAGACAGAAGGATTTTGACAAACTACTTTGTGATGTGTACATTCATCTCACAGAGTTGAACCTTACTTTCCATTGAGCAGTTTTGATACCTTCCTTTGGGGAATCTGCAAGTGGATTTTTGGAGCACTTTGAGGCCTTGGCTGGAAAGGAAATACATTCACAAAAAACCTAGACAGAAGCATTCTCACAAACTACTTTGGGATGCATGCATTCATCTCACGGGGCTGTACCTTGCTTTTCATTGAGTAGTTTTGAAACACTCTTTTGTAGCATCTGCAAGTGGACATTTCGAGTGCTCTGAGGCCTACGGTGGATAACGTAATATCTTCATTTCACAGCTAGACAGAAGCTATCTGAGAAGCTTTCTATGTGATGTGTGCATTCATCTCACAGAGTTGAACCTTACTTTTCACTGAACAGTTTTGAAACACTCTTTTGGCAGAATCTACAAGTGGACCTTTGGAACGCTTTGAGGCCTACGGTGGAAAAGGAAATATCTTCACATAAGAACTAGACAGAAGCATACTGACAAATTTGTTTTTCGTGTGCGCATTCATCTCACAGAGTTGAAAGTTAATTTTCATTGAGCAGTTATGAAACATTCTTTTTGTGGAATCTGGATGTCGACATTTGGAGCACTTTGAGGCCTATCACGGAAAGGGAAATATCTTCATATGAAAATTAGATGGAGGCATTCTGAAAAACATCTTTGTGATGTGTGCATTCATCTCACAGAGTTGAAACTTTCTTTTGATTGACCAGCTTCGAAATGCTCTTTTAGTAGAACCTGGAAGTGGACATTTCGAGCCTTTTGTGGCCTAATGCGGAAAAGGAAATATCTTCACGTAAAAAGTAGACAGAAGCATTCTGACAAATTCCTTTATGCTGTGTGCATTCATCTCACAGAGTTGAACATTTCTTTTCATTGGCCAGTTTTGAAACACTGTTTTAGTAGAATCTGGAAGTGGACATTTGGAGCACTTTGAGGCCTATTGTGGAAAAGGAAATACCTTCACATAAAAACTAGACAGAAGCATTCTGACAAACTCCTTTGGATGTGTGCATGCATCTAATGGCGTTGAATATTTCTGTGGATTGAGCAGCTTTGAAACACTCTTTTTCTAGAATCTTCAAGGGGACATTTGGAGCACTTTCAGGCCTATGGTTCAATAGGAAATATCTTCACATAAAAACTAGACAGAAGCATTCTGACAAACTTCTCTGTGATGTGTGCATACATCTCAGAGATTTGAACATTTCTTTTGCTAGACCAGCTTTGAAACACTCCATTTGTAGAATCTGGGAGTGGACATTTGGAGTGCTTTGAGGCTTATGGTAGAAAGGGAAATGTCTTCATATAAAAACTAGACAGAAGCATTCTGAAAAACTTCTTTGTGATATGTGCATTCATGTCAAAGAGTTGAACTTTTCTTTTGATTGAACAGTCATGAAACTCTCTTTCTGTAGAATCTGCAAACGGACATTTGTTGTGCTTTGAGGCCTATGGTGGAAAAGATAATATCTTCACATAAAAACTAGTCAGAAGCATTCTGAAAACTGTCTTTGTGATACGTGCATTCATCTCACAGAGTTGAACCTTACTTTGGATTGAGCAGTTTGAAAGACTTTTTCTGTACTATAGGAAAGTGGATAATTGGAGTGCTTTGAGGCCGATCATGGAAAATTAAATATCTTCACATAAGAACAAGACAGAAGCATTCTGACAAATTTCTTTGTGATATGTGCATTCATCTCACAGAGTTGAACCTTAATTTTCATTGAGCAGTTTTGAAACACTCTTTTTGTAGAATCTGCAAGTAGTCATTTGGAGCGCTTTGAGGCCTTTGTTGGAAAACGAAATGTCTTCATATAATAACTAGACAGAAGCATTCTGAGAAACTTATTTGTGATATCTGCATTCATCTCACAGAGTTGAATCTTTCCTTTGATTCAGCAGCTTTGAAACACTCTTTTCGTAGAATCCGCTAGTGGACCTTTGGAGCGCTTTGAAGCCTATGGTGGGAAAGGCAATATCTTCACATAAAAACTAGACAGAAGCATTCTGACAAACTTCTTTGTGATGTGTGAATTTATTTCATAGATTTCAACTTTCTTGTGATTGATCAGTTTTCAAACACTCTTTTTGTAGAATCTGCAAGTGGACATTTGGAACGCTATGAAGCCTAAGGTGGAAAAGGAAATATCTTCACATAAAAATTAGACAGACGCATTTTGACAAACTTCTTCGAGATGTGTGCATTCATCTCACAGAATTGAACCTTTCTTTTGATTAAGCAATCTTGAAACACTCTTTTTGTAGAATCTGCAAGTGGATATTTGTTGTGCTTTGAGGCCTATGGTGGAAAAGGAAATATCTTCAAATAAAAACTTGACAGAAGCACTCTGAGAGCCTCCTTTGGGCTGTGTGCATTTATCTCTCAGACTTGACCCTTACTTTTGATTGAGCATCTTTGAAAGACCACTTTTGTAATAAATGCATGTGGACATTCGAAGTGCTTTGAGGCCTATGGTGGAAAAGAAAATATCTTCACATCAGAAGGAGACAGAAGCATTCTGACCAATTTCTTTGTGGTGTGTGCATTAATCTCACAGAGTTAAACCTTACTTTCAATTGAGCCATTTTGAAACACTTTTCGTAGAATCTGCAAGTGGACATTTGAAGCGCTTTGAGGCCTAGGGTCGAAAAAGAAATATATTCACATAAAAACTACATGGAAGCCTTCTGACAAACTTCTTTCTGATGTGTGCATTCATCTCACAGAGTTGAACCTTTCTTTTGATTGAGCAGCTTTGAAACCCTCTTTTTGTAGAATTTGCATGTGAACATTTGAAGCGCTTTGAGGCCTGTGGAGCAAAAGGAAATATCTCCACCTAAAAACTAGACAGAAGCATTCTGACAAACTTCTTTGTGATGTGTGCATTCATCTCACAGAGTTGATCCTTACTTTTCATTGAGCAGTTTTGAAACACTCATTTTGTAGAATCTGCAGGTGGATATTTGGAGGGATTTGAGGCCTCTGGTGGATAACGAAATATCTTCACATAATAACTAGACAGAAGAATTCTCACAAACTTCTTTGTAATGTGAGCATTCGTCTCACAGAGTTGAACTGTTCTTTTGACTGAGCAGCTTTGAAACAGTATTTTCATAAAATCTGCAAGTGGACATTTGGATCGCTTTGAGGCCTCTGGTGGAAAACGAAATAGCTTCACAATAAAACTGGAGAGAAGCGTTCTGACAAACTTCTTTGTGATGTGCACATTCATCTCACGGAGTTGAACCTTGCTTTTCATTGAGCAGTTTTGAAACACACTTTTTGTAGAATTTGAAAGTGGACCTTTGGATTGCTTGGAGGCCTATGGTGGAAAAGGAAATATCTTCACATAAAGACTAGACAGAAGCATTGTGACAAACTCCTTTGTGATGTGTGCATTCAACTCACAGAGTTGAACCTTTCTTTTGACTGAGCAACTTTGAAACACTCTCTCTGTAGAATCTCCCAGTGGATATTTGCAGTGGCTTGAGGCCTCTGACGGAAAAGGAAATATCTTCACATAACAACTAGACAGAAGCACTCTGACAAACTTTTCTGTGATGTGTGCGTTCTTCTCACAGAGTTGAACCTTACTTTTCATTGAGGAATTTTTAAATACTCTTTTTGTAGAATCTGCAAGATGACATTTGGAGCGCTTCAAGGCCTATGGTGGATAACGAAACGTCTTCAAGTAATAACTAGGCAGAAGCATTATGAGAAACTCCAATGTGATGTGTGCTTTCGTATCACACAGACTTTAACTTTTCTTTTGATTGAGCAGCTTTGAAACATTCTTTTTGTAGAATCTGAAAGTGGATATTTGGAGCTCTTGGAGGCCTATGATGGATAAAGAAATGACTTCGTATAATAATAACTAGAGAGATGCATTCTGAGAAGCTTCTTTGTGACATGAGAATTCATCTCACAGATTTGAACCTTCGTTTGATTGAGTAGCTTTGAAGCTCTCTTTTTGTAGAATCTGAAAATGGACATTTGGAGCGGTTTGAGGCCTACAGTGGAAAAGGAAACGTCCTCACATAAAAAGGCGACAGAAGCATTCTCACAACATTCTTTGAGTTATATGCATTCATCTCACAAAGCTGAACCTTACTTTTGATTGAGCAGTTTGGAAACCCCCTTTTTCTACTATCTGAAAATGGACATTTGGAGTGCTTTGAGGCCTATGGTGGAAAAGGAAATATCTTCACTTAAGAAGTAGACAGAAGGATTCTGATAAATTTCTTTGTGATGTGTGCATTCATCTCACAGAGTTGAACCTTACTCTGGTTGAACAGTTTTGAAACACTGTTTTCGTAGAATCTGCAAGTGGACATTTGGAGCGCTTGGAGGGCTGTGGTGGTAAAGGAAATATCTTCCCATAAGAACTAGACACAAGCATTCTGACAAGCTTCTTTGTGATGTGTGCATTCATCTCACAGAGTTGAAACTATCTTTTAATTGAGCAGCTTTGAAACACTCTTTCTTCAGAATCTGCAAGTAGGCATTTGGAAGGTTTGGGGCCTATGGTGGAAAAGGAAATATCTTCACACAAAAATTAGACAGAAGCATTCTGACAACCTTCTTTGTGATATGTGCATTTATCACACAGAGTGAAACCTTACTTTTTATTGAGCAGTTTTGAAACACCCTTTTTGAGTGATCTGCATGTGGACATTTGGAGTGCTTTGAGGTCTATTGTGGCCAAGGAAATATCTTCACCTAAGAACTAGACAGAAGCATTCTGAGAAATTTCTTGTGATATGTGTATTCATCTCACAGAGTTGAACCTTACTTTGGATTGACCAGTTTTGAAACACGAAAAGGAAATATCTTCACATTAAAACTAGACAGAAGGATTTTGACAAACTACTTTGTGATGTGTACATTCATCTCACAGAGTTGAACCTTACTTTCCATTGAGCAGTTTTGATACCTTCCTTTGGGGAATCTGCAAGTGGATTTTTGGAGCACTTTGAGGCCTTGGCTGGAAAGGAAATACATTCACAAAAAACCTAGACAGAAGCATTCTCACAAACTACTTTGGGATGCGTGCATTCATCTCACGGGGCTGTACCTTGCTTTTCATTGAGTAGTTTTGAAACACTCTTTTGTAGCATCTGCAAGTGGACATTTCGAGTGCTCTGAGGCCTACGGTGGATAACGAACTATCTTCATATCACAGCTAGACAGAAGCTATCTGAGAAGCTTTCTATGTGATGTGTGCATTCATCTCACAGAGTTGAACCTTACTTTTCACTGAACAGTTTTGAAACACTCTTTTGGCAGAATCTACAAGTGGACCTTTGGAACGCCTTGAGGCCTACGGTGGAAAAGGAAATATCTTCACATAAGAACTAGACAGAAGCATACTGACAAATTTGTTTTTCGTGTGCGCATTCATCTCACAGAGTTGAAAGTTAATTTTCATTGAGCAGTTATGAAACATTCTTTTTGTGGAATCTGGATGTCGACATTTGGAGCACTTTGAGGCCTATCACGGAAAGGGAAATATCTTCATATGAAAATTAGATGGAGGCATTCTGAAAAACATCTTTGTGATGTGTGCATTCATCTCACAGAGTTGAACCTTTCTTTTGATTGACCAGCTTCGAAATGCTCTTTTAGTAGAACCTGGAAGTGGACATTTGGAGCCTTTTGTGGCCTATTGCGGAAAAGAAGTATCTTCACGTAAAAAGTAGACAGAAGCATTCTGACAAATTCCTTTATGCTGTGTGCATTCATCTCACAGAGTTGAACATTTCTTTTCATTGGCCAGTTTTGAAACACTGTTTTAGTAGAATCTGGAAGTGGACATTTGGAGCACTTTGAGGCCTATGGTGGAAAAGGAAATACCTTCACATAAAAACTAGACAGAAGCATTCTGACAAACTCCTTTGGATGTGTGCATGCATCTCATGGCGTTGAATATTTCTGTGGATTGAGCAGCTTTGAAACACTCTTTTTCTAGAATCTTCAAGGGGACATTTGGAGCACTTTCAGGCCTATGGTTCAATAGGAAATATCTTCACATAAAAACTAGACAGAAGCATTCTGACAAACTTCTCTGTGATGTGTGCATACATCTCAGAGAGTTGAACATTTCTTTTGCTAGACCAGCTTTGAAACACTCCATTTGTAGAATCTGGGAGTGGACATTTGGAGTGCTTTGAGGCTTATGGTAGAAAGGGAAATATCTTCATATAAAAACTAGACAGAAGCATTCTGAAAAACTTCTTTGTGATATGTGCATTCATGTCAAAGAGTTGAACTTTTCTTTTGATTGAACAGTCATGAAACTCTCTTTCTGTAGAATCTGCAAACGGACATTTGTTGTGCTTTGAGGCCTATGGTGGAAAAGATAATATCTTCACATAAAAACTAGTCAGAAGCATTCTGAAAACTGTCTTTGTGATACGTGCATTCATCTCACAGAGTTGAACCTTACTTTGGATTGAGCAGTTTGAAAGACTTTTTTTGTACTATAGGAAAGTGGATAATTGGAGTGCTTTGAGGCCGATCATGGAAAATTAAATATCTTCACATAAGAACAAGACAGAAGCATTCTGACAAATTTCTTTGTGATATGTGCATTCATCTCACAGAGTTGAACCTTAATTTTCATTGAGCAGTTTTGAAACACTCTTTTTGTAGAATCTGCAAGTAGTCATTTGGAGCGCTTTGAGGCCATTGTTGGAAAACGAAATGTCTTCATATAATAACTAGACAGAAGCATTCTGAGAAACTTATTTGTGATATCTGCATTCATCTCACAGAGTTGAATCTTTCCTTTGATTGAGCAGCTTTGAAACACTCTTTTTGTAGAATCTGCAAGTGGACATTTGGAACGCTATGAAGCCTAAGGTGGAAAAGGAAATATCTTCACATAAAAATTAGACAGACGAATTTTGACAAACTTCTTCAAGATGTGTGCATTCATCTCACAGAGTTGAACCTTTCTTTTGATTAAGCAATCTTGAAACACTCTTTTTGTAGAATCTGCAAGTGGATATTTGTTGTGCTTTGAGGCCTATGGTGGAAAAGGAAATATCTTCAAATAAAAACTTGACAGAAGCACTCTGAGAGCCTCCTTTGGGCTGTGTGCATTTATCTCTCAGACTTGACCCTTACTTTTGATTGAGCATCTTTGAAAGACCACTTTTGTAATAAATGCATGTGGACATTCGAAGTGCTTTGAGGCCTATGGTGGAAAAGAAAATATCTTCACATCAGAAGGAGACAGAAGCATTCTGACCAATTTCTTTGTGGTGTGTGCATTAATCTCACAGAGTTAAACCTTACTTTCAATTGAGCCATTTTGAAACACTTTTCGTAGAATCTGCAAGTGGACATTTGAAGCGCTTTGAGGCCTAGGGTCGAAAAAGAAATATATTAACATAAAAACTACATGGAAGCCTTCTGACAAACTTCTTTCTGATGTGTGCATTCATCTCACAGAGTTGAACCTTTCTTTTGATTGAGCAGCTTTGAAACCCTCTTTTTGTAGAATTTGCATGTGAACATTTGAAGCGCTTTGAGGCCTGTGGAGCAAAAGGAAATATCTCCACCTAAAAACTAGACAGAAGCATTCTGACAAACTTCTTTGTGATGTGTGCATTCATCTCACAGAGTTGATCCTTACTTTTCATTGAGCAGTTTTGAAACACTCATTTTGTAGAATCTGCAGGTGGATATTTGGAGGGATTTGAGGCCTCTGGTGGATAACGAAATATCTTCACATAATAACTAGACAGAAGAATTCTCACAAACTTCTTTGTAATGTGAGCATTCGTCTCACAGAGTTGAACTGTTCTTTTGACTGAGCAGCTTTGAAACAGTATTTTCATAAAATCTGCAAGTGGACATTTGGATCGCTTTGAGGCCTCTGGTGGAAAACGAAATAGCTTCACAATAAAACTGGAGAGAAGCGTTCTGACAAACTTCTTTGTGATGTGCACATTCATCTCACGGAGTTGAACCTTGCTTTTCATTGAGCAGTTTTGAAACACACTTTTTGTAGAATTTGAAAGTGGACCTTTGGATTGCTTGGAGGCCTATGGTGGAAAAGGAAATATCTTCACATAAAGACTAGACAGAAGCATTGTGACAAACTCCTTTGTGATGTGTGCATTCAACTCACAGAGTTGAACCTTTCTTTTGACTGAGCAACTTTGAAACACTCTCTCTGTAGAATCTCCCAGTGGATATTTGCAGTGGCTTGAGGCCTCTGACGGAAAAGGAAATATCTTCACATAACAACTAGACAGAAGCACTCTGACAAACTTTTCTGTGATGTGTGCGTTCTTCTCACAGAGTTGAACCTTACTTTTCATTGAGGAATTTTTAAATACTCTTTTTGTAGAATCTGCAAGATGACATTTGGAGCGCTTCAAGGCCTATGGTGGATAACGAAACGTCTTCAAGTAATAACTAGGCAGAAGCATTATGAGAAACTCCAATGTGATGTGTGCTTTCGTATCACACAGACTTTAACTTTTCTTTTGATTGAGCAGCTTTGAAACATTCTTTTTGTAGAATCTGAAAGTGGATATTTGGAGCTCTTGGAGGCCTATGATGGATAAAGAAATGACTTCGTATAATAATAACTAGAGAGATGCATTCTGAGAAGCTTCTTTGTGACATGAGAATTCATCTCACAGATTTGAACCTTCGTTTGATTGAGTAGCTTTGAAGCTCTCTTTTTGTAGAATCTGAAAATGGACATTTGGAGCGGTTTGAGGCCTACAGTGGAAAAGGAAACGTCCTCACATAAAAAGGCGACAGAAGCATTCTCACAACATTCTTTGAGTTATATGCATTCATCTCACAAAGCTGAACCTTACTTTTGATTGAGCAGTTTGGAAACCCCCTTTTTCTACTATCTGAAAATGGACATTTGGAGTGCTTTGAGGCCTATGGTGGAAAAGGAAATATCTTCACTTAAGAAGTAGACAGAAGGATTCTGATAAATTTCTTTGTGATGTGTGCATTCATCTCACAGAGTTGAACCTTACTCTGGTTGAACAGTTTTGAAACACTGTTTTCGTAGAATCTGCAAGTGGACATTTGGAGCGCTTGGAGGGCTGTGGTGGTAAAGGAAATATCTTCCCATAAGAACTAGACACAAGCATTCTGACAAGCTTCTTTGTGATGTGTGCATTCGTCTCACAGAGTTGAAACTATCTTTTAATTGAGCAGCTTTGAAACACTCTTTCTTCAGAATCTGCAAGTAGGCATTTGGAAGGTTTGGGGCCTATGGTGGAAAAGGAAATATCTTCACACAAAAATTAGACAGAAGCATTCTGACAACCTTCTTTGTGATATGTGCATTTATCACACAGAGTGAAACCTTACTTTTTATTGAGCAGTTTTGAAACACCCTTTTTGAGTGATCTGCATGTGGACATTTGGAGTGCTTTGAGGTCTATTGTGGCCAAGGAAATATCTTCACCTAAGAACTAGACAGAAGCATTCTGAGAAATTTCTTGTGATATGTGTATTCATCTCACAGAGTTGAACCTTACTTTGGATTGACCAGTTTTGAAACACGAAAAGGAAATATCTTCACATTAAAACTAGACAGAAGGATTTTGACAAACTACTTTGTGATGTGTACATTCATCTCACAGAGTTGAACCTTACTTTCCATTGAGCAGTTTTGATACCTTCCTTTGGGGAATCTGCAAGTGGATTTTTGGAGCACTTTGAGGCCTTGGCTGGAAAGGAAATACATTCACAAAAAACCTAGACAGAAGCATTCTCACAAACTACTTTGGGATGCGTGCATTCATCTCACGGGGCTGTACCTTGCTTTTCATTGAGTAGTTTTGAAACACTCTTTTGTAGCATCTGCAAGTGGACATTTCGAGTGCTCTGAGGCCTACGGTGGATAACGAACTATCTTCATATCACAGCTAGACAGAAGCTATCTGAGAAGCTTTCTATGTGATGTGTGCATTCATCTCACAGAGTTGAACCTTACTTTTCACTGAACAGTTTTGAAACACTCTTTTGGCAGAATCTACAAGTGGACCTTTGGAACGCCTTGAGGCCTACGGTGGAAAAGGAAATATCTTCACATAAGAACTAGACAGAAGCATACTGACAAATTTGTTTTTCGTGTGCGCATTCATCTCACAGAGTTGAAAGTTAATTTTCATTGAGCAGTTATGAAACATTCTTTTTGTGGAATCTGGATGTCGACATTTGGAGCACTTTGAGGCCTATCACGGAAAGGGAAATATCTTCATATGAAAATTAGATGGAGGCATTCTGAAAAACATCTTTGTGATGTGTGCATTCATCTCACAGAGTTGAACCTTTCTTTTGATTGACCAGCTTCGAAATGCTCTTTTAGTAGAACCTGGAAGTGGACATTTGGAGCCTTTTGTGGCCTATTGCGGAAAAGAAGTATCTTCACGTAAAAAGTAGACAGAAGCATTCTGACAAATTCCTTTATGCTGTGTGCATTCATCTCACAGAGTTGAACATTTCTTTTCATTGGCCAGTTTTGAAACACTGTTTTAGTAGAATCTGGAAGTGGACATTTGGAGCACTTTGAGGCCTATGGTGGAAAAGGAAATACCTTCACATAAAAACTAGACAGAAGCATTCTGACAAACTCCTTTGGATGTGTGCATGCATCTCATGGCGTTGAATATTTCTGTGGATTGAGCAGCTTTGAAACACTCTTTTTCTAGAATCTTCAAGGGGACATTTGGAGCACTTTCAGGCCTATGGTTCAATAGGAAATATCTTCACATAAAAACTAGACAGAAGCATTCTGACAAACTTCTCTGTGATGTGTGCATACATCTCAGAGAGTTGAACATTTCTTTTGCTAGACCAGCTTTGAAACACTCCATTTGTAGAATCTGGGAGTGGACATTTGGAGTGCTTTGAGGCTTATGGTAGAAAGGGAAATATCTTCATATAAAAACTAGACAGAAGCATTCTGAAAAACTTCTTTGTGATATGTGCATTCATGTCAAAGAGTTGAACTTTTCTTTTGATTGAACAGTCATGAAACTCTCTTTCTGTAGAATCTGCAAACGGACATTTGTTGTGCTTTGAGGCCTATGGTGGAAAAGATAATATCTTCACATAAAAACTAGTCAGAAGCATTCTGAAAACTGTCTTTGTGATACGTGCATTCATCTCACAGAGTTGAACCTTACTTTGGATTGAGCAGTTTGAAAGACTTTTTTTGTACTATAGGAAAGTGGATAATTGGAGTGCTTTGAGGCCGATCATGGAAAATTAAATATCTTCACATAAGAACAAGACAGAAGCATTCTGACAAATTTCTTTGTGATATGTGCATTCATCTCACAGAGTTGAACCTTAATTTTCATTGAGCAGTTTTGAAACACTCTTTTTGTAGAATCTGCAAGTAGTCATTTGGAGCGCTTTGAGGCCATTGTTGGAAAACGAAATGTCTTCATATAATAACTAGACAGAAGCATTCTGAGAAACTTATTTGTGATATCTGCATTCATCTCACAGAGTTGAATCTTTCCTTTGATTGAGCAGCTTTGAAACACTCTTTTTGTAGAATCTGCAAGTGGACATTTGGAACGCTATGAAGCCTAAGGTGGAAAAGGAAATATCTTCACATAAAAATTAGACAGACGAATTTTGACAAACTTCTTCAAGATGTGTGCATTCATCTCACAGAGTTGAACCTTTCTTTTGATTAAGCAATCTTGAAACACTCTTTTTGTAGAATCTGCAAGTGGATATTTGTTGTGCTTTGAGGCCTATGGTGGAAAAGGAAATATCTTCAAATAAAAACTTGACAGAAGCACTCTGAGAGCCTCCTTTGGGCTGTGTGCATTTATCTCTCAGACTTGACCCTTACTTTTGATTGAGCATCTTTGAAAGACCACTTTTGTAATAAATGCATGTGGACATTCGAAGTGCTTTGAGGCCTATGGTGGAAAAGAAAATATCTTCACATCAGAAGGAGACAGAAGCATTCTGACCAATTTCTTTGTGGTGTGTGCATTAATCTCACAGAGTTAAACCTTACTTTCAATTGAGCCATTTTGAAACACTTTTCGTAGAATCTGCAAGTGGACATTTGAAGCGCTTTGAGGCCTAGGGTCGAAAAAGAAATATATTAACATAAAAACTACATGGAAGCCTTCTGACAAACTTCTTTCTGATGTGTGCATTCATCTCACAGAGTTGAACCTTTCTTTTGATTGAGCAGCTTTGAAACCCTCTTTTTGTAGAATTTGCATGTGAACATTTGAAGCGCTTTGAGGCCTGTGGAGCAAAAGGAAATATCTCCACCTAAAAACTAGACAGAAGCATTCTGACAAACTTCTTTGTGATGTGTGCATTCATCTCACAGAGTTGATCCTTACTTTTCATTGAGCAGTTTTGAAACACTCATTTTGTAGAATCTGCAGGTGGATATTTGGAGGGATTTGAGGCCTCTGGTGGATAACGAAATATCTTCACATAATAACTAGACAGAAGAATTCTCACAAACTTCTTTGTAATGTGAGCATTCGTCTCACAGAGTTGAACTGTTCTTTTGACTGAGCAGCTTTGAAACAGTATTTTCATAAAATCTGCAAGTGGACATTTGGATCGCTTTGAGGCCTCTGGTGGAAAACGAAATAGCTTCACAATAAAACTGGAGAGAAGCGTTCTGACAAACTTCTTTGTGATGTGCACATTCATCTCACGGAGTTGAACCTTGCTTTTCATTGAGCAGTTTTGAAACACACTTTTTGTAGAATTTGAAAGTGGACCTTTGGATTGCTTGGAGGCCTATGGTGGAAAAGGAAATATCTTCACATAAAGACTAGACAGAAGCATTGTGACAAACTCCTTTGTGATGTGTGCATTCAACTCACAGAGTTGAACCTTTCTTTTGACTGAGCAACTTTGAAACACTCTCTCTGTAGAATCTCCCAGTGGATATTTGCAGTGGCTTGAGGCCTCTGACGGAAAAGGAAATATCTTCACATAACAACTAGACAGAAGCACTCTGACAAACTTTTCTGTGATGTGTGCGTTCTTCTCACAGAGTTGAACCTTACTTTTCATTGAGGAATTTTTAAATACTCTTTTTGTAGAATCTGCAAGATGACATTTGGAGCGCTTCAAGGCCTATGGTGGATAACGAAACGTCTTCAAGTAATAACTAGGCAGAAGCATTATGAGAAACTCCAATGTGATGTGTGCTTTCGTATCACACAGACTTTAACTTTTCTTTTGATTGAGCAGCTTTGAAACATTCTTTTTGTAGAATCTGAAAGTGGATATTTGGAGCTCTTGGAGGCCTATGATGGATAAAGAAATGACTTCGTATAATAATAACTAGAGAGATGCATTCTGAGAAGCTTCTTTGTGACATGAGAATTCATCTCACAGATTTGAACCTTCGTTTGATTGAGTAGCTTTGAAGCTCTCTTTTTGTAGAATCTGAAAATGGACATTTGGAGCGGTTTGAGGCCTACAGTGGAAAAGGAAACGTCCTCATAAAAAGGCGACAGAAGCATTCTCACAACATTCTTTGAGTTATATGCATTCATCTCACAAAGCTGAACCTTACTTTTGATTGAGCAGTTTGGAAACCCCCTTTTTCTACTATCTGAAAATGGACATTTGGAGTGCTTTGAGGCCTATGGTGGAAAAGGAAATATCTTCACTTAAGAAGTAGACAGAAGGATTCTGATAAATTTCTTTGTGATGTGTGCATTCATCTCACAGAGTTGAACCTTACTCTGGCTGAACAGTTTTGAAACACTGTTTTCGTAGAATCTGCAAGTGGACATTTGGAGCGCTTGGAGGGCTGTGGTGGTAAAGGAAATATCTTCCCATAAGAACTAGACACAAGCATTCTGACAAGCTTCTTTGTGATGTGTGCATTCGTCTCACAGAGTTGAAACTATCTTTTAATTGAGCAGCTTTGAAACACTCTTTCTGCAGAATCTGCAAGTAGGCATTTGGAAGGTTTGGGGCCTGTGGTGGAAAAGGAAATATCTTCACATAAAAATTAGACAGAAGCATTCTGACAACCTTCTTTGTGATATGTGCATTTATCACACAGAGTGAAACCTTACTTTTTATTGAGCAGTTTTGAAACACCCTTTTTGAGTGATCTGCATGTGGACATTTGGAGTGCTTTGAGGTCTATTGTGGCCAAGGAAATATCTTCACCTAAGAACTAGACAGAAGCATTCTGAGAAATTTCTTGTGATATGTGTATTCATCTCACAGAGTTGAACCTTACTTTGGATTGACCAGTTTTGAAACACGAAAAGGAAATATCTTCACATTAAAACTAGACAGAAGGATTTTGACAAACTACTTTGTGATGTGTACATTCATCTCACAGAGTTGAACCTTACTTTCCATTGAGCAGTTTTGATACCTTCCTTTGGGGAATCTGCAAGTGGATTTTTGGAGCACTTTGAGGCCTTGGCTGGAAAGGAAATACATTCACAAAAAACCTAGACAGAAGCATTCTCACAAACTACTTTGGGATGCATGCATTCATCTCACGGGGCTGTACCTTGCTTTTCATTGAGTAGTTTTGAAACACTCTTTTGTAGCATCTGCAAGTGGACATTTCGAGTGCTCTGAGGCCTACGGTGGATAACGAAATATCTTCATATCACAGCTAGACAGAAGCTATCTGAGAAGCTTTCTATGTGATGTGTGCATTCATCTCACAGAGTTGAACCTTACTTTTCACTGAACAGTTTTGAAACACTCTTTTGGCAGAATCTACAAGTGGACCTTTGGAACGCTTTGAGGCCTACGGTGGAAAAGGAAATATCTTCACATAAGAACTAGACAGAAGCATACTGACAAATTTGTTTTTCGTGTGCGCATTCATCTCACAGAGTTGAAAGTTAATTTTCATTGAGCAGTTATGAAACATTCTTTTTGTGGAATCTGGATGTCGACATTTGGAGCACTTTGAGGCCTATCACGGAAAGGGAAATATCTTCATATGAAAATTAGATGGAGGCATTCTGAAAAACATCTTTGTGATGTGTGCATTCATCTCACAGAGTTGAACCTTTCTTTTGATTGACCAGCTTCGAAATGCTCTTTTAGTAGAACCTGGAAGTGGACATTTGGAGCCTTTTGTGGCCTATTGCGGAAAAGAAGTATCTTCACGTAAAAAGTAGACAGAAGCATTCCGACAAATTCCTTTATGCTGTGTGCATTCATCTCACAGAGTTGAACATTTCTTTTCATTGGCCAGTTTTGAAACACTGTTTTAGTAGAATCTGGAAGTGGACATTTGGAGCACTTTGAGGCCTATGGTGGAAAAGGAAATACCTTCACATAAAAACTAGACAGAAGCATTCTGACAAACTCCTTTGGATGTGTGCATGCATCTCATGGCGTTGAATATTTCTGTGGATTGAGCAGCTTTGAAACACTCTTTTTCTAGAATCTTCAAGGGGACATTTGGAGCACTTTCAGGCCTATGGTTCAATAGGAAATATCTTCACATAAAAACTAGACAGAAGCATTCTGACAAACTTCTCTGTGATGTGTGCATACATCTCAGAGAGTTGAACATTTCTTTTGCTAGACCAGCTTTGAAACACTCCATTTGTAGAATCTGGGAGTGGACATTTGGAGTGCTTTGAGGCTTATGGTAGAAAGGGAAATATCTTCATATAAAAACTAGACAGAAGCATTCTGAAAAACTTCTTTGTGATATGTGCATTCATGTCAAAGAGTTGAACTTTTCTTTTGATTGAACAGTCATGAAACTCTCTTTCTGTAGAATCTGCAAACGGACATTTGTTGTGCTTTGAGGCCTATGGTGGAAAAGATAATATCTTCACATAAAAACTAGTCAGAAGCATTCTGAAAACTGTCTTTGTGATACGTGCATTCATCTCACAGAGTTGAACCTTACTTTGGATTGAGCAGTTTGAAAGACTTTTTTTGTACTATAGGAAAGTGGATAATTGGAGTGCTTTGAGGCCGATCATGGAAAATTAAATATCTTCACATAAGAACAAGACAGAAGCATTCTGACAAATTTCTTTGTGATATGTGCATTCATCTCACAGAGTTGAACCTTAATTTTCATTGAGCAGTTTTGAAACACTCTTTTTGTAGAATCTGCAAGTAGTCATTTGGAGCGCTTTGAGGCCATTGTTGGAAAACGAAATGTCTTCATATAATAACTAGACAGAAGCATTCTGAGAAACTTATTTGTGATATCTGCATTCATCTCACAGAGTTGAATCTTTCCTTTGATTGAGCAGCTTTGAAACACTCTTTTTGTAGAATCTGCAAGTGGACATTTGGAACGCTATGAAGCCTAAGGTGGAAAAGGAAATATCTTCACATAAAAATTAGACAGACGAATTTTGACAAACTTCTTCAAGATGTGTGCATTCATCTCACAGAGTTGAACCTTTCTTTTGATTAAGCAATCTTGAAACACTCTTTTTGTAGAATCTGCAAGTGGATATTTGTTGTGCTTTGAGGCCTATGGTGGAAAAGGAAATATCTTCAAATAAAAACTTGACAGAAGCACTCTGAGAGCCTCCTTTGGGCTGTGTGCATTTATCTCTCAGACTTGACCCTTACTTTTGATTGAGCATCTTTGAAAGACCACTTTTGTAATAAATGCATGTGGACATTCGAAGTGCTTTGAGGCCTATGGTGGAAAAGAAAATATCTTCACATCAGAAGGAGACAGAAGCATTCTGACCAATTTCTTTGTGGTGTGTGCATTAATCTCACAGAGTTAAACCTTACTTTCAATTGAGCCATTTTGAAACACTTTTCGTAGAATCTGCAAGTGGACATTTGAAGCGCTTTGAGGCCTAGGGTCGAAAAAGAAATATATTAACATAAAAACTACATGGAAGCCTTCTGACAAACTTCTTTCTGATGTGTGCATTCATCTCACAGAGTTGAACCTTTCTTTTGATTGAGCAGCTTTGAAACCCTCTTTTTGTAGAATTTGCATGTGAACATTTGAAGCGCTTTGAGGCCTGTGGAGCAAAAGGAAATATCTCCACCTAAAAACTAGACAGAAGCATTCTGACAAACTTCTTTGTGATGTGTGCATTCATCTCACAGAGTTGATCCTTACTTTTCATTGAGCAGTTTTGAAACACTCATTTTGTAGAATCTGCAGGTGGATATTTGGAGGGATTTGAGGCCTCTGGTGGATAACGAAATATCTTCACATAATAACTAGACAGAAGAATTCTCACAAACTTCTTTGTAATGTGAGCATTCGTCTCACAGAGTTGAACTGTTCTTTTGACTGAGCAGCTTTGAAACAGTATTTTCATAAAATCTGCAAGTGGACATTTGGATCGCTTTGAGGCCTCTGGTGGAAAACGAAATAGCTTCACAATAAAACTGGAGAGAAGCGTTCTGACAAACTTCTTTGTGATGTGCACATTCATCTCACGGAGTTGAACCTTGCTTTTCATTGAGCAGTTTTGAAACACACTTTTTGTAGAATTTGAAAGTGGACCTTTGGATTGCTTGGAGGCCTATGGTGGAAAAGGAAATATCTTCACATAAAGACTAGACAGAAGCATTGTGACAAACTCCTTTGTGATGTGTGCATTCAACTCACAGAGTTGAACCTTTCTTTTGACTGAGCAACTTTGAAACACTCTCTCTGTAGAATCTCCCAGTGGATATTTGCAGTGGCTTGAGGCCTCTGACGGAAAAGGAAATATCTTCACATAACAACTAGACAGAAGCACTCTGACAAACTTTTCTGTGATGTGTGCGTTCTTCTCACAGAGTTGAACCTTACTTTTCATTGAGGAATTTTTAAATACTCTTTTTGTAGAATCTGCAAGATGACATTTGGAGCGCTTCAAGGCCTATGGTGGATAACGAAACGTCTTCAAGTAATAACTAGGCAGAAGCATTATGAGAAACTCCAATGTGATGTGTGCTTTCGTATCACACAGACTTTAACTTTTCTTTTGATTGAGCAGCTTTGAAACATTCTTTTTGTAGAATCTGAAAGTGGATATTTGGAGCTCTTGGAGGCCTATGATGGATAAAGAAATGACTTCGTATAATAATAACTAGAGAGATGCATTCTGAGAAGCTTCTTTGTGACATGAGAATTCATCTCACAGATTTGAACCTTCGTTTGATTGAGTAGCTTTGAAGCTCTCTTTTTGTAGAATCTGAAAATGGACATTTGGAGCGGTTTGAGGCCTACAGTGGAAAAGGAAACGTCCTCACATAAAAAGGCGACAGAAGCATTCTCACAACATTCTTTGAGTTATATGCATTCATCTCACAAAGCTGAACCTTACTTTTGATTGAGCAGTTTGGAAACCCCCTTTTTCTACTATCTGAAAATGGACATTTGGAGTGCTTTGAGGCCTATGGTGGAAAAGGAAATATCTTCACTTAAGAAGTAGACAGAAGGATTCTGATAAATTTCTTTGTGATGTGTGCATTCATCTCACAGAGTTGAACCTTACTCTGGTTGAACAGTTTTGAAACACTGTTTTCGTAGAATCTGCAAGTGGACATTTGGAGCGCTTGGAGGGCTGTGGTGGTAAAGGAAATATCTTCCCATAAGAACTAGACACAAGCATTCTGACAAGCTTCTTTGTGATGTGTGCATTCGTCTCACAGAGTTGAAACTATCTTTTAATTGAGCAGCTTTGAAACACTCTTTCTGCAGAATCTGCAAGTAGGCATTTGGAAGGTTTGGGGCCTGTGGTGGAAAAGGAAATATCTTCACATAAAAATTAGACAGAAGCATTCTGACAACCTTCTTTGTGATATGTGCATTTATCACACAGAGTGAAACCTTACTTTTTATTGAGCAGTTTTGAAACACCCTTTTTGAGTGATCTGCATGTGGACATTTGGAGTGCTTTGAGGTCTATTGTGGCCAAGGAAATATCTTCACCTAAGAACTAGACAGAAGCATTCTGAGAAATTTCTTGTGATATGTGTATTCATCTCACAGAGTTGAACCTTACTTTGGATTGACCAGTTTTGAAACACGAAAAGGAAATATCTTCACATTAAAACTAGACAGAAGGATTTTGACAAACTACTTTGTGATGTGTACATTCATCTCACAGAGTTGAACCTTACTTTCCATTGAGCAGTTTTGATACCTTCCTTTGGGGAATCTGCAAGTGGATTTTTGGAGCACTTTGAGGCCTTGGCTGGAAAGGAAATACATTCACAAAAAACCTAGACAGAAGCATTCTCACAAACTACTTTGGGATGCATGCATTCATCTCACGGGGCTGTACCTTGCTTTTCATTGAGTAGTTTTGAAACACTCTTTTGTAGCATCTGCAAGTGGACATTTCGAGTGCTCTGAGGCCTACGGTGGATAACGAAATATCTTCATATCACAGCTAGACAGAAGCTATCTGAGAAGCTTTCTATGTGATGTGTGCATTCATCTCACAGAGTTGAACCTTACTTTTCACTGAACAGTTTTGAAACACTCTTTTGGCAGAATCTACAAGTGGACCTTTGGAACGCTTTGAGGCCTACGGTGGAAAAGGAAATATCTTCACATAAGAACTAGACAGAAGCATACTGACAAATTTGTTTTTCGTGTGCGCATTCATCTCACAGAGTTGAAAGTTAATTTTCATTGAGCAGTTATGAAACATTCTTTTTGTGGAATCTGGATGTCGACATTTGGAGCACTTTGAGGCCTATCACGGAAAGGGAAATATCTTCATATGAAAATTAGATGGAGGCATTCTGAAAAACATCTTTGTGATGTGTGCATTCATCTCACAGAGTTGAACCTTTCTTTTGATTGACCAGCTTCGAAATGCTCTTTTAGTAGAACCTGGAAGTGGACATTTGGAGCCTTTTGTGGCCTATTGCGGAAAAGAAGTATCTTCACGTAAAAAGTAGACAGAAGCATTCTGACAAATTCCTTTATGCTGTGTGCATTCATCTCACAGAGTTGAACATTTCTTTTCATTGGCCAGTTTTGAAACACTGTTTTAGTAGAATCTGGAAGTGGACATTTGGAGCACTTTGAGGCCTATGGTGGAAAAGGAAATACCTTCACATAAAAACTAGACAGAAGCATTCTGACAAACTCCTTTGGATGTGTGCATGCATCTCATGGCGTTGAATATTTCTGTGGATTGAGCAGCTTTGAAACACTCTTTTTCTAGAATCTTCAAGGGGACATTTGGAGCACTTTCAGGCCTATGGTTCAATAGGAAATATCTTCACATAAAAACTAGACAGAAGCATTCTGACAAACTTCTCTGTGATGTGTGCATACATCTCAGAGAGTTGAACATTTCTTTTGCTAGACCAGCTTTGAAACACTCCATTTGTAGAATCTGGGAGTGGACATTTGGAGTGCTTTGAGGCTTATGGTAGAAAGGGAAATATCTTCATATAAAAACTAGACAGAAGCATTCTGAAAAACTTCTTTGTGATATGTGCATTCATGTCAAAGAGTTGAACTTTTCTTTTGATTGAACAGTCATGAAACTCTCTTTCTGTAGAATCTGCAAACGGACATTTGTTGTGCTTTGAGGCCTATGGTGGAAAAGATAATATCTTCACATAAAAACTAGTCAGAAGCATTCTGAAAACTGTCTTTGTGATACGTGCATTCATCTCACAGAGTTGAACCTTACTTTGGATTGAGCAGTTTGAAAGACTTTTTTTGTACTATAGGAAAGTGGATAATTGGAGTGCTTTGAGGCCGATCATGGAAAATTAAATATCTTCACATAAGAACAAGACAGAAGCATTCTGACAAATTTCTTTGTGATATGTGCATTCATCTCACAGAGTTGAACCTTAATTTTCATTGAGCAGTTTTGAAACACTCTTTTTGTAGAATCTGCAAGTAGTCATTTGGAGCGCTTTGAGGCCATTGTTGGAAAACGAAATGTCTTCATATAATAACTAGACAGAAGCATTCTGAGAAACTTATTTGTGATATCTGCATTCATCTCACAGAGTTGAATCTTTCCTTTGATTGAGCAGCTTTGAAACACTCTTTTTGTAGAATCTGCAAGTGGACATTTGGAACGCTATGAAGCCTAAGGTGGAAAAGGAAATATCTTCACATAAAAATTAGACAGACGAATTTTGACAAACTTCTTCAAGATGTGTGCATTCATCTCACAGAGTTGAACCTTTCTTTTGATTAAGCAATCTTGAAACACTCTTTTGTAGAATCTGCAAGTGGATATTTGTTCTGCTTTGAGGCCTATGGTGGAAAAGGAAATATCTTCAAATAAAAACTTGACAGAAGCACTCTGAGAGCCTCCTTTGGGCTGTGTGCATTTATCTCTCAGACTTGACCCTTACTTTTGATTGAGCATCTTTGAAAGACCACTTTTGTAATAAATGCATGTGGACATTCGAAGTGCTTTGAGGCCTATGGTGGAAAAGAAAATATCTTCACATCAGAAGGAGACAGAAGCATTCTGACCAATTTCTTTGTGGTGTGTGCATTAATCTCACAGAGTTAAACCTTACTTTCAATTGAGCCATTTTGAAACACTTTTCGTAGAATCTGCAAGTGGACATTTGAAGCGCTTTGAGGCCTAGGGTCGAAAAAGAAATATATTCACATAAAAACTACATGGAAGCCTTCTGACAAACTTCTTTCTGATGTGTGCATTCATCTCACAGAGTTGAACCTTTCTTTTGATTGAGCCGCTTTGAAACCCTCTTTTTGTAGAATTTGCATGTGAACATTTGAAGCGCTTTGAGGCCTGTGGAGCAAAAGGAAATATCTCCACCTAAAAACTAGACAGAAGCATTCTGACAAACTTCTTTGTGATGTGTGCATTCATCTCACAGAGTTGATCCTTACTTTTCATTGAGCAGTTTTGAAACACTCATTTTGTAGAATCTGCAGGTGGATATTTGGAGGGATTTGAGGCCTCTGGTGGATAACGAAATATCTTCACATAATAACTAGACAGAAGAATTCTCACAAACTTCTTTGTAATGTGAGCATTCGTCTCACAGAGTTGAACTGTTCTTTTGACTGAGCAGCTTTGAAACAGTATTTTCATAAAATCTGCAAGTGGACATTTGGATCGCTTTGAGGCCTCTGGTGGAAAACGAAATAGCTTCACAATAAAACTGGAGAGAAGCGTTCTGACAAACTTCTTTGTGATGTGCACATTCATCTCACGGAGTTGAACCTTGCTTTTCATTGAGCAGTTTTGAAACACACTTTTTGTAGAATTTGAAAGTGGACCTTTGGATTGCTTGGAGGCCTATGGTGGAAAAGGAAATATCTTCACATAAAGACTAGACAGAAGCATTGTGACAAACTCCTTTGTGATGTGTGCATTCAACTCACAGAGTTGAACCTTTCTTTTGACTGAGCAACTTTGAAACACTCTCTCTGTAGAATCTCCCAGTGGATATTCGCAGTGGCTTGAGGCCTCTGACGGAAAAGGAAATATCTTCACATAACAACTAGACAGAAGCACTCTGACAAACTTTTCTGTGATGTGTGCGTTCTTCTCACAGAGTTGAACCTTACTTTTCATTGAGGAATTTTTAAATACTCTTTTTGTAGAATCTGCAAGATGACATTTGGAGCGCTTCAAGGCCTATGGTGGATAACGAAACGTCTTCAAGTAATAACTAGGCAGAAGCATTATGAGAAACTCCAATGTGATGTGTGCTTTCGTATCACACAGACTTTAACTTTTCTTTTGATTGAGCAGCTTTGAAACATTCTTTTTGTAGAATCTGAAAGTGGATATTTGGAGCTCTTGGAGGCCTATGATGGATAAAGAAATGACTTCGTATAATAATAACTAGAGAGATGCATTCTGAGAAGCTTCTTTGTGACATGAGAATTCATCTCACAGATTTGAACCTTCGTTTGATTGAGTAGCTTTGAAGCTCTCTTTTTGTAGAATCTGAAAATGGACATTTGGAGCGGTTTGAGGCCTACAGTGGAAAAGGAAACGTCCTCACATAAAAAGGCGACAGAAGCATTCTCACAACATTCTTTGAGTTATATGCATTCATCTCACAAAGCTGAACCTTACTTTTGATTGAGCAGTTTGGAAACCCCCTTTTTCTACTATCTGAAAATGGACATTTGGAGTGCTTTGAGGCCTATGGTGGAAAAGGAAATATCTTCACTTAAGAAGTAGACAGAAGGATTCTGATAAATTTCTTTGTGATGTGTGCATTCATCTCACAGAGTTGAACCTTACTCTGGTTGAACAGTTTTGAAACACTGTTTTCGTAGAATCTGCAAGTGGACATTTGGAGCGCTTGGAGGGCTGTGGTGGTAAAGGAAATATCTTCCCATAAGAACTAGACACAAGCATTCTGACAAGCTTCTTTGTGATGTGTGCATTCGTCTCACAGAGTTGAAACTATCTTTTAATTGAGCAGCTTTGAAACACTCTTTCTGCAGAATCTGCAAGTAGGCATTTGGAAGGTTTGGGGCCTGTGGTGGAAAAGGAAATATCTTCACATAAAAATTAGACAGAAGCATTCTGACAACCTTCTTTGTGATATGTGCATTTATCACACAGAGTGAAACCTTACTTTTTATTGAGCAGTTTTGAAACACCCTTTTTGAGTGATCTGCATGTGGACATTTGGAGTGCTTTGAGGTCTATTGTGGCCAAGGAAATATCTTCACCTAAGAACTAGACAGAAGCATTCTGAGAAATTTCTTGTGATATGTGTATTCATCTCACAGAGTTGAACCTTACTTTGGATTGACCAGTTTTGAAACACGAAAAGGAAATATCTTCACATTAAAACTAGACAGAAGGATTTTGACAAACTACTTTGTGATGTGTACATTCATCTCACAGAGTTGAACCTTACTTTCCATTGAGCAGTTTTGATACCTTCCTTTGGGGAATCTGCAAGTGGATTTTTGGAGCACTTTGAGGCCTTGGCTGGAAAGGAAATACATTCACAAAAAACCTAGACAGAAGCATTCTCACAAACTACTTTGGGATGCATGCATTCATCTCACGGGGCTGTACCTTGCTTTTCATTGAGTAGTTTTGAAACACTCTTTTGTAGCATCTGCAAGTGGACATTTCGAGTGCTCTGAGGCCTACGGTGGATAACGAAATATCTTCATATCACAGCTAGACAGAAGCTATCTGAGAAGCTTTCTATGTGATGTGTGCATTCATCTCACAGAGTTGAACCTTACTTTTCACTGAACAGTTTTGAAACACTCTTTTGGCAGAATCTACAAGTGGACCTTTGGAACGCTTTGAGGCCTACGGTGGAAAAGGAAATATCTTCACATAAGAACTAGACAGAAGCATACTGACAAATTTCTTTTTCGTGTGCGCATTCATCTCACAGAGTTGAAAGTTAATTTTCATTGAGCAGTTATGAAACATTCTTTTTGTGGAATCTGGATGTCGACATTTGGAGCACTTTGAGGCCTATCACGGAAAGGGAAATATCTTCATATGAAAATTAGATGGAGGCATTCTGAAAAACATCTTTGTGATGTGTGCATTCATCTCACAGAGTTGAACCTTTCTTTTGATTGACCAGCTTCGAAATGCTCTTTTAGTAGAACCTGGAAGTGGACATTTGGAGCCTTTTGTGGCCTATTGCGGAAAAGAAGTATCTTCACGTAAAAAGTAGACAGAAGCATTCTGACAAATTCCTTTATGCTGTGTGCATTCATCTCACAGAGTTGAACATTTCTTTTCATTGGCCAGTTTTGAAACACTGTTTTAGTAGAATCTGGAAGTGGACATTTGGAGCACTTTGAGGCCTATGGTGGAAAAGGAAAAACCTTCACATAAAAACTAGACAGAAGCATTCTGACAAACTCCTTTGGATGTGTGCATGCATCTCATGGCGTTGAATATTTCTGTGGATTGAGCAGCTTTGAAACACTCTTTTTCTAGAATCTTCAAGGGGACATTTGGAGCACTTTCAGGCCTATGGTTCAATAGGAAATATCTTCACATAAAAACTAGACAGAAGCATTCTGACAAACTTCTCTGTGATGTGTGCATACATCTCAGAGAGTTGAACATTTCTTTTGCTAGACCAGCTTTGAAACACTCCATTTGTAGAATCTGGGAGTGGACATTTGGAGTGCTTTGAGGCTTATGGTAGAAAGGGAAATATCTTCATATAAAAACTAGACAGAAGCATTCTGAAAAACTTCTTTGTGATATGTGCATTCATGTCAAAGAGTTGAACTTTTCTTTTGATTGAACAGTCATGAAACTCTCTTTCTGTAGAATCTGCAAACGGACATTTGTTGTGCTTTGAGGCCTATGGTGGAAAAGATAATGTCTTCACATAAAAATTAGTCAGAAGCATTCTGAAAACTGTCTTTGTGATACGTGCATTCATCTCACAGAGTTGAACCTTACTTTGGATTGAGCAGTTTGAAAGACTTTTTTTGTACTATAGGAAAGTGGATAATTGGAGTGCTTTGAGGCCGATCATGGAAAATTAAATATCTTCACATAAGAACAAGACAGAAGCATTCTGACAAATTTCTTTGTGATATGTGCATTCATCTCACAGAGTTGAACCTTAATTTTCATTGAGCAGTTTTGAAACACTCTTTTTGTAGAATCTGCAAGTAGTCATTTGGAGCGCTTTGAGGCCATTGTTGGAAAACGAAATGTCTTCATATAATAACTAGACAGAAGCATTCTGAGAAACTTATTTGTGATATCTGCATTCATCTCACAGAGTTGAATCTTTCCTTTGATTGAGCAGCTTTGAAACACTCTTTTTGTAGAATCTGCAAGTGGACATTTGGAACGCTATGAAGCCTAAGGTGGAAAAGGAAATATCTTCACATAAAAATTAGACAGACGCATTTTGACAAACTTCTTCAAGATGTGTGCATTCATCTCACAGAGTTGAACCTTTCTTTCGATTAAGCAATCTTGAAACACTCTTTTTGTAGAATCTGCAAGTGGATATTTGTTGTGCTTTGAGGCCTATGGTGGAAAAGGAAATATCTTCAAATAAAAACTTGACAGAAGCACTCTGAGAGCCTCCTTTGGGCTGTGTGCATTTATCTCTCAGACTTGACCCTTACTTTTGATTGAGCATCTTTGAAAGACCACTTTTGTAATAAATGCATGTGGACATTCGAAGTGCTTTGAGGCCTATGGTGGAAAAGAAAATATCTTCACATCAGAAGGAGACAGAAGCATTCTGACCAATTTCTTTGTGGTGTGTGCATTAATCTCACAGAGTTAAACCTTACTTTCAATTGAGCCATTTTGAAACACTTTTCGTAGAATCTGCAAGTGGACATTTGAAGCGCTTTGAGGCCTAGGGTCGAAAAAGAAATATATTCACATAAAAACTACATGGAAGCCTTCTGACAAACTTCTTTCTGATGTGTGCATTCATCTCACAGAGTTGAACCTTTCTTTTGATTGAGCAGCTTTGAAACCCTCTTTTTGTAGAATTTGCATGTGAACATTTGAAGCGCTTTGAGGCCTGTGGAGCAAAAGGAAGTATCTCCACCTAAAAACTAGACAGAAGCATTCTGACAAACTTCTTTGTGATGTGTGCATTCATCTCACAGAGTTGATCCTTACTTTTCATTGAGCAGTTTTGAAACACTCATTTTGTAGAATCTGCAGGTGGATATTTGGAGGGATTTGAGGCCTCTGGTGGATAACGAAATATCTTCACATAATAACTAGACAGAAGAATTCTCACAAACTTCTTTGTAATGTGAGCATTCGTCTCAGAGAGTTGAACTGTTCTTTTGACTGAGCAGCTTTGAAACAGTATTTTCATAAAATCTGCAAGTGGACATTTGGATCGCTTTGAGGCCTCTGGTGGACAACGAAATAGCTTCACAATAAAACTGGAGAGAAGCGTTCTGACAAACTTCTTTGTGATGTGCACATTCATCTCACGGAGTTGAACCTTGCTTTTCATTGAGCAGTTTTGAAACACACTTTTTGTAGAATTTGAAAGTGGACCTTTGGATTGCTTGGAGGCCTATGGTGGAAAAGGAAATATCTTCACATAAAGACTAGACAGAAGCATTGTGACAAACTCCTTTGTGATGTGTGCATTCAACTCACAGAGTTGAACCTTTCTGTTGACTGAGCAACTTTGAAACACTCTATCAGTAGAATCTCCCAGTGGATATTTGCAGTGGCTTGAGGCATCTGACGGAAAAGGAAATATCTTCACATAACAACTAGACAGAAGCACTCTGACAAACTTTTCTGTGATGTGTGCGTTCTTCTCACAGAGTTGAACCTTACTTTTCATTGAGGAATTTTTAAATACTCTTTTTGTAGAATCTGCAAGATGACATTTGGAGCGCTTCAAGGCCTATGGTGGATAACGAAACGTCTTCAAGTAATAACTAGGCAGAAGCATTATGAGAAACTCCAATGTGATGTGTGCTTTCGTATCACACAGACTTTAACTTTTCTTTTGATTGAGCAGCTTTGAAACATTCTTTTTGTAGAATCTGAAAGTGGATATTTGGAGCTCTTGGAGGCCTATGATGGATAAAGAAATGACTTCGTATAATAATAACTAGAGAGATGCATTCTGAGAAGCTTCTTTGTGACATGAGAATTCATCTCACAGATTTGAACCTTCGTTTGATTGAGTAGCTTTGAAGCTCTCTTTTTGTAGAATCTGAAAATGGACATTTGGAGCGGTTTGAGGCCTACAGTGGAAAAGGAAACGTCCTCACATAAAAAGGCGACAGAAGCATTCTCACAACATTCTTTGAGTTATATGCATTCATCTCACAAAGCTGAACCTTACTTTTGATTGAGCAGTTTGGAAACCCCCTTTTTCTACTATCTGAAAATGGACATTTGGAGTGCTTTGAGGCCTATGGTGGAAAAGGAAATATCTTCACTTAAGAAGTAGACAGAAGGATTCTGATAAATTTCTTTGTGATGTGTGCATTCATCTCACAGAGTTGAACCTTACTCTGGTTGAACAGTTTTGAAACACTGTTTTCGTAGAATCTGCAAGTGGACATTTGGAGCGCTTGGAGGGCTGTGTGGTAAAGGAAATATCTTCCCATAAGAACTAGACACAAGCATTCTGACAAGCTTCTTTGTGATGTGTGCATTCGTCTCACAGAGTTGAAACTATCTTTTAATTGAGCAGCTTTGAAACACTCTTTCTGCAGAATCTGCAAGTAGGCATTTGGAAGGTTTGGGGCCTATGGTGGAAAAGGAAATATCTTCACATAAAAATTAGACAGAAGCATTCTGACAACCTTCTTTGTGATATGTGCATTTATCACACAGAGTGAAACCTTACTTTTTATTGAGCAGTTTTGAAACACCCTTTTTGAGTGATCTGCATGTGGACATTTGGAGTGCTTTGAGGTCTATTGTGGCCAAGGAAATATCTTCACCTAAGAACTAGACAGAAGCATTCTGAGAAATTTCTTGTGATATGTGTATTCATCTCACAGAGTTGAAACTTACTTTGGATTGACCAGTTTTGAAACACGAAAAGGAAATATCTTCACATTAAAACTAGACAGAAGCATTCTGACAAACTTCTCTGTGATGTGTGCATACATCTCAGAGAGTTGAACATTTCTTTTGATAGACCAGCTTTGAAACACTCCATTTGTAGAATCTGGGAGTGGACATTTGGAGTGCTTTGAGGCTTATGGTAGAAAGGGAAATATCTTCATATAAAAACTAGACAGAAGCATTCTGAAAAACTTCTTTGTGATATGTGCATTCATGTCAAAGAGTTGAACTTTTCTTTTGATTGAACAGTCATGAAACTCTCTTTCTGTAGAATCTGCAAACGGACATTTGTTGTGCTTTGAGGCCTATGGTGGCAAAGATAATATCTTCACATAAAAACTAGTCAGAAGCATTCTGAAAACGGTCTTTGTAATACGTGCATTCGTCTCACAGAGTTGAACCTTACTTTGGATTGAGCAGTTTGAAAGACTTTTTTTGTACTATAGGAAAGTGGATAATTGGAGTGCTTTGAGGCCGATCATGGAAAATTAAATATCTTCACATAAGAACAAGACAGAAGCATTCTGACAAATTTCTTTGTGATATGTGCATTCATCTCACAGAGTTGAACCTTAATTTTCATTGAGCAGCTTTGATACACTCTTTTTGTAGAATCTGCAAGTAGTCATTTGGAGCGCTTTGAGGCCTTTGTTGGAAAACGAAATGTCTTCATATAATAACTAGACAGAAGCATTCTGAGAAACTTATTTGTGATATCTGCATTCATCTCACAGAGTTGAATCTTTCCTTTGATTGAGCAGCTTTGATACACTCTTTTTGTAGAATCTGCAAGTAGTCATTTGGAGCGCTTTGAGGCCTTTGTTGGAAAACGAAATGTCTTCATATAATAACTAGACAGAAGCATTCTGAGAAACTTATTTGTGATATCTGCATTCATCTCACAGAGTTGAATCTTTCCTTTGATTGAGCAGCTTTGAAACACTCTTTTCGTAGAATCTGCTAGTGGACCTTTGGAGCGCTTTGAGGCCTATGGTGGGAAAGGCAATATCTTCATATAAAAACTAGACAGAAGCATTCTGACAAACTTCTTTGTGATGTGTGAATTTATTTCATAGATTTCAACTTTCTTGTGATTGATCAGTTTTCAAACACTCTTTTTGTAGCATCTGCAAGTGGACATTTGGAACGCTATGAAGCCTAAAGTGGAAAAGGAAATATCTTCACATAAAAATTAGACAGACGCATTTTGACAAACTTCTTCGAGATGTGTGCATTCATCTCACAGAGTTGAACCTTTGTTTTGATTAAGCAATCTTGAAACACACTTTTTGTAGAATCTGCAAGTGGATATTTGTTGTGCTTTGAGGCCTACGGTGGAAAAGGAAATATCTTCAAATAAAAACTTGACAGAAGCACTCTGAGAGCCTCCTTTGGGCTGTGTGCATTTATCTCTCAGACTTGACCCTTACTTTTGATTGAGCATCTTTGAAAGACCACTTTTGTAATAAATGCAAGTGGACATTCGAAGTGCTTTGAGGCCTATGGTGGAAAAGAAAATATCTTCACATCAGAAGGAGACAGAAGCATTCTGACCAATTGCTTTGTGGTGTGTGCATTAATCTCACAGAGTTAAACCTTACTTTCAATTGAGCCATTTTGTAACACTTTTCGTAGAATCTGCAAGTGGACATTTGAAGCGCTTTGAGGCCTAGGGTCGAAAAAGAAATATATTCACATAAAAACTAGATGGAAGCCTTCTGACAAACTTCTTTCTGATGTGTGCATTCATCTCACGGAGTTGAACCTTTCTTTTGATTGAGCAGCTTTGAAACCCTCTTTTTGTAGAATTTGCATGTGAACATTTGAAGCGCTTTGAGGCCTGTGGAGCAAAAGGAAATATCTCCACCTAAAAACTAGACAGAAGCATTCTGACAAACTTCTTTGTGATGTGTGCATTCATCTCACAGAGATGATCCTTACTTTTCATTGAGCAGTTTTGAAACACTCTTTTTGTAGAATCTGCAGGTGGATATTTGGAGGGCTTTGAGGCCTCTGGTGGATAACGAAATATCTTCACATAATAACTAGACAGAAGAATTCTCACAAACTTCTTTGTAATGTGAGCATTCATCTCACAGAGTTGAACTGTTCTTTTGACTGAGCAGCTTTGAAACAGTATTTTTATAAAATCTGCAAGTGGACATTTGGATCGCTTTGAGGCCACTGGTGGAAAACGAAATAGCTTCACAATAAAACTGGAGAGAAGCGTTCTGACAAACTTCTTTGTGATGTGCACATTCATCTCACGGAGTTGAACCTTGCTTTTCATGGAGCAGTTTTGAAACACACTTTTTGTAGAATTTGAAAGTGGACCTTTGGATTGCTTGGAGGCCTATGGTGGAAAAGGAAATATCTTCACATAAAGACTAGACAGAAGCATTGTGACAAACTACTTTGTGATGTGTGCATTCAACTCACAGAGTTGAACCTTTCTTTTGACTGAGCAACTTTGAAACACTCTATCTGTAGAATCTCCCACTGGATATTTGCAGTGGCTTGAGGCATCTGACGGAAAAGGAAATATCTTCACATAACTACTAGACAGAAGCACTCTGACAAACTTTTCTGTGATGTGTGCGTTCTTCTCACAGAGTTGAACCTTACTTTTCATTGAGGAATTTTTAAATACTCTTTTTGTAGAATCTGCAAGATGACATTTGGAGCGCTTCAAGGCCTATGGTGGATAACGAAACGTCTTCAAGTAATAACTAGGGAGAAGCATTATGAGAAACTCCAATGTGATGTGTGCTTTCGTATCACACAGACTTTAACTTTTCTTTTGATTGAGCAGCTTTGAAACATTCTTTTTGTAGAATCTGAAAGTGGATATTTGGAGCTCTTGGAGGCCTATGATGGATAAAGAAATGACTTCGTATAATAATAACTAGAGAGATGCATTCTGAGAAGCTTCTTTGTGACATGAGAATTCATCTCACAGATTTGAACCTTCGTTTGATTGAGTAGCTTTGAAGCTCTCTTTTTGTAGAATCTGAAAATGGACATTTGGAGCGGTTTGAGGCCTACAGTGGAAAAGGAAACGTCCTCACATAAAAAGGCGACAGAAGCATTCTCACAACATTCTTTGAGTTATATGCATTCATCTCACAAAGCTGAACCTTACTTTTGATTGAGCAGTTTGGAAACCCCCTTTTTCTACTATCTGAAAATGGACATTTGGAGTGCTTTGAGGCCTATGGTGGAAAAGGAAATATCTTCACTTAAGAAGTAGACAGAAGGATTCTGATAAATTTCTTTGTGATGTGTGCATTCATCTCACAGAGTTGAACCTTACTCTGGTTGAACAGTTTTGAAACACTGTTTTCGTAGAATCTGCAAGTGGACATTTGGAGCGCTTGGAGGGCTGTGTGGTAAAGGAAATATCTTCCCATAAGAACTAGACACAAGCATTCTGACAAGCTTCTTTGTGATGTGTGCATTCGTCTCACAGAGTTGAAACTATCTTTTAATTGAGCAGCTTTGAAACACTCTTTCTGCAGAATCTGCAAGTAGGCATTTGGAAGGTTTGGGGCCTATGGTGGAAAAGGAAATATCTTCACATAAAAATTAGACAGAAGCATTCTGACAACCTTCTTTGTGATATGTGCATTTATCACACAGAGTGAAACCTTACTTTTTATTGAGCAGTTTTGAAACACCCTTTTTGAGTGATCTGCATGTGGACATTTGGAGTGCTTTGAGGTCTATTGTGGCCAAGGAAATATCTTCACCTAAGAACTAGACAGAAGCATTCTGAGAAATTTCTTGTGATATGTGTATTCATCTCACAGAGTTGAACCTTACTTTGGATTGACCAGTTTTGAAACACGAAAAGGAAATATCTTCACATTAAAACTAGACAGAAGGATTTTGACAAACTACTTTGTGATGTGTACATTCATCTCACAGAGTTGAACCTTACTTTCCATTGAGCAGTTTTGATACCTTCCTTTGGGGAATCTGCAAGTGGATTTTTGGAGCACTTTGAGGCCTTGGCTGGAAAGGAAATACATTCACAAAAAACCTAGACAGAAGCATTCTCACAAACTACTTTGGGATGCATGCATTCATCTCACGGGGCTGTACCTTGCTTTTCATTGAGTAGTTTTGAAACACTCTTTTGTAGCATCTGCAAGTGGACATTTCGAGTGCTCTGAGGCCTACGGTGGATAACGAAATATCTTCATATCACAGCTAGACAGAAGCTATCTGAGAAGCTTTCTATGTGATGTGTGCATTCATCTCACAGAGTTGAACCTTACTTTTCACTGAACAGTTTTGAAACACTCTTTTGGCAGAATCTACAAGTGGACCTTTGGAACGCTTTGAGGCCTACGGTGGAAAAGGAAATATCTTCACATAAGAACTAGACAGAAGCATACTGACAAATTTGTTTTTCGTGTGCGCATTCATCTCACAGAGTTGAAAGTTAATTTTCATTGAGCAGTTATGAAACATTCTTTTTGTGGAATCTGGATGTCGACATTTGGAGCACTTTGAGGCCTATCACGGAAAGGGAAATATCTTCATATGAAAATTAGATGGAGGCATTCTGAAAAACATCTTTGTGATGTGTGCATTCATCTCACAGAGTTGAACCTTTCTTTTGATTGACCAGCTTCGAAATGCTCTTTTAGAAGAACCTGAAAATGGACATTTGGAGCCTTTTGTGGCCTATTGCGGAAAAGGAAATATCTTCACGTAAAAAGTAGACAGAAACATTCTGACAAATTTCTTTATGCTGTGTGCATTCATCTCACAGAGTTGAACATTTCTTTTCATTGGCCAGTTTTGAAACACTGTTTTAGTAGAATCTGGAAGTGGACATTTGGAGCACTTTGAGGCCTATGGTGGAAAAGGAAATACGTTCACATAAAAACTAGACAGAAGCATTCTGACAAACTCCTTTGGATGTGTGCATGCATCTCATGGCGTTGAATATTTCTGTGGATTGAGCAGCTTTGAAACCCTCTTTTTCTAGAATCTTCAAGGGGACATTTGGAGCACTTTCAGGCCTATGGTTCAATAGGAAATATCTTCACATAAAAACTAGACAGAAGCATTCTGACAAACTTCTCTGTGATGTGTGCATACATCTCAGAGAGTTGAACATTTCTTTTGATAGACCAGCTTTGAAACACTCCATTTGTAGAATCTGGGAGTGGACATTTGGAGTGCTTTGAGGCTTATGGTAGAAAGGGAAATATCTTCATATAAAAACTAGACAGAAGCATTCGGAAAAACTTCTTTGTGATATGTGCATTCATGTCAAAGAGTTGAACTTTTCTTTTGATTGAACAGTCATGAAACTCTCTTTCTGTAGAATCTGCAAACGGACATTTGTTGTGCTTTGAGGCCTATGGTGGAAAAGATAATATCTTCACATAAAAACTAGTCAGAAGCATTCTGAAAACGGTCTTTGTAATACGTGCATTCGTCTCACAGAGTTGAACCTTACTTTGGATTGAGCAGTTTGAAAGACTTTTTTTGTACTATAGGAAAGTGGATAATTGGAGTGCTTTGAGGCCGATCATGGAAAATTAAATATCTTCACATAAGAACAAGACAGAAGCATTCTGACAAATTTCTTTGTGATATGTGCATTCATCTCACAGAGTTGAACCTTAATTTTCATTGAGCAGTTTTGAAACACTCTTTTTGTAGAATCTGCAAGTAGTCATTTGGAGCGCTTTGAGGCCTTTGTTGGAAAACAAAATGTCTTCATATAATAACTAGACAGAAGCATTCTGAGAAACTTATTTGTGATATCTGCATTCATCTCACAGAGTTGAATCTTTCCTTTGATTGAGCAGCTTTGATACACTCTTTTTGTAGAATCTGCAAGTAGTCATTTGGAGCGCTTTGAGGCCTTTGTTGGAAAACGAAATGTCTTCATATAATAACTAGACAGAAGCATTCTGAGAAACTTATTTGTGATATCTGCATTCATCTCACAGAGTTGAATCTTTCCTTTGATTGAGCAGCTTTGAAACACTCTTTTCGTAGAATCTGCTAGTGGACCTTTGGAGCGCTTTGAGGCCTATGGTGGGAAAGGCAATATCTTCATATAAAAACTAGACAGAAGCATTCTGACAAACTTCTTTGTGATGTGTGAATTTATTTCATAGATTTCAACTTTCTTGTGATTGATCAGTTTTCAAACACTCTTTTTGTAGCATCTGCAAGTGGACATTTGGAACGCTATGAAGCCTAAGGTGGAAAAGGAAATATCTTCACATAAAAATTAGACAGACGCATTTTGACAAACTTCTTCAAGATGTGTGCATTCATCTCACAGAGTTGAACCTTTCTTTCGATTAAGCAATCTTGAAACACTCTTTTTGTAGAATCTGCAAGTGGATATTTGTTGTGCTTAGAGGCCTATGGTGGAAAAGGAAATATCTTCAAATAAAAACTTGACAGAAGCACTCTGAGAGCCTCCTTTGGGCTGTGTGCATTTATCTCTCAGACTTGACCCTTACTTTTGATTGAGCATCTTTGAAAGACCACTTTTGTAATAAATGCATGTGGACATTCGAAGTGCTTTGAGGCCTATGGTGGAAAAGAAAATATCTTCACATCAGAAGGAGACAGAAGCATTCTGACCAATTTCTTTGTGGTGTGTGCATTAATCTCACAGAGTTAAACCTTACTTTCAATTGAGCCATTTTGAAACACTTTTCGTAGAATCTGCAAGTGGACATTTGAAGCGCTTTGAGGCCTAGGGTCGAAAAAGAAATATATTCACATAAAAACTACATGGAAGCCTTCTGACAAACTTCTTTCTGATGTGTGCATTCATCTCACAGAGTTGAACCTTTCTTTTGATTGAGCAGCTTTGAAACCCTCTTTTTGTAGAATTTGCATGTGAACATTTGAAGCGCTTTGAGGCCTGTGGAGCAAAAGGAAGTATCTCCACCTAAAAACTAGACAGAAGCATTCTGACAAACTTCTTTGTGATGTGTGCATTCATCTCACAGAGTTGATCCTTACTTTTCATTGAGCAGTTTTGAAACACTCATTTTGTAGAATCTGCAGGTGGATATTTGGAGGGATTTGAGGCCTCTGGTGGATAACGAAATATCTTCACATAATAACTAGACAGAAGAATTCTCACAAACTTCTTTGTAATGTGAGCATTCGTCTCAGAGAGTTGAACTGTTCTTTTGACTGAGCAGCTTTGAAACAGTATTTTCATAAAATCTGCAAGTGGACATTTGGATCGCTTTGAGGCCTCTGGTGGACAACGAAATAGCTTCACAATAAAACTGGAGAGAAGCGTTCTGACAAACTTCTTTGTGATGTGCACATTCATCTCACGGAGTTGAACCTTGCTTTTCATTGAGCAGTTTTGAAACACACTTTTTGTAGAATTTGAAAGTGGACCTTTGGATTGCTTGGAGGCCTATGGTGGAAAAGGAAATATCTTCACATAAAGACTAGACAGAAGCATTGTGACAAACTCCTTTGTGATGTGTGCATTCAACTCACAGAGTTGAACCTTTCTGTTGACTGAGCAACTTTGAAACACTCTATCAGTAGAATCTCCCAGTGGATATTTGCAGTGGCTTGAGGCATCTGACGGAAAAGGAAATATCTTCACATAACAACTAGACAGAAGCACTCTGACAAACTTTTCTGTGATGTGTGCGTTCTTCTCACAGAGTTGAACCTTACTTTTCATTGAGGAATTTT
Organism: Pan paniscus; assembly: GCF_029289425.2. Classification (NCBI taxonomy): domain Eukaryota; kingdom Metazoa; phylum Chordata; class Mammalia; order Primates; family Hominidae; genus Pan; species Pan paniscus. The sequence goes on from NC_073273.2 coordinate 12,153,910, forward strand.
TAAATACTCTTTTTGTAGAATCTGCAAGATGACATTTGGAGCGCTTCAAGGCCTATGGTGGATAACGAAACGTCTTCAAGTAATAACTAGGCAGAAGCATTATGAGAAACTCCAATGTGATGTGTGCTTTCGTATCACACAGACTTTAACTTTTCTTTTGATTGAGCAGCTTTGAAACATTCTTTTTGTAGAATCTGAAAGTGGATATTTGGAGCTCTTGGAGGCCTATGATGGATAAAGAAATGACTTCGTATAATAATAACTAGAGAGATGCATTCTGAGAAGCTTCTTTGTGACATGAGAATTCATCTCACAGATTTGAACCTTCGTTTGATTGAGTAGCTTTGAAGCTCTCTTTTTGTAGAATCTGAAAATGGACATTTGGAGCGGTTTGAGGCCTACAGTGGAAAAGGAAACGTCCTCACATAAAAAGGCGACAGAAGCATTCTCACAACATTCTTTGAGTTATATGCATTCATCTCACAAAGCTGAACCTTACTTTTGATTGAGCAGTTTGGAAACCCCCTTTTTCTACTATCTGAAAATGGACATTTGGAGTGCTTTGAGGCCTATGGTGGAAAAGGAAATATCTTCACTTAAGAAGTAGACAGAAGGATTCTGATAAATTTCTTTGTGATGTGTGCATTCATCTCACAGAGTTGAACCTTACTCTGGTTGAACAGTTTTGAAACACTGTTTTCGTAGAATCTGCAAGTGGACATTTGGAGCGCTTGGAGGGCTGTGTGGTAAAGGAAATATCTTCCCATAAGAACTAGACACAAGCATTCTGACAAGCTTCTTTGTGATGTGTGCATTCGTCTCACAGAGTTGAAACTATCTTTTAATTGAGCAGCTTTGAAACACTCTTTCTGCAGAATCTGCAAGTAGGCATTTGGAAGGTTTGGGGCCTATGGTGGAAAAGGAAATATCTTCACATAAAAATTAGACAGAAGCATTCTGACAACCTTCTTTGTGATATGTGCATTTATCACACAGAGTGAAACCTTACTTTTTATTGAGCAGTTTTGAAACACCCTTTTTGAGTGATCTGCATGTGGACATTTGGAGTGCTTTGAGGTCTATTGTGGCCAAGGAAATATCTTCACCTAAGAACTAGACAGAAGCATTCTGAGAAATTTCTTGTGATATGTGTATTCATCTCACAGAGTTGAAACTTACTTTGGATTGACCAGTTTTGAAACACGAAAAGGAAATATCTTCACATTAAAACTAGACAGAAGCATTCTGACAAACTTCTCTGTGATGTGTGCATACATCTCAGAGAGTTGAACATTTCTTTTGATAGACCAGCTTTGAAACACTCCATTTGTAGAATCTGGGAGTGGACATTTGGAGTGCTTTGAGGCTTATGGTAGAAAGGGAAATATCTTCATATAAAAACTAGACAGAAGCATTCTGAAAAACTTCTTTGTGATATGTGCATTCATGTCAAAGAGTTGAACTTTTCTTTTGATTGAACAGTCATGAAACTCTCTTTCTGTAGAATCTGCAAACGGACATTTGTTGTGCTTTGAGGCCTATGGTGGCAAAGATAATATCTTCACATAAAAACTAGTCAGAAGCATTCTGAAAACGGTCTTTGTAATACGTGCATTCGTCTCACAGAGTTGAACCTTACTTTGGATTGAGCAGTTTGAAAGACTTTTTTTGTACTATAGGAAAGTGGATAATTGGAGTGCTTTGAGGCCGATCATGGAAAATTAAATATCTTCACATAAGAACAAGACAGAAGCATTCTGACAAATTTCTTTGTGATATGTGCATTCATCTCACAGAGTTGAACCTTAATTTTCATTGAGCAGCTTTGATACACTCTTTTTGTAGAATCTGCAAGTAGTCATTTGGAGCGCTTTGAGGCCTTTGTTGGAAAACGAAATGTCTTCATATAATAACTAGACAGAAGCATTCTGAGAAACTTATTTGTGATATCTGCATTCATCTCACAGAGTTGAATCTTTCCTTTGATTGAGCAGCTTTGATACACTCTTTTTGTAGAATCTGCAAGTAGTCATTTGGAGCGCTTTGAGGCCTTTGTTGGAAAACGAAATGTCTTCATATAATAACTAGACAGAAGCATTCTGAGAAACTTATTTGTGATATCTGCATTCATCTCACAGAGTTGAATCTTTCCTTTGATTGAGCAGCTTTGAAACACTCTTTTCGTAGAATCTGCTAGTGGACCTTTGGAGCGCTTTGAGGCCTATGGTGGGAAAGGCAATATCTTCATATAAAAACTAGACAGAAGCATTCTGACAAACTTCTTTGTGATGTGTGAATTTATTTCATAGATTTCAACTTTCTTGTGATTGATCAGTTTTCAAACACTCTTTTTGTAGCATCTGCAAGTGGACATTTGGAACGCTATGAAGCCTAAAGTGGAAAAGGAAATATCTTCACATAAAAATTAGACAGACGCATTTTGACAAACTTCTTCGAGATGTGTGCATTCATCTCACAGAGTTGAACCTTTGTTTTGATTAAGCAATCTTGAAACACACTTTTTGTAGAATCTGCAAGTGGATATTTGTTGTGCTTTGAGGCCTACGGTGGAAAAGGAAATATCTTCAAATAAAAACTTGACAGAAGCACTCTGAGAGCCTCCTTTGGGCTGTGTGCATTTATCTCTCAGACTTGACCCTTACTTTTGATTGAGCATCTTTGAAAGACCACTTTTGTAATAAATGCAAGTGGACATTCGAAGTGCTTTGAGGCCTATGGTGGAAAAGAAAATATCTTCACATCAGAAGGAGACAGAAGCATTCTGACCAATTGCTTTGTGGTGTGTGCATTAATCTCACAGAGTTAAACCTTACTTTCAATTGAGCCATTTTGTAACACTTTTCGTAGAATCTGCAAGTGGACATTTGAAGCGCTTTGAGGCCTAGGGTCGAAAAAGAAATATATTCACATAAAAACTAGATGGAAGCCTTCTGACAAACTTCTTTCTGATGTGTGCATTCATCTCACGGAGTTGAACCTTTCTTTTGATTGAGCAGCTTTGAAACCCTCTTTTTGTAGAATTTGCATGTGAACATTTGAAGCGCTTTGAGGCCTGTGGAGCAAAAGGAAATATCTCCACCTAAAAACTAGACAGAAGCATTCTGACAAACTTCTTTGTGATGTGTGCATTCATCTCACAGAGATGATCCTTACTTTTCATTGAGCAGTTTTGAAACACTCTTTTTGTAGAATCTGCAGGTGGATATTTGGAGGGCTTTGAGGCCTCTGGTGGATAACGAAATATCTTCACATAATAACTAGACAGAAGAATTCTCACAAACTTCTTTGTAATGTGAGCATTCATCTCACAGAGTTGAACTGTTCTTTTGACTGAGCAGCTTTGAAACAGTATTTTTATAAAATCTGCAAGTGGACATTTGGATCGCTTTGAGGCCACTGGTGGAAAACGAAATAGCTTCACAATAAAACTGGAGAGAAGCGTTCTGACAAACTTCTTTGTGATGTGCACATTCATCTCACGGAGTTGAACCTTGCTTTTCATGGAGCAGTTTTGAAACACACTTTTTGTAGAATTTGAAAGTGGACCTTTGGATTGCTTGGAGGCCTATGGTGGAAAAGGAAATATCTTCACATAAAGACTAGACAGAAGCATTGTGACAAACTACTTTGTGATGTGTGCATTCAACTCACAGAGTTGAACCTTTCTTTTGACTGAGCAACTTTGAAACACTCTATCTGTAGAATCTCCCACTGGATATTTGCAGTGGCTTGAGGCATCTGACGGAAAAGGAAATATCTTCACATAACTACTAGACAGAAGCACTCTGACAAACTTTTCTGTGATGTGTGCGTTCTTCTCACAGAGTTGAACCTTACTTTTCATTGAGGAATTTTTAAATACTCTTTTTGTAGAATCTGCAAGATGACATTTGGAGCGCTTCAAGGCCTATGGTGGATAACGAAACGTCTTCAAGTAATAACTAGGGAGAAGCATTATGAGAAACTCCAATGTGATGTGTGCTTTCGTATCACACAGACTTTAACTTTTCTTTTGATTGAGCAGCTTTGAAACATTCTTTTTGTAGAATCTGAAAGTGGATATTTGGAGCTCTTGGAGGCCTATGATGGATAAAGAAATGACTTCGTATAATAATAACTAGAGAGATGCATTCTGAGAAGCTTCTTTGTGACATGAGAATTCATCTCACAGATTTGAACCTTCGTTTGATTGAGTAGCTTTGAAGCTCTCTTTTTGTAGAATCTGAAAATGGACATTTGGAGCGGTTTGAGGCCTACAGTGGAAAAGGAAACGTCCTCACATAAAAAGGCGACAGAAGCATTCTCACAACATTCTTTGAGTTATATGCATTCATCTCACAAAGCTGAACCTTACTTTTGATTGAGCAGTTTGGAAACCCCCTTTTTCTACTATCTGAAAATGGACATTTGGAGTGCTTTGAGGCCTATGGTGGAAAAGGAAATATCTTCACTTAAGAAGTAGACAGAAGGATTCTGATAAATTTCTTTGTGATGTGTGCATTCATCTCACAGAGTTGAACCTTACTCTGGTTGAACAGTTTTGAAACACTGTTTTCGTAGAATCTGCAAGTGGACATTTGGAGCGCTTGGAGGGCTGTGTGGTAAAGGAAATATCTTCCCATAAGAACTAGACACAAGCATTCTGACAAGCTTCTTTGTGATGTGTGCATTCGTCTCACAGAGTTGAAACTATCTTTTAATTGAGCAGCTTTGAAACACTCTTTCTGCAGAATCTGCAAGTAGGCATTTGGAAGGTTTGGGGCCTATGGTGGAAAAGGAAATATCTTCACATAAAAATTAGACAGAAGCATTCTGACAACCTTCTTTGTGATATGTGCATTTATCACACAGAGTGAAACCTTACTTTTTATTGAGCAGTTTTGAAACACCCTTTTTGAGTGATCTGCATGTGGACATTTGGAGTGCTTTGAGGTCTATTGTGGCCAAGGAAATATCTTCACCTAAGAACTAGACAGAAGCATTCTGAGAAATTTCTTGTGATATGTGTATTCATCTCACAGAGTTGAACCTTACTTTGGATTGACCAGTTTTGAAACACGAAAAGGAAATATCTTCACATTAAAACTAGACAGAAGGATTTTGACAAACTACTTTGTGATGTGTACATTCATCTCACAGAGTTGAACCTTACTTTCCATTGAGCAGTTTTGATACCTTCCTTTGGGGAATCTGCAAGTGGATTTTTGGAGCACTTTGAGGCCTTGGCTGGAAAGGAAATACATTCACAAAAAACCTAGACAGAAGCATTCTCACAAACTACTTTGGGATGCATGCATTCATCTCACGGGGCTGTACCTTGCTTTTCATTGAGTAGTTTTGAAACACTCTTTTGTAGCATCTGCAAGTGGACATTTCGAGTGCTCTGAGGCCTACGGTGGATAACGAAATATCTTCATATCACAGCTAGACAGAAGCTATCTGAGAAGCTTTCTATGTGATGTGTGCATTCATCTCACAGAGTTGAACCTTACTTTTCACTGAACAGTTTTGAAACACTCTTTTGGCAGAATCTACAAGTGGACCTTTGGAACGCTTTGAGGCCTACGGTGGAAAAGGAAATATCTTCACATAAGAACTAGACAGAAGCATACTGACAAATTTGTTTTTCGTGTGCGCATTCATCTCACAGAGTTGAAAGTTAATTTTCATTGAGCAGTTATGAAACATTCTTTTTGTGGAATCTGGATGTCGACATTTGGAGCACTTTGAGGCCTATCACGGAAAGGGAAATATCTTCATATGAAAATTAGATGGAGGCATTCTGAAAAACATCTTTGTGATGTGTGCATTCATCTCACAGAGTTGAACCTTTCTTTTGATTGACCAGCTTCGAAATGCTCTTTTAGAAGAACCTGAAAATGGACATTTGGAGCCTTTTGTGGCCTATTGCGGAAAAGGAAATATCTTCACGTAAAAAGTAGACAGAAACATTCTGACAAATTTCTTTATGCTGTGTGCATTCATCTCACAGAGTTGAACATTTCTTTTCATTGGCCAGTTTTGAAACACTGTTTTAGTAGAATCTGGAAGTGGACATTTGGAGCACTTTGAGGCCTATGGTGGAAAAGGAAATACGTTCACATAAAAACTAGACAGAAGCATTCTGACAAACTCCTTTGGATGTGTGCATGCATCTCATGGCGTTGAATATTTCTGTGGATTGAGCAGCTTTGAAACCCTCTTTTTCTAGAATCTTCAAGGGGACATTTGGAGCACTTTCAGGCCTATGGTTCAATAGGAAATATCTTCACATAAAAACTAGACAGAAGCATTCTGACAAACTTCTCTGTGATGTGTGCATACATCTCAGAGAGTTGAACATTTCTTTTGATAGACCAGCTTTGAAACACTCCATTTGTAGAATCTGGGAGTGGACATTTGGAGTGCTTTGAGGCTTATGGTAGAAAGGGAAATATCTTCATATAAAAACTAGACAGAAGCATTCGGAAAAACTTCTTTGTGATATGTGCATTCATGTCAAAGAGTTGAACTTTTCTTTTGATTGAACAGTCATGAAACTCTCTTTCTGTAGAATCTGCAAACGGACATTTGTTGTGCTTTGAGGCCTATGGTGGCAAAGATAATATCTTCACATAAAAACTAGTCAGAAGCATTCTGAAAACGGTCTTTGTAATACGTGCATTCGTCTCACAGAGTTGAACCTTACTTTGGATTGAGCAGTTTGAAAGACTTTTTTTGTACTATAGGAAAGTGGATAATTGGAGTGCTTTGAGGCCGATCATGGAAAATTAAATATCTTCACATAAGAACAAGACAGAAGCATTCTGACAAATTTCTTTGTGATATGTGCATTCATCTCACAGAGTTGAACCTTAATTTTCATTGAGCAGTTTTGAAACACTCTTTTTGTAGAATCTGCAAGTAGTCATTTGGAGCGCTTTGAGGCCTTTGTTGGAAAACGAAATGTCTTCATATAATAACTAGACAGAAGCATTCTGAGAAACTTATTTGTGATATCTGCATTCATCTCACAGAGTTGAATCTTTCCTTTGATTGAGCAGCTTTGATACACTCTTTTTGTAGAATCTGCAAGTAGTCATTTGGAGCGCTTTGAGGCCTTTGTTGGAAAACGAAATGTCTTCATATAATAACTAGACAGAAGCATTCTGAGAAACTTATTTGTGATATCTGCATTCATCTCACAGAGTTGAATCTTTCCTTTGATTGAGCAGCTTTGAAACACTCTTTTCGTAGAATCTGCTAGTGGACCTTTGGAGCGCTTTGAGGCCTATGGTGGGAAAGGCAATATCTTCATATAAAAACTAGACAGAAGCATTCTGACAAACTTCTTTGTGATGTGTGAATTTATTTCATAGATTTCAACTTTCTTGTGATTGATCAGTTTTCAAACACTCTTTTTGTAGCATCTGCAAGTGGACATTTGGAACGCTATGAAGCCTAAAGTGGAAAAGGAAATATCTTCACATAAAAATTAGACAGACGCATTTTGACAAACTTCTTCGAGATGTGTGCATTCATCTCACAGAGTTGAACCTTTCTTTTGATTAAGCAATCTTGAAACACTCTTTTTGTAGAATCTGCAAGTGGATATTTGTTGTGCTTTGAGGCCTACGGTGGAAAAGGAAATATCTTCAAATAAAAACTTGACAGAAGCACTCTGAGAGCCTCCTTTGGGCTGTGTGCATTTATCTCTCAGACTTGACCCTTACTTTTGATTGAGCATCTTTGAAAGACCACTTTTGTAATAAATGCAAGTGGACATTCGAAGTGCTTTGAGGCCTATGGTGGAAAAGAAAATATCTTCACATCAGAAGGAGACAGAAGCATTCTGACCAATTGCTTTGTGGTGTGTGCATTAATCTCACAGAGTTAAACCTTACTTTCAATTGAGCCATTTTGTAACACTTTTCGTAGAATCTGCAAGTGGACATTTGAAGCGCTTTGAGGCCTAGGGTCGAAAAAGAAATATATTCACATAAAAACTAGATGGAAGCCTTCTGACAAACTTCTTTCTGATGTGTGCATTCATCTCACGGAGTTGAACCTTTCTTTTGATTGAGCAGCTTTGAAACCCTCTTTTTGTAGAATTTGCATGTGAACATTTGAAGCGCTTTGAGGCCTGTGGAGCAAAAGGAAATATCTCCACCTAAAAACTAGACAGAAGCATTCTGACAAACTTCTTTGTGATGTGTGCATTCATCTCACAGAGATGATCCTTACTTTTCATTGAGCAGTTTTGAAACACTCTTTTTGTAGAATCTGCAGGTGGATATTTGGAGGGCTTTGAGGCCTCTGGTGGATAACGAAATATCTTCACATAATAACTAGACAGAAGAATTCTCACAAACTTCTTTGTAATGTGAGCATTCATCTCACAGAGTTGAACTGTTCTTTTGACTGAGCAGCTTTGAAACAGTATTTTTATAAAATCTGCAAGTGGACATTTGGATCGCTTTGAGGCCACTGGTGGAAAACGAAATAGCTTCACAATAAAACTGGAGAGAAGCGTTCTGACAAACTTCTTTGTGATGTGCACATTCATCTCACGGAGTTGAACCTTGCTTTTCATGGAGCAGTTTTGAAACACACTTTTTGTAGAATTTGAAAGTGGACCTTTGGATTGCTTGGAGGCCTATGGTGGAAAAGGAAATATCTTCACATAAAGACTAGACAGAAGCATTGTGACAAACTACTTTGTGATGTGTGCATTCAACTCACAGAGTTGAACCTTTCTTTTGACTGAGCAACTTTGAAACACTCTATCTGTAGAATCTCCCACTGGATATTTGCAGTGGCTTGAGGCATCTGACGGAAAAGGAAATATCTTCACATAACAACTAGACAGAAGCACTCTGACAAACTTTTCTGTGATGTGTGCGTTCTTCTCACAGAGTTGAACCTTACTTTTCATTGAGGAATTTTTAAATACTCTTTTTGTAGAATCTGCAAGATGACATTTGGAGCGCTTCAAGGCCTATGGTGGATAACGAAACGTCTTCAAGTAATAACTAGGCAGAAGCATTATGAGAAACTCCAATGTGATGTGTGCTTTCGTATCACACAGACTTTAACTTTTCTTTTGATTGAGCAGCTTTGAAACATTCTTTTTGTAGAATCTGAAAGTGGATATTTGGAGCTCTTGGAGGCCTATGATGGATAAAGAAATGACTTCGTATAATAATAACTAGAGAGATGCATTCTGAGAAGCTTCTTTGTGACATGAGAATTCATCTCACAGATTTGAACCTTCGTTTGATTGAGTAGCTTTGAAGCTCTCTTTTTGTAGAATCTGAAAATGGACATTTGGAGCGGTTTGAGGCCTACAGTGGAAAAGGAAACGTCCTCACATAAAAAGGCGACAGAAGCATTCTCACAACATTCTTTGAGTTATATGCATTCATCTCACAAAGCTGAACCTTACTTTTGATTGAGCAGTTTGGAAACCCCCTTTTTCTACTATCTGAAAATGGACATTTGGAGTGCTTTGAGGCCTATGGTGGAAAAGGAAATATCTTCACTTAAGAAGTAGACAGAAGGATTCTGATAAATTTCTTTGTGATGTGTGCATTCATCTCACAGAGTTGAACCTTACTCTGGTTGAACAGTTTTGAAACACTGTTTTCGTAGAATCTGCAAGTGGACATTTGGAGCGCTTGGAGGGCTGTGTGGTAAAGGAAATATCTTCCCATAAGAACTAGACACAAGCATTCTGACAAGCTTCTTTGTGATGTGTGCATTCGTCTCACAGAGTTGAAACTATCTTTTAATTGAGCAGCTTTGAAACACTCTTTCTGCAGAATCTGCAAGTAGGCATTTGGAAGGTTTGGGGCCTATGGTGGAAAAGGAAATATCTTCACATAAAAATTAGACAGAAGCATTCTGACAACCTTCTTTGTGATATGTGCATTTATCACACAGAGTGAAACCTTACTTTTTATTGAGCAGTTTTGAAACACCCTTTTTGAGTGATCTGCATGTGGACATTTGGAGTGCTTTGAGGTCTATTGTGGCCAAGGAAATATCTTCACCTAAGAACTAGACAGAAGCATTCTGAGAAATTTCTTGTGATATGTGTATTCATCTCACAGAGTTGAACCTTACTTTGGATTGACCAGTTTTGAAACACGAAAAGGAAATATCTTCACATTAAAACTAGACAGAAGGATTTTGACAAACTACTTTGTGATGTGTACATTCATCTCACAGAGTTGAACCTTACTTTCCATTGAGCAGTTTTGATACCTTCCTTTGGGGAATCTGCAAGTGGATTTTTGGAGCACTTTGAGGCCTTGGCTGGAAAGGAAATACATTCACAAAAAACCTAGACAGAAGCATTCTCACAAACTACTTTGGGATGCATGCATTCATCTCACGGGGCTGTACCTTGCTTTTCATTGAGTAGTTTTGAAACACTCTTTTGTAGCATCTGCAAGTGGACATTTCGAGTGCTCTGAGGCCTACGGTGGATAACGAAATATCTTCATATCACAGCTAGACAGAAGCTATCTGAGAAGCTTTCTATGTGATGTGTGCATTCATCTCACAGAGTTGAACCTTACTTTTCACTGAACAGTTTTGAAACACTCTTTTGGCAGAATCTACAAGTGGACCTTTGGAACGCTTTGAGGCCTACGGTGGAAAAGGAAATATCTTCACATAAGAACTAGACAGAAGCATACTGACAAATTTGTTTTTCGTGTGCGCATTCATCTCACAGAGTTGAAAGTTAATTTTCATTGAGCAGTTATGAAACATTCTTTTTGTGGAATCTGGATGTCGACATTTGGAGCACTTTGAGGCCTATCACGGAAAGGGAAATATCTTCATATGAAAATTAGATGGAGGCATTCTGAAAAACATCTTTGTGATGTGTGCATTCATCTCACAGAGTTGAACCTTTCTTTTGATTGACCAGCTTCGAAATGCTCTTTTAGAAGAACCTGAAAATGGACATTTGGAGCCTTTTGTGGCCTATTGCGGAAAAGGAAGTATCTTCACGTAAAAAGTAGACAGAAGCATTCTGACAAATTTCTTTATGCTGTGTGCATTCATCTCACAGAGTTGAACATTTCTTTTCATTGGCCAGTTTTGAAACACTGTTTTAGTAGAATCTGGAAGTGGAAATTTGGAGCACTTTGAGGCCTATGGTGGAAAAGGAAATACGTTCACATAAAAACTAGACAGAAGCATTCTGACAAACTCCTTTGTATGTGTGCATGCATCTCATGGCGTTGAATATTTCTGTGGATTGAGCAGCTTTGAAACCCTCTTTTTCTAGAATCTTCAAGGGGACATTTGGAGCACTTTCAGGCCTATGGTTCAATAGGAAATATCTTCACATAAAAACTAGACAGAAGCATTCTGACAAACTTCTCTGTGATGTGTGCATACATCTCAGAGAGTTGAACATTTCTTTTGATAGACCAGCTTTGAAACACTCCATTTGTAGAATCTGGGAGTGGACATTTGGAGTGCTTTGAGGCTTATGGTAGAAAGGGAAATATCTTCATATAAAAACTAGACAGAAGCATTCTGAAAAACTTCTTTGTGATATGTGCATTCATGTCAAAGAGTTGAACTTTTCTTTTGATTGAACAGTCATGAAACTCTCTTTCTGTAGAATCTGCAAACGGACATTTGTTGTGCTTTGAGGCCTATGGTGGCAAAGATAATATCTTCACATAAAAACTAGTCAGAAGCATTCTGAAAACGGTCTTTGTAATACGTGCATTCGTCTCACAGAGTTGAACCTTACTTTGGATTGAGCAGTTTGAAAGACTTTTTTTGTACTATAGGAAAGTGGATAATTGGAGTGCTTTGAGGCCGATCATGGAAAATTAAATATCTTCACATAAGAACAAGACAGAAGCATTCTGACAAATTTCTTTGTGATATGTGCATTCATCTCACAGAGTTGAACCTTAATTTTCATTGAGCAGTTTTGAAACACTCTTTTTGTAGAATCTGCAAGTAGTCATTTGGAGCGCTTTGAGGCCTTTGTTGGAAAACGAAATGTCTTCATATAATAACTAGACAGAAGCATTCTGAGAAACTTATTTGTGATATCTGCATTCATCTCACAGAGTTGAATCTTTCCTTTGATTGAGCAGCTTTGATACACTCTTTTTGTAGAATCTGCAAGTAGTCATTTGGAGCGCTTTGAGGCCTTTGTTGGAAAACGAAATGTCTTCATATAATAACTAGACAGAAGCATTCTGAGAAACTTATTTGTGATATCTGCATTCATCTCACAGAGTTGAATCTTTCCTTTGATTGAGCAGCTTTGAAACACTCTTTTCGTAGAATCTGCTAGTGGACCTTTGGAGCGCTTTGAGGCCTATGGTGGGAAAGGCAATATCTTCATATAAAAACTAGACAGAAGCATTCTGACAAACTTCTTTGTGATGTGTGAATTTATTTCATAGATTTCAACTTTCTTGTGATTGATCAGTTTTCAAACACTCTTTTTGTAGCATCTGCAAGTGGACATTTGGAACGCTATGAAGCCTAAAGTGGAAAAGGAAATATCTTCACATAAAAATTAGACAGACGCATTTTGACAAACTTCTTCGAGATGTGTGCATTCATCTCACAGAGTTGAACCTTTCTTTTGATTAAGCAATCTTGAAACACTCTTTTTGTAGAATCTGCAAGTGGATATTTGTTGTGCTTTGAGGCCTACGGTGGAAAAGGAAATATCTTCAAATAAAAACTTGACAGAAGCACTCTGAGAGCCTCCTTTGGGCTGTGTGCATTTATCTCTCAGACTTGACCCTTACTTTTGATTGAGCATCTTTGAAAGACCACTTTTGTAATAAATGCAAGTGGACATTCGAAGTGCTTTGAGGCCTATGGTGGAAAAGAAAATATCTTCACATCAGAAGGAGACAGAAGCATTCTGACCAATTGCTTTGTGGTGTGTGCATTAATCTCACAGAGTTAAACCTTACTTTCAATTGAGCCATTTTGTAACACTTTTCGTAGAATCTGCAAGTGGACATTTGAAGCGCTTTGAGGCCTAGGGTCGAAAAAGAAATATATTCACATAAAAACTAGATGGAAGCCTTCTGACAAACTTCTTTCTGATGTGTGCATTCATCTCACGGAGTTGAACCTTTCTTTTGATTGAGCAGCTTTGAAACCCTCTTTTTGTAGAATTTGCATGTGAACATTTGAAGCGCTTTGAGGCCTGTGGAGCAAAAGGAAATATCTCCACCTAAAAACTAGACAGAAGCATTCTGACAAACTTCTTTGTGATGTGTGCATTCATCTCACAGAGATGATCCTTACTTTTCATTGAGCAGTTTTGAAACACTCTTTTTGTAGAATCTGCAGGTGGATATTTGGAGGGCTTTGAGGCCTCTGGTGGATAACGAAATATCTTCACATAATAACTAGACAGAAGAATTCTCACAAACTTCTTTGTAATGTGAGCATTCATCTCACAGAGTTGAACTGTTCTTTTGACTGAGCAGCTTTGAAACAGTATTTTTATAAAATCTGCAAGTGGACATTTGGATCGCTTTGAGGCCACTGGTGGAAAACGAAATAGCTTCACAATAAAACTGGAGAGAAGCGTTCTGACAAACTTCTTTGTGATGTGCACATTCATCTCACGGAGTTGAACCTTGCTTTTCATGGAGCAGTTTTGAAACACACTTTTTGTAGAATTTGAAAGTGGACCTTTGGATTGCTTGGAGGCCTATGGTGGAAAAGGAAATATCTTCACATAAAGACTAGACAGAAGCATTGTGACAAACTACTTTGTGATGTGTGCATTCAACTCACAGAGTTGAACCTTTCTTTTGACTGAGCAACTTTGAAACACTCTATCTGTAGAATCTCCCAGTGGATATTTGCAGTGGCTTGAGGCCTCTGACGGAAAAGGAAATATCTTCACATAACTACTAGACAGAAGCACTCTGACAAACTTTTCTGTGATATGTGCGTTCTTCTCACAGAGTTGAACCTTACTTTTCATTGAGGAATTTTTAAATACTCTTTTTGTAGAATCTGCAAGATGACATTTGGAGCGCTTCAAGGCCTATGGTGGATAACGAAACGTCTTCAAGTAATAACTAGGCAGAAGCATTATGAGAAACTCCAATGTGATGTGTGCTTTCGTATCACACAGACTTTAACTTTTCTTTTGATTGAGCAGCTTTGAAACATTCTTTTTGTAGAATCTGAAAGTGGATATTTGGAGCTCTTGGAGGCCTATGATGGATAAAGAAATGACTTCGTATAATAATAACTAGAGAGATGCATTCTGAGAAGCTTCTTTGTGACATGAGAATTCATCTCACAGATTTGAACCTTCGTTTGATTGAGTAGCTTTGAAGCTCTCTTTTTGTAGAATCTGAAAATGGACATTTGGAGCGGTTTGAGGCCTACAGTGGAAAAGGAAACGTCCTCACATAAAAAGGCGACAGAAGCATTCTCACAACATTCTTTGAGTTATATGCATTCATCTCACAAAGCTGAACCTTACTTTTGATTGAGCAGTTTGGAAACCCCCTTTTTCTACTATCTGAAAATGGACATTTGGAGTGCTTTGAGGCCTATGGTGGAAAAGGAAATATCTTCACTTAAGAAGTAGACAGAAGGATTCTGATAAATTTCTTTGTGATGTGTGCATTCATCTCACAGAGTTGAACCTTACTCTGGTTGAACAGTTTTGAAACACTGTTTTCGTAGAATCTGCAAGTGGACATTTGGAGCGCTTGGAGGGCTGTGGTGGTAAAGGAAATATCTTCCCATAAGAACTAGACACAAGCATTCTGACAAGCTTCTTTGTGATGTGTGCATTCGTCTCACAGAGTTGAAACTATCTTTTAATTGAGCAGCTTTGAAACACTCTTTCTTCAGAATCTGCAAGTAGGCATTTGGAAGGTTTGGGGCCTATGGTGGAAAAGGAAATATCTTCACATAAAAATTAGACAGAAGCATTCTGACAACCTTCTTTGTGATATGTGCATTTATCACACAGAGTGAAACCTTACTTTTTATTGAGCAGTTTTGAAACACCCTTTTTGAGTGATCTGCATGTGGACATTTGGAGTGCTTTGAGGTCTATTGTGGCCAAGGAAATATCTTCACCTAAGAACTAGACAGAAGCATTCTGAGAAATTTCTTGTGATATGTGTATTCATCTCACAGAGTTGAACCTTACTTTGGATTGACCAGTTTTGAAACACGAAAAGGAAATATCTTCACATTAAAACTAGACAGAAGGATTTTGACAAACTACTTTGTGATGTGTACATTCATCTCACAGAGTTGAACCTTACTTTCCATTGAGCAGTTTTGATACCTTCCTTTGGGGAATCTGCAAGTGGATTTTTGGAGCACTTTGAGGCCTTGGCTGGAAAGGAAATACATTCACAAAAAACCTGGACAGAAGCATTCTCACAAACTACTTTGGGATGCATGCATTCATCTCACGGGGCTGTACCTTGCTTTTCATTGAGTAGTTTTGAAACACTCTTTTGTAGCATCTGCAAGTGGACATTTCGAGTGCTCTGAGGCCTACGGTGGATAACGAAATATCTTCATATCACAGCTAGACAGAAGCTATCTGAGAAGCTTTCTATGTGATGTGTGCATTCATCTCACAGAGTTGAACCTTACTTTTCACTGAACAGTTTTGAAACACTCTTTTGGCAGAATCTACAAGTGGACCTTTGGAACGCTTTGAGGCCTACGGTGGAAAAGGAAATATCTTCACATAAGAACTAGACAGAAGCATACTGACAAATTTCTTTTTCGTGTGCGCATTCATCTCACAGAGTTGAAAGTTAATTTTCATTGAGCAGTTATGAAACATTCTTTTTGTGGAATCTGGATGTCGACATTTGGAGCACTTTGAGGCCTATCACGGAAAGGGAAATATCTTCATATGAAAATTAGATGGAGGCATTCTGAAAAACATCTTTGTGATGTGTGCATTCATCTCACAGAGTTGAACCTTTCTTTTGATTGACCAGCTTCGAAATGCTCTTTTAGAAGAACCTGAAAATGGACATTTGGAGCCTTTTGTGGCCTATTGCGGAAAAGGAAATATCTTCACGTAAAAAGTAGACAGAAGCATTCTGACAAATTTCTTTATGCTGTGTGCATTCATCTCACAGAGTTGAACATTTCTTTTCATTGGCCAGTTTTGAAACACTGTTTTAGTAGAATCTGGAAGTGGATATTTGGAGCACTTTGAGGCCTATGGTGGAAAAGGAAATACGTTCACATAAAAACTAGACAGAAGCATTCTGACAAACTCCTTTGGATGTGTGCATGCATCTCATGGCGTTGAATATTTCTGTGGATTGAGCAGCTTTGAAACCCTCTTTTTCTAGAATCTTCAAGGGGACATTTGGAGCACTTTCAGGCCTATGGTTCAATAGGAAATATCTTCACATAAAAACTAGACAGAAGCATTCTGACAAACTTCTCTGTGATGTGTGCATACATCTCAGAGAGTTGAACATTTCTTTTGCTAGACCAGCTTTGAAACACTCCATTTGTAGAATCTGGGAGTGGACATTTGGAGTGCTTTGAGGCTTATGGTAGAAAGGGAAATATCTTCATATAAAAACTAGACAGAAGCATTCTGAAAAACTTCTTTGTGATATGTGCATTCATGACAAAGAGTTGAACTTTTCTTTTGATTGAACAGTCATGAAACTCTCTTTCTGTAGAATCTGCAAACGGACATTTGTTGTGCTTTGAGGCCTATGGTGGAAAAGATAATATCTTCACATAAAAACTAGTCAGGAGCATTCTGAAAACTGTCTTTGTAATACGTGCATTCGTCTCACAGAGTTGAACCTTACTTTGGATTGAGCAGTTTGAAAGACTTTTTTTGTACTATAGGAAAGTGGATAATTGGAGTGCTTTGAGGCCGATCATGGAAAATTAAATATCTTCACATAAGAACAAGACAGAAGCATTCTGACAAATTTCTTTGTGATATGTGCATTCATCTCACAGAGTTGAACCTTAATTTTCATTGAGCAGTTTTGAAACACTCTTTTTGTAGAATCTGCAAGTAGTCATTTGGAGCGCTTTGAGGCCTTTGTTGGAAAACGAAATGTCTTCATATAATAACTAGACAGAAGCATTCTGAGAAACTTATTTGTGATATGTGCATTCATCTCACAGAGTTGAATCTTTCCTTTGATTGAGCAGCTTTGATACACTCTTTTTGTAGAATCTGCAAGTAGTCATTTGGAGCGCTTTGAGGCCTTTGTTGGAAAACGAAATGTCTTCATATAATAACTAGACAGAAGCATTCTGAGAAACTTATTTGTGATATCTGCATTCATCTCACAGAGTTGAATCTTTCCTTTGATTGAGCAGCTTTGATACACTCTTTTTGTAGAATCTGCAAGTAGTCATTTGGAGCGCTTTGAGGCCTTTGTTGGAAAACGAAATGTCTTCATATAATAACTAGACAGAAGCATTCTGAGAAACTTATTTGTGATATCTGCATTCATCTCACAGAGTTGAATCTTTCCTTTGATTGAGCAGCTTTGAAACACTCTTTTCGTAGAATCTGCTAGTGGACCTTTGGAGAGCTTTGAGGCCTATGGTGGGAAAGGCAATATCTTCATATAAAAACTAGACAGAAGCATTCTGACAAACTTCTTTGTGATGTGTGAATTTATTTCATAGATTTCAACTTTCTTGTGATTGATCAGTTTTCAAACACTCTTTTTGTAGCATCTGCAAGTGGGCATTTGGAACGCTATGAAGCCTAAAGTGGAAAAGGAAATATCTTCTCATAAAAATTAGACAGACGCATTTTGACAAACTTCTTCGAGATGTGTGCATTCATCTCACAGAGTTGAACCTTTCTTTTGATTAAGCAATCTTGAAACACTCTTTTTGTAGAATCTGCAAGTGGATATTTGTTGTGCTTTGAGGCCTACGGTGGAAAAGGAAATATCTTCAAATAAAAACTTGACAGAAGCACTCTGAGAGCCTCCTTTGGGCTGTGTGCATTTATCTCTCAGACTTGACCCTTACTTTTGATTGAGCATCTTTGAAAGACCACTTTTGTAATAAATGCAAGTGGACATTCGAAGTGCTTTGAGGCCTATGGTGGAAAAGAAAATATCTTCACATCAGAAGGAGACAGAAGCATTCTGACCAATTGCTTTGTGGTGTGTGCATTAATCTCACAGAGTTAAACCTTACTTTCAATTGAGCCATTTTGTAACACTTTTCGTAGAATCTGCAAGTGGACATTTGAAGCGCTTTGAGGCCTAGGGTCGAAAAAGAAATATATTCACATAAAAACTAGATGGAAGCCTTCTGACAAACTTCTTTCTGATGTGTGCATTCATCTCACGGAGTTGAACCTTTCTTTTGATTGAGCAGCTTTGAAACCCTCTTTTTGTAGAATTTGCATGTGAACATTTGAAGCGCTTTGAGGCCTGTGGAGCAAAAGGAAATATCTCCACCTAAAAACTAGACAGAAGCATTCTGACAAACTTCTTTGTGATGTGTGCATTCATCTCACAGAGATGATCCTTACTTTTCATTGAGCAGTTTTGAAACACTCTTTTTGTAGAATCTGCAGGTGGATATTTGGAGGGCTTTGAGGCCTCTGGTGGATAACGAAATATCTTCACATAATAACTAGACAGAAGAATTCTCACAAACTTCTTTGTAATGTGAGCATTCATCTCACAGAGTTGAACTGTTCTTTTGACTGAGCAGCTTTGAAACAGTATTTTTATAAAATCTGCAAGTGGACATTTGGATCGCTTTGAGGCCACTGGTGGAAAACGAAATAGCTTCACAATAAAACTGGAGAGAAGCGTTCTGACAAACTTCTTTGTGATGTGCACATTCATCTCACGGAGTTGAACCTTGCTTTTCATGGAGCAGTTTTGAAACACACTTTTTGTAGAATTTGAAAGTGGACCTTTGGATTGCTTGGAGGCCTATGGTGGAAAAGGAAATATCTTCACATAAAGACTAGACAGAAGCATTGTGACAAACTACTTTGTGATGTGTGCATTCAACTCACAGAGTTGAACCTTTCTTTTGACTGAGCAACTTTGAAACACTCTATCTGTAGAATCTCCCACTGGATATTTGCAGTGGCTTGAGGCATCTGACGGAAAAGGAAATATCTTCACATAACTACTAGACAGAAGCACTCTGACAAACTTTTCTGTGATGTGTGCGTTCTTCTCACAGAGTTGAACCTTACTTTTCATTGAGGAATTTTTAAATACTCTTTTTGTAGAATCTGCAAGATGACATTTGGAGCGCTTCAAGGCCTATGGTGGATAACGAAACGTCTTCAAGTAATAACTAGGCAGAAGCATTATGAGAAACTCCAATGTGATGTGTGCTTTCGTATCACACAGACTTTAACTTTTCTTTTGATTGAGCAGCTTTGAAACATTCTTTTTGTAGAATCTGAAAGTGGATATTTGGAGCTCTTGGAGGCCTATGATGGATAAAGAAATGACTTCGTATAATAATAACTAGAGAGATGCATTCTGAGAAGCTTCTTTGTGACATGAGAATTCATCTCACAGATTTGAACCTTCGTTTGATTGAGTAGCTTTGAAGCTCTCTTTTTGTAGAATCTGAAAATGGACATTTGGAGCGGTTTGAGGCCTACAGTGGAAAAGGAAACGTCCTCACATAAAAAGGCGACAGAAGCATTCTCACAACATTCTTTGAGTTATATGCATTCATATCACAAAGCTGAACCTTACTTTTGATTGAGCAGTTTGGAAACCCCCTTTTTCTACTATCTGAAAATGGACATTTGGAGTGCTTTGAGGCCTATGGTGGAAAAGGAAATATCTTCACTTAAGAAGTAGACAGAAGGATTCTGATAAATTTCTTTGTGATGTGTGCATTCATCTCACAGAGTTGAACCTTACTCTGGTTGAACAGTTTTGAAACACTGTTTTCGTAGAATCTGCAAGTGGACATTTGGAGCGCTTGGAGGGCTGTGGTGGTAAAGGAAATATCTTCCCATAAGAACTAGACACAAGCATTCTGACAAGCTTCTTTGTGATGTGTGCATTCGTCTCACAGAGTTGAAACTATCTTTTAATTGAGCAGCTTTGAAACACTCTTTCTTCAGAATCTGCAAGTAGGCATTTGGAAGGTTTGGGGCCTATGGTGGAAAAGGAAATATCTTCACATAAAAATTAGACAGAAGCATTCTGACAACCTTCTTTGTGATATGTGCATTTATCACACAGAGTGAAACCTTACTTTTTATTGAGCAGTTTTGAAACACCCTTTTTGAGTGATCTGCATGTGGACATTTGGAGTGCTTTGAGGTCTATTGTGGCCAAGGAAATATCTTCACCTAAGAACTAGACAGAAGCATTCTGAGAAATTTCTTGTGATATGTGTATTCATCTCACAGAGTTGAACCTTACTTTGGATTGACCAGTTTTGAAACACGAAAAGGAAATATCTTCACATTAAAACTAGACAGAAGGATTTTGACAAACTACTTTGTGATGTGTACATTCATCTCACAGAGTTGAACCTTACTTTCCATTGAGCAGTTTTGATACCTTCCTTTGGGGAATCTGCAAGTGGATTTTTGGAGCACTTTGAGGCCTTGGCTGGAAAGGAAATACATTCACAAAAAACCTGGACAGAAGCATTCTCACAAACTACTTTGGGATGCATGCATTCATCTCACGGGGCTGTACCTTGCTTTTCATTGAGTAGTTTTGAAACACTCTTTTGTAGCATCTGCAAGTGGACATTTCGAGTGCTCTGAGGCCTACGGTGGATAACGAAATATCTTCATATCACAGCTAGACAGAAGCTATCTGAGAAGCTTTCTATGTGATGTGTGCATTCATCTCACAGAGTTGAACCTTACTTTTCACTGAACAGTTTTGAAACACTCTTTTGGCAGAATCTACAAGTGGACCTTTGGAACGCTTTGAGGCCTACGGTGGAAAAGGAAATATCTTCACATAAGAACTAGACAGAAGCATACTGACAAATTTCTTTTTCGTGTGCGCATTCATCTCACAGAGTTGAAAGTTAATTTTCATTGAGCAGTTATGAAACATTCTTTTTGTGGAATCTGGATGTCGACATTTGGAGCACTTTGAGGCCTATCACGGAAAGGGAAATATCTTCATATGAAAATTAGATGGAGGCATTCTGAAAAACATCTTTGTGATGTGTGCATTCATCTCACAGAGTTGAACCTTTCTTTTGATTGACCAGCTTCGAAATGCTCTTTTAGAAGAACCTGAAAATGGACATTTGGAGCCTTTTGTGGCCTATTGCGGAAAAGGAAATATCTTCACGTAAAAAGTAGACAGAAGCATTCTGACAAATTTCTTTATGCTGTGTGCATTCATCTCACAGAGTTGAACATTTCTTTTCATTGGCCAGTTTTGAAACACTGTTTTAGTAGAATCTGGAAGTGGATATTTGGAGCACTTTGAGGCCTATGGTGGAAAAGGAAATACGTTCACATAAAAACTAGACAGAAGCATTCTGACAAACTCCTTTGGATGTGTGCATGCATCTCATGGCGTTGAATATTTCTGTGGATTGAGCAGCTTTGAAACCCTCTTTTTCTAGAATCTTCAAGGGGACATTTGGAGCACTTTCAGGCCTATGGTTCAATAGGAAATATCTTCACATAAAAACTAGACAGAAGCATTCTGACAAACTTCTCTGTGATGTGTGCATACATCTCAGAGAGTTGAACATTTCTTTTGCTAGACCAGCTTTGAAACACTCCATTTGTAGAATCTGGGAGTGGACATTTGGAGTGCTTTGAGGCTTATGGTAGAAAGGGAAATATCTTCATATAAAAACTAGACAGAAGCATTCTGAAAAACTTCTTTGTGATATGTGCATTCATGACAAAGAGTTGAACTTTTCTTTTGATTGAACAGTCATGAAACTCTCTTTCTGTAGAATCTGCAAACGGACATTTGTTGTGCTTTGAGGCCTATGGTGGAAAAGATAATATCTTCACATAAAAACTAGTCAGGAGCATTCTGAAAACTGTCTTTGTAATACGTGCATTCGTCTCACAGAGTTGAACCTTACTTTTGATTGAGCAGTTTGAAAGACTTTTTTTGTACTATAGGAAAGTGGATAATTGGAGTGCTTTGAGGCCGATCATGGAAAATTAAATATCTTCACATAAGAACAAGACAGAAGCATTCTGACAAATTTCTTTGTGATATGTGCATTCATCTCACAGAGTTGAACCTTAATTTTCATTGAGCAGTTTTGAAACACTCTTTTTGTAGAATCTGCAAGTAGTCATTTGGAGCGCTTTGAGGCCTTTGTTGGAAAACGAAATGTCTTCATATAATAACTAGACAGAAGCATTCTGAGAAACTTATTTGTGATATGTGCATTCATCTCACAGAGTTGAATCTTTCCTTTGATTGAGCAGCTTTGATACACTCTTTTTGTAGAATCTGCAAGTAGTCATTTGGAGCGCTTTGAGGCCTTTGTTGGAAAACGAAATGTCTTCATATAATAACTAGACAGAAGCATTCTGAGAAACTTATTTGTGATATCTGCATTCATCTCACAGAGTTGAATCTTTCCTTTGATTGAGCAGCTTTGATACACTCTTTTTGTAGAATCTGCAAGTAGTCATTTGGAGCGCTTTGAGGCCTTTGTTGGAAAACGAAATGTCTTCATATAATAACTAGACAGAAGCATTCTGAGAAACTTATTTGTGATATCTGCATTCATCTCACAGAGTTGAATCTTTCCTTTGATTGAGCAGCTTTGAAACACTCTTTTCGTAGAATCTGCTAGTGGACCTTTGGAGAGCTTTGAGGCCTATGGTGGGAAAGGCAATATCTTCATATAAAAACTAGACAGAAGCATTCTGACAAACTTCTTTGTGATGTGTGAATTTATTTCATAGATTTCAACTTTCTTGTGATTGATCAGTTTTCAAACACTCTTTTTGTAGCATCTGCAAGTGGGCATTTGGAACGCTATGAAGCCTAAAGTGGAAAAGGAAATATCTTCTCATAAAAATTAGACAGACGCATTTTGACAAACTTCTTCGAGATGTGTGCATTCATCTCACAGAGTTGAACCTTTCTTTTGATTAAGCAATCTTGAAACACTCTTTTTGTAGAATCTGCAAGTGGATATTTGTTGTGCTTTGAGGCCTACGGTGGAAAAGGAAATATCTTCAAATAAAAACTTGACAGAAGCACTCTGAGAGCCTCCTTTGGGCTGTGTGCATTTATCTCTCAGACTTGACCCTTACTTTTGATTGAGCATCTTTGAAAGACCACTTTTGTAATAAATGCAAGTGGACATTCGAAGTGCTTTGAGGCCTATGGTGGAAAAGAAAATATCTTCACATCAGAAGGAGACAGAAGCATTCTGACCAATTGCTTTGTGGTGTGTGCATTAATCTCACAGAGTTAAACCTTACTTTCAATTGAGCCATTTTGTAACACTTTTCGTAGAATCTGCAAGTGGACATTTGAAGCGCTTTGAGGCCTAGGGTCGAAAAAGAAATATATTCACATAAAAACTAGATGGAAGCCTTCTGACAAACTTCTTTCTGATGTGTGCATTCATCTCACGGAGTTGAACCTTTCTTTTGATTGAGCAGCTTTGAAACCCTCTTTTTGTAGAATTTGCATGTGAACATTTGAAGCGCTTTGAGGCCTGTGGAGCAAAAGGAAATATCTCCACCTAAAAACTAGACAGAAGCATTCTGACAAACTTCTTTGTGATGTGTGCATTCATCTCACAGAGATGATCCTTACTTTTCATTGAGCAGTTTTGAAACACTCTTTTTGTAGAATCTGCAGGTGGATATTTGGAGGGCTTTGAGGCCTCTGGTGGATAACGAAATATCTTCACATAATAACTAGACAGAAGAATTCTCACAAACTTCTTTGTAATGTGAGCATTCATCTCACAGAGTTGAACTGTTCTTTTGACTGAGCAGCTTTGAAACAGTATTTTTATAAAATCTGCAAGTGGACATTTGGATCGCTTTGAGGCCACTGGTGGAAAACGAAATAGCTTCACAATAAAACTGGAGAGAAGCGTTCTGACAAACTTCTTTGTGATGTGCACATTCATCTCACGGAGTTGAACCTTGCTTTTCATGGAGCAGTTTTGAAACACACTTTTTGTAGAATTTGAAAGTGGACCTTTGGATTGCTTGGAGGCCTATGGTGGAAAAGGAAATATCTTCACATAAAGACTAGACAGAAGCATTGTGACAAACTACTTTGTGATGTGTGCATTCAACTCACAGAGTTGAACCTTTCTTTTGACTGAGCAACTTTGAAACACTCTATCTGTAGAATCTCCCACTGGATATTTGCAGTGGCTTGAGGCATCTGACGGAAAAGGAAATATCTTCACATAACTACTAGACAGAAGCACTCTGACAAACTTTTCTGTGATGTGTGCGTTCTTCTCACAGAGTTGAACCTTACTTTTCATTGAGGAATTTTTAAATACTCTTTTTGTAGAATCTGCAAGATGACATTTGGAGCGCTTCAAGGCCTATGGTGGATAACGAAACGTCTTCAAGTAATAACTAGGCAGAAGCATTATGAGAAACTCCAATGTGATGTGTGCTTTCGTATCACACAGACTTTAACTTTTCTTTTGATTGAGCAGCTTTGAAACATTCTTTTTGTAGAATCTGAAAGTGGATATTTGGAGCTCTTGGAGGCCTATGATGGATAAAGAAATGACTTCGTATAATAATAACTAGAGAGATGCATTCTGAGAAGCTTCTTTGTGACATGAGAATTCATCTCACAGATTTGAACCTTCGTTTGATTGAGTAGCTTTGAAGCTCTCTTTTTGTAGAATCTGAAAATGGACATTTGGAGCGGTTTGAGGCCTACAGTGGAAAAGGAAACGTCCTCACATAAAAAGGCGACAGAAGCATTCTCACAACATTCTTTGAGTTATATGCATTCATATCACAAAGCTGAACCTTACTTTTGATTGAGCAGTTTGGAAACCCCCTTTTTCTACTATCTGAAAATGGACATTTGGAGTGCTTTGAGGCCTATGGTGGAAAAGGAAATATCTTCACTTAAGAAGTAGACAGAAGGATTCTGATAAATTTCTTTGTGATGTGTGCATTCATCTCACAGAGTTGAACCTTACTCTGGTTGAACAGTTTTGAAACACTGTTTTCGTAGAATCTGCAAGTGGACATTTGGAGCGCTTGGAGGGCTGTGGTGGTAAAGGAAATATCTTCCCATAAGAACTAGACACAAGCATTCTGACAAGCTTCTTTGTGATGTGTGCATTCGTCTCACAGAGTTGAAACTATCTTTTAATTGAGCAGCTTTGAAACACTCTTTCTTCAGAATCTGCAAGTAGGCATTTGGAAGGTTTGGGGCCTATGGTGGAAAAGGAAATATCTTCACATAAAAATTAGACAGAAGCATTCTGACAACCTTCTTTGTGATATGTGCATTTATCACACAGAGTGAAACCTTACTTTTTATTGAGCAGTTTTGAAACACCCTTTTTGAGTGCTCTGCATGTGGACATTTGGAGTGCTTTGAGGTCTATTGTGGCCAAGGAAATATCTTCACCTAAGAACTAGACAGAAGCATTCTGAGAAATTTCTTGTGATATGTGTATTCATCTCACAGAGTTGAACCTTACTTTGGATTGACCAGTTTTGAAACACGAAAAGGAAATATCTTCACATTAAAACTAGACAGAAGGATTTTGACAAACTACTTTGTGATGTGTACATTCATCTCACAGAGTTGAACCTTACTTTCCATTGAGCAGTTTTGATACCTTCCTTTGGGGAATCTGCAAGTGGATTTTTGGAGCACTTTGAGGCCTTGGCTGGAAAGGAAATACATTCACAAAAAACCTAGACAGAAGCATTCTCACAAACTACTTTGGGATGCATGCATTCATCTCACGGGGCTGTACCTTGCTTTTCATTGAGTAGTTTTGAAACACTCTTTTGTAGCATCTGCAAGTGGACATTTCGAGTGCTCTGAGGCCTACGGTGGATAACGAAATATCTTCATATCACAGCTAGACAGAAGCTATCTGAGAAGCTTTCTATGTGATGTGTGCATTCATCTCACAGAGTTGAACCTTACTTTTCACTGAACAGTTTTGAAACACTCTTTTGGCAGAATCTACAAGTGGACCTTTGGAACGCTTTGAGGCCTACGGTGGAAAAGGAAATATCTTCACATAAGAACTAGACAGAAGCATACTGACAAATTTGTTTTTCGTGTGCGCATTCATCTCACAGAGTTGAAAGTTAATTTTCATTGAGCAGTTATGAAACATTCTTTTTGTGGAATCTGGATGTCGACATTTGGAGCACTTTGAGGCCTATCACGGAAAGGGAAATATCTTCATATGAAAATTAGATGGAGGCATTCTGAAAAACATCTTTGTGATGTGTGCATTCATCTCACAGAGTTGAACCTTTCTTTTGATTGACCAGCTTCGAAATGCTCTTTTAGAAGAACCTGAAAATGGACATTTGGAGCCTTTTGTGGCCTATTGCGGAAAAGGAAGTATCTTCACGTAAAAAGTAGACAGAAGCATTCTGACAAATTTCTTTATGCTGTGTGCATTCATCTCACAGAGTTGAACATTTCTTTTCATTGGCCAGTTTTGAAACACTGTTTTAGTAGAATCTGGAAGTGGAAATTTGGAGCACTTTGAGGCCTATGGTGGAAAAGGAAATACGTTCACATAAAAACTAGACAGAAGCATTCTGACAAACTCCTTTGTATGTGTGCATGCGTCTCATGGCGTTGAATATTTCTGTGGATTGAGCAGCTTTGAAACCCTCTTTTTCTAGAATCTTCAAGGGGACATTTGGAGCACTTTCAGGCCTATGGTTCAATAGGAAATATCTTCACATAAAAACTAGACAGAAGCATTCTGACAAACTTCTCTGTGATGTGTGCATACATCTCAGAGAGTTGAACATTTCTTTTGATAGACCAGCTTTGAAACACTCCATTTGTAGAATCTGGGAGTGGACATTTGGAGTGCTTTGAGGCTTATGGTAGAAAGGGAAATATCTTCATATAAAAACTAGACAGAAGCATTCTGAAAAACTTCTTTGTGATATGTGCATTCATGTCAAAGAGTTGAACTTTTCTTTTGATTGAACAGTCATGAAACTCTCTTTCTGTAGAATCTGCAAACGGACATTTGTTGTGCTTTGAGGCCTATGGTGGAAAAGATAATATCTTCACATAAAAACTAGTCAGAAGCATTCTGAAAACTGTCTTTGTAATACGTGCATTCGTCTCACAGAGTTGAACCTTACTTTGGATTGAGCAGTTTGAAAGACTTTTTTTGTACTATAGGAAAGTGGATAATTGGAGTGCTTTGAGGCCGATCATGGAAAATTAAATATCTTCACATAAGAACAAGACAGAAGCATTCTGACAAATTTCTTTGTGATATGTGCATTCATCTCACAGAGTTGAACCTTAATTTTCATTGAGCAGTTTTGAAACACTCTTTTTGTAGAATCTGCAAGTAGTCATTTGGAGCGCTTTGAGGCCTTTGTTGGAAAACGAAATGTCTTCATATAATAACTAGACAGAAGCATTCTGAGAAACTTATTTGTGATATCTGCATTCATCTCACAGAGTTGAATCTTTCCTTTGATTGAGCAGCTTTGATACACTCTTTTTGTAGAATCTGCAAGTAGTCATTTGGAGCGCTTTGAGGCCTTTGTTGGAAAACGAAATGTCTTCATATAATAACTAGACAGAAGCATTCTGAGAAACTTATTTGTGATATCTGCATTCATCTCACAGAGTTGAATCTTTCCTTTGATTGAGCAGCTTTGAAACACTCTTTTCGTAGAATCTGCTAGTGGACCTTTGGAGCGCTTTGAGGCCTATGGTGGGAAAGGCAATATCTTCATATAAAAACTAGACAGAAGCATTCTGACAAACTTCTTTGTGATGTGTGAATTTATTTCATAGATTTCAACTTTCTTGTGATTGATCAGTTTTCAAACACTCTTTTTGTAGCATCTGCAAGTGGACATTTGGAACGCTATGAAGCCTAAAGTGGAAAAGGAAATATCTTCACATAAAAATTAGACAGACGCATTTTGACAAACTTCTTCGAGATGTGTGCATTCATCTCACAGAGTTGAACCTTTCTTTTGATTAAGCAATCTTGAAACACTCTTTTTGTAGAATCTGCAAGTGGATATTTGTTGTGCTTTGAGGCCTACGGTGGAAAAGGAAATATCTTCAAATAAAAACTTGACAGAAGCACTCTGAGAGCCTCCTTTGGGCTGTGTGCATTTATCTCTCAGACTTGACCCTTACTTTTGATTGAGCATCTTTGAAAGACCACTTTTGTAATAAATGCAAGTGGACATTCGAAGTGCTTTGAGGCCTATGGTGGAAAAGAAAATATCTTCACATCAGAAGGAGACAGAAGCATTCTGACCAATTGCTTTGTGGTGTGTGCATTAATCTCACAGAGTTAAACCTTACTTTCAATTGAGCCATTTTGTAACACTTTTCGTAGAATCTGCAAGTGGACATTTGAAGCGCTTTGAGGCCTAGGGTCGAAAAAGAAATATATTCACATAAAAACTACATGGAAGCCTTCTGACAAACTTCTTTCTGATGTGTGCATTCATCTCACGGAGTTGAACCTTTCTTTTGATTGAGCAGCTTTGAAACCCTCTTTTTGTAGAATTTGCATGTGAACATTTGAAGCGCTTTGAGGCCTGTGGAGCAAAAGGAAATATCTCCACCTAAAAACTAGACAGAAGCATTCTGACAAACTTCTTTGTGATGTGTGCATTCATCTCACAGAGATGATCCTTACTTTTCATTGAGCAGTTTTGAAACACTCTTTTTGTAGAATCTGCAGGTGGATATTTGGAGGGCTTTGAGGCCTCTGGTGGATAACGAAATATCTTCACATAATAACTAGACAGAAGAATTCTCACAAACTTCTTTGTAATGTGAGCATTCATCTCACAGAGTTGAACTGTTCTTTTGACTGAGCAGCTTTGAAACAGTATTTTTATAAAATCTGCAAGTGGACATTTGGATCGCTTTGAGGCCACTGGTGGAAAACGAAATAGCTTCACAATAAAACTGGAGAGAAGCGTTCTGACAAACTTCTTTGTGATGTGCACATTCATCTCACGGAGTTGAACCTTGCTTTTCATGGAGCAGTTTTGAAACACACTTTTTGTAGAATTTGAAAGTGGACCTTTGGATTGCTTGGAGGCCTATGGTGGAAAAGGAAATATCTTCACATAAAGACTAGACAGAAGCATTGTGACAAACTACTTTGTGATGTGTGCATTCAACTCACAGAGTTGAACCTTTCTTTTGACTGAGCAACTTTGAAACACTCTATCTGTAGAATCTCCCACTGGATATTTGCAGTGGCTTGAGGCATCTGACGGAAAAGGAAATATCTTCACATAACAACTAGACAGAAGCACTCTGACAAACTTTTCTGTGATGTGTGCGTTCTTCTCACAGAGTTGAACCTTACTTTTCATTGAGGAATTTTTAAATACTCTTTTTGTAGAATCTGCAAGATGACATTTGGAGCGCTTCAAGGCCTATGGTGGATAACGAAACGTCTTCAAGTAATAACTAGGCAGAAGCATTATGAGAAACTCCAATGTGATGTGTGCTTTCGTATCACACAGACTTTAACTTTTCTTTTGATTGAGCAGCTTTGAAACATTCTTTTTGTAGAATCTGAAAGTGGATATTTGGAGCTCTTGGAGGCCTATGATGGATAAAGAAATGACTTCGTATAATAATAACTAGAGAGATGCATTCTGAGAAGCTTCTTTGTGACATGAGAATTCATCTCACAGATTTGAACCTTCGTTTGATTGAGTAGCTTTGAAGCTCTCTTTTTGTAGAATCTGAAAATGGACATTTGGAGCGGTTTGAGGCCTACAGTGGAAAAGGAAACGTCCTCACATAAAAAGGCGACAGAAGCATTCTCACAACATTCTTTGAGTTATATGCATTCATCTCACAAAGCTGAACCTTACTTTTGATTGAGCAGTTTGGAAACCCCCTTTTTCTACTATCTGAAAATGGACATTTGGAGTGCTTTGAGGCCTATGGTGGAAAAGGAAATATCTTCACTTAAGAAGTAGACAGAAGGATTCTGATAAATTTCTTTGTGATGTGTGCATTCATCTCACAGAGTTGAACCTTACTCTGGTTGAACAGTTTTGAAACACTGTTTTCGTAGAATCTGCAAGTGGACATTTGGAGCGCTTGGAGGGCTGTGTGGTAAAGGAAATATCTTCCCATAAGAACTAGACACAAGCATTCTGACAAGCTTCTTTGGGATGTGTGCATTCGTCTCACAGAGTTGAAACTATCTTTTAATTGAGCAGCTTTGAAACACTCTTTCTGCAGAATCTGCAAGTAGGCATTTGGAAGGTTTGGGGCCTATGGTGGAAAAGGAAATATCTTCACATAAAAATTAGACAGAAGCATTCTGACAACCTTCTTTGTGATATGTGCATTTATCACACAGAGTGAAACCTTACTTTTTATTGAGCAGTTTTGAAACACCCTTTTTGAGTGATCTGCATGTGGACATTTGGAGTGCTTTGAGGTCTATTGTGGCCAAGGAAATATCTTCACCTAAGAACTAGACAGAAGCATTCTGAGAAATTTCTTGTGATATGTGTATTCATCTCACAGAGTTGAACCTTACTTTGGATTGACCAGTTTTGAAACACGAAAAGGAAATATCTTCACATTAAAACTAGACAGAAGGATTTTGACAAACTACTTTGTGATGTGTACATTCATCTCACAGAGTTGAACCTTACTTTCCATTGAGCAGTTTTGATACCTTCCTTTGGGGAATCTGCAAGTGGATTTTTGGAGCACTTTGAGGCCTTGGCTGGAAAGGAAATACATTCACAAAAAACCTAGACAGAAGCATTCTCACAAACTACTTTGGGATGCATGCATTCATCTCACGGGGCTGTACCTTGCTTTTCATTGAGTAGTTTTGAAACACTCTTTTGTAGCATCTGCAAGTGGACATTTCGAGTGCTCTGAGGCCTACGGTGGATAACGAAATATCTTCATATCACAGCTAGACAGAAGCTATCTGAGAAGCTTTCTATGTGATGTGTGCATTCATCTCACAGAGTTGAACCTTACTTTTCACTGAACAGTTTTGAAACACTCTTTTGGCAGAATCTACAAGTGGACCTTTGGAACGCTTTGAGGCCTACGGTGGAAAAGGAAATATCTTCACATAAGAACTAGACAGAAGCATACTGACAAATTTGTTTTTCGTGTGCGCATTCATCTCACAGAGTTGAAAGTTAATTTTCATTGAGCAGTTATGAAACATTCTTTTTGTGGAATCTGGATGTCGACATTTGGAGCACTTTGAGGCCTATCACGGAAAGGGAAATATCTTCATATGAAAATTAGATGGAGGCATTCTGAAAAACATCTTTGTGATGTGTGCATTCATCTCACAGAGTTGAACCTTTCTTTTGATTGACCAGCTTCGAAATGCTCTTTTAGAAGAACCTGAAAATGGACATTTGGAGCCTTTTGTGGCCTATTGCGGAAAAGGAAGTATCTTCACGTAAAAAGTAGACAGAAGCATTCTGACAAATTTCTTTATGCTGTGTGCATTCATCTCACAGAGTTGAACATTTCTTTTCATTGGCCAGTTTTGAAACACTGTTTTAGTAGAATCTGGAAGTGGAAATTTGGAGCACTTTGAGGCCTATGGTGGAAAAGGAAATACGTTCACATAAAAACTAGACAGAAGCATTCTGACAAACTCCTTTGTATGTGTGCATGCGTCTCATGGCGTTGAATATTTCTGTGGATTGAGCAGCTTTGAAACCCTCTTTTTCTAGAATCTTCAAGGGGACATTTGGAGCACTTTCAGGCCTATGGTTCAATAGGAAATATCTTCACATAAAAACTAGACAGAAGCATTCTGACAAACTTCTCTGTGATGTGTGCATACATCTCAGAGAGTTGAACATTTCTTTTGATAGACCAGCTTTGAAACACTCCATTTGTAGAATCTGGGAGTGGACATTTGGAGTGCTTTGAGGCTTATGGTAGAAAGGGAAATATCTTCATATAAAAACTAGACAGAAGCATTCTGAAAAACTTCTTTGTGATATGTGCATTCATGTCAAAGAGTTGAACTTTTCTTTTGATTGAACAGTCATGAAACTCTCTTTCTGTAGAATCTGCAAACGGACATTTGTTGTGCTTTGAGGCCTATGGTGGAAAAGATAATATCTTCACATAAAAACTAGTCAGAAGCATTCTGAAAACTGTCTTTGTAATACGTGCATTCGTCTCACAGAGTTGAACCTTACTTTGGATTGAGCAGTTTGAAAGACTTTTTTTGTACTATAGGAAAGTGGATAATTGGAGTGCTTTGAGGCCGATCATGGAAAATTAAATATCTTCACATAAGAACAAGACAGAAGCATTCTGACAAATTTCTTTGTGATATGTGCATTCATCTCACAGAGTTGAACCTTAATTTTCATTGAGCAGTTTTGAAACACTCTTTTTGTAGAATCTGCAAGTAGTCATTTGGAGCGCTTTGAGGCCTTTGTTGGAAAACGAAATGTCTTCATATAATAACTAGACAGAAGCATTCTGAGAAACTTATTTGTGATATCTGCATTCATCTCACAGAGTTGAATCTTTCCTTTGATTGAGCAGCTTTGATACACTCTTTTTGTAGAATCTGCAAGTAGTCATTTGGAGCGCTTTGAGGCCTTTGTTGGAAAACGAAATGTCTTCATATAATAACTAGACAGAAGCATTCTGAGAAACTTATTTGTGATATCTGCATTCATCTCACAGAGTTGAATCTTTCCTTTGATTGAGCAGCTTTGAAACACTCTTTTCGTAGAATCTGCTAGTGGACCTTTGGAGCGCTTTGAGGCCTATGGTGGGAAAGGCAATATCTTCATATAAAAACTAGACAGAAGCATTCTGACAAACTTCTTTGTGATGTGTGAATTTATTTCATAGATTTCAACTTTCTTGTGATTGATCAGTTTTCAAACACTCTTTTTGTAGCATCTGCAAGTGGGCATTTGGAACGCTATGAAGCCTAAAGTGGAAAAGGAAATATCTTCTCATAAAAATTAGACAGACGCATTTTGACAAACTTCTTCGAGATGTGTGCATTCATCTCACAGAGTTGAACCTTTCTTTTGATTAAGCAATCTTGAAACACTCTTTTTGTAGAATCTGCAAGTGGATATTTGTTGTGCTTTGAGGCCTACGGTGGAAAAGGAAATATCTTCAAATAAAAACTTGACAGAAGCACTCTGAGAGCCTCCTTTGGGCTGTGTGCATTTATCTCTCAGACTTGACCCTTACTTTTGATTGAGCATCTTTGAAAGACCACTTTTGTAATAAATGCAAGTGGACATTCGAAGTGCTTTGAGGCCTATGGTGGAAAAGAAAATATCTTCACATCAGAAGGAGACAGAAGCATTCTGACCAATTGCTTTGTGGTGTGTGCATTAATCTCACAGAGTTAAACCTTACTTTCAATTGAGCCATTTTGTAACACTTTTCGTAGAATCTGCAAGTGGACATTTGAAGCGCTTTGAGGCCTAGGGTCGAAAAAGAAATATATTCACATAAAAACTACATGGAAGCCTTCTGACAAACTTCTTTCTGATGTGTGCATTCATCTCACGGAGTTGAACCTTTCTTTTGATTGAGCAGCTTTGAAACCCTCTTTTTGTAGAATTTGCATGTGAACATTTGAAGCGCTTTGAGGCCTGTGGAGCAAAAGGAAATATCTCCACCTAAAAACTAGACAGAAGCATTCTGACAAACTTCTTTGTGATGTGTGCATTCATCTCACAGAGATGATCCTTACTTTTCATTGAGCAGTTTTGAAACACTCTTTTTGTAGAATCTGCAGGTGGATATTTGGAGGGCTTTGAGGCCTCTGGTGGATAACGAAATATCTTCACATAATAACTAGACAGAAGAATTCTCACAAACTTCTTTGTAATGTGAGCATTCATCTCACAGAGTTGAACTGTTCTTTTGACTGAGCAGCTTTGAAACAGTATTTTTATAAAATCTGCAAGTGGACATTTGGATCGCTTTGAGGCCACTGGTGGAAAACGAAATAGCTTCACAATAAAACTGGAGAGAAGCGTTCTGACAAACTTCTTTGTGATGTGCACATTCATCTCACGGAGTTGAACCTTGCTTTTCATGGAGCAGTTTTGAAACACACTTTTTGTAGAATTTGAAAGTGGACCTTTGGATTGCTTGGAGGCCTATGGTGGAAAAGGAAATATCTTCACATAAAGACTAGACAGAAGCATTGTGACAAACTACTTTGTGATGTGTGCATTCAACTCACAGAGTTGAACCTTTCTTTTGACTGAGCAACTTTGAAACACTCTATCTGTAGAATCTCCCACTGGATATTTGCAGTGGCTTGAGGCATCTGACGGAAAAGGAAATATCTTCACATAACAACTAGACAGAAGCACTCTGACAAACTTTTCTGTGATGTGTGCGTTCTTCTCACAGAGTTGAACCTTACTTTTCATTGAGGAATTTTTAAATACTCTTTTTGTAGAATCTGCAAGATGACATTTGGAGCGCTTCAAGGCCTATGGTGGATAACGAAACGTCTTCAAGTAATAACTAGGCAGAAGCATTATGAGAAACTCCAATGTGATGTGTGCTTTCGTATCACACAGACTTTAACTTTTCTTTTGATTGAGCAGCTTTGAAACATTCTTTTTGTAGAATCTGAAAGTGGATATTTGGAGCTCTTGGAGGCCTATGATGGATAAAGAAATGACTTCGTATAATAATAACTAGAGAGATGCATTCTGAGAAGCTTCTTTGTGACATGAGAATTCATCTCACAGATTTGAACCTTCGTTTGATTGAGTAGCTTTGAAGCTCTCTTTTTGTAGAATCTGAAAATGGACATTTGGAGCGGTTTGAGGCCTACAGTGGAAAAGGAAACGTCCTCACATAAAAAGGCGACAGAAGCATTCTCACAACATTCTTTGAGTTATATGCATTCATCTCACAAAGCTGAACCTTACTTTTGATTGAGCAGTTTGGAAACCCCCTTTTTCTACTATCTGAAAATGGACATTTGGAGTGCTTTGAGGCCTATGGTGGAAAAGGAAATATCTTCACTTAAGAAGTAGACAGAAGGATTCTGATAAATTTCTTTGTGATGTGTGCATTCATCTCACAGAGTTGAACCTTACTCTGGTTGAACAGTTTTGAAACACTGTTTTCGTAGAATCTGCAAGTGGACATTTGGAGCGCTTGGAGGGCTGTGTGGTAAAGGAAATATCTTCCCATAAGAACTAGACACAAGCATTCTGACAAGCTTCTTTGTGATGTGTGCATTCGTCTCACAGAGTTGAAACTATCTTTTAATTGAGCAGCTTTGAAACACTCTTTCTGCAGAATCTGCAAGTAGGCATTTGGAAGGTTTGGGGCCTATGGTGGAAAAGGAAATATCTTCACATAAAAATTAGACAGAAGCATTCTGACAACCTTCTTTGTGATATGTGCATTTATCACACAGAGTGAAACCTTACTTTTTATTGAGCAGTTTTGAAACACCCTTTTTGAGTGATCTGCATGTGGACATTTGGAGTGCTTTGAGGTCTATTGTGGCCAAGGAAATATCTTCACCTAAGAACTAGACAGAAGCATTCTGAGAAATTTCTTGTGATATGTGTATTCATCTCACAGAGTTGAACCTTACTTTGGATTGACCAGTTTTGAAACACGAAAAGGAAATATCTTCACATTAAAACTAGACAGAAGGATTTTGACAAACTACTTTGTGATGTGTACATTCATCTCACAGAGTTGAACCTTACTTTCCATTGAGCAGTTTTGATACCTTCCTTTGGGGAATCTGCAAGTGGATTTTTGGAGCACTTTGAGGCCTTGGCTGGAAAGGAAATACATTCACAAAAAACCTAGACAGAAGCATTCTCACAAACTACTTTGGGATGCATGCATTCATCTCACGGGGCTGTACCTTGCTTTTCATTGAGTAGTTTTGAAACACTCTTTTGTAGCATCTGCAAGTGGACATTTCGAGTGCTCTGAGGCCTACGGTGGATAACGAAATATCTTCATATCACAGCTAGACAGAAGCTATCTGAGAAGCTTTCTATGTGATGTGTGCATTCATCTCACAGAGTTGAACCTTACTTTTCACTGAACAGTTTTGAAACACTCTTTTGGCAGAATCTACAAGTGGACCTTTGGAACGCTTTGAGGCCTACGGTGGAAAAGGAAATATCTTCACATAAGAACTAGACAGAAGCATACTGACAAATTTGTTT
This sequence comes from Pan paniscus, assembly GCF_029289425.2. Classification (NCBI taxonomy): domain Eukaryota; kingdom Metazoa; phylum Chordata; class Mammalia; order Primates; family Hominidae; genus Pan; species Pan paniscus. The sequence continues at coordinate 12,190,322 of NC_073273.2, forward strand.
TTCGTGTGCGCATTCATCTCACAGAGTTGAAAGTTAATTTTCATTGAGCAGTTATGAAACATTCTTTTTGTGGAATCTGGATGTCGACATTTGGAGCACTTTGAGGCCTATCACGGAAAGGGAAATATCTTCATATGAAAATTAGATGGAGGCATTCTGAAAAACATCTTTGTGATGTGTGCATTCATCTCACAGAGTTGAACCTTTCTTTTGATTGACCAGCTTCGAAATGCTCTTTTAGAAGAACCTGAAAATGGACATTTGGAGCCTTTTGTGGCCTATTGCGGAAAAGGAAGTATCTTCACGTAAAAAGTAGACAGAAGCATTCTGACAAATTTCTTTATGCTGTGTGCATTCATCTCACAGAGTTGAACATTTCTTTTCATTGGCCAGTTTTGAAACACTGTTTTAGTAGAATCTGGAAGTGGAAATTTGGAGCACTTTGAGGCCTATGGTGGAAAAGGAAATACGTTCACATAAAAACTAGACAGAAGCATTCTGACAAACTCCTTTGTATGTGTGCATGCGTCTCATGGCGTTGAATATTTCTGTGGATTGAGCAGCTTTGAAACCCTCTTTTTCTAGAATCTTCAAGGGGACATTTGGAGCACTTTCAGGCCTATGGTTCAATAGGAAATATCTTCACATAAAAACTAGACAGAAGCATTCTGACAAACTTCTCTGTGATGTGTGCATACATCTCAGAGAGTTGAACATTTCTTTTGATAGACCAGCTTTGAAACACTCCATTTGTAGAATCTGGGAGTGGACATTTGGAGTGCTTTGAGGCTTATGGTAGAAAGGGAAATATCTTCATATAAAAACTAGACAGAAGCATTCTGAAAAACTTCTTTGTGATATGTGCATTCATGTCAAAGAGTTGAACTTTTCTTTTGATTGAACAGTCATGAAACTCTCTTTCTGTAGAATCTGCAAACGGACATTTGTTGTGCTTTGAGGCCTATGGTGGAAAAGATAATATCTTCACATAAAAACTAGTCAGAAGCATTCTGAAAACTGTCTTTGTAATACGTGCATTCGTCTCACAGAGTTGAACCTTACTTTTGATTGAGCAGTTTGAAAGACTTTTTTTGTACTATAGGAAAGTGGATAATTGGAGTGCTTTGAGGCCGATCATGGAAAATTAAATATCTTCACATAAGAACAAGACAGAAGCATTCTGACAAATTTCTTTGTGATATGTGCATTCATCTCACAGAGTTGAACCTTAATTTTCATTGAGCAGTTTTGAAACACTCTTTTTGTAGAATCTGCAAGTAGTCATTTGGAGCGCTTTGAGGCCTTTGTTGGAAAACGAAATGTCTTCATATAATAACTAGACAGAAGCATTCTGAGAAACTTATTTGTGATATCTGCATTCATCTCACAGAGTTGAATCTTTCCTTTGATTGAGCAGCTTTGATACACTCTTTTTGTAGAATCTGCAAGTAGTCATTTGGAGCGCTTTGAGGCCTTTGTTGGAAAACGAAATGTCTTCATATAATAACTAGACAGAAGCATTCTGAGAAACTTATTTGTGATATCTGCATTCATCTCACAGAGTTGAATCTTTCCTTTGATTGAGCAGCTTTGAAACACTCTTTTCGTAGAATCTGCTAGTGGACCTTTGGAGCGCTTTGAGGCCTATGGTGGGAAAGGCAATATCTTCATATAAAAACTAGACAGAAGCATTCTGACAAACTTCTTTGTGATGTGTGAATTTATTTCATAGATTTCAACTTTCTTGTGATTGATCAGTTTTCAAACACTCTTTTTGTAGCATCTGCAAGTGGACATTTGGAACGCTATGAAGCCTAAAGTGGAAAAGGAAATATCTTCACATAAAAATTAGACAGACGCATTTTGACAAACTTCTTCGAGATGTGTGCATTCATCTCACAGAGTTGAACCTTTCTTTTGATTAAGCAATCTTGAAACACTCTTTTTGTAGAATCTGCAAGTGGATATTTGTTGTGCTTTGAGGCCTACGGTGGAAAAGGAAATATCTTCAAATAAAAACTTGACAGAAGCACTCTGAGAGCCTCCTTTGGGCTGTGTGCATTTATCTCTCAGACTTGACCCTTACTTTTGATTGAGCATCTTTGAAAGACCACTTTTGTAATAAATGCAAGTGGACATTCGAAGTGCTTTGAGGCCTATGGTGGAAAAGAAAATATCTTCACATCAGAAGGAGACAGAAGCATTCTGACCAATTGCTTTGTGGTGTGTGCATTAATCTCACAGAGTTAAACCTTACTTTCAATTGAGCCATTTTGTAACACTTTTCGTAGAATCTGCAAGTGGACATTTGAAGCGCTTTGAGGCCTAGGGTCGAAAAAGAAATATATTCACATAAAAACTACATGGAAGCCTTCTGACAAACTTCTTTCTGATGTGTGCATTCATCTCACGGAGTTGAACCTTTCTTTTGATTGAGCAGCTTTGAAACCCTCTTTTTGTAGAATTTGCATGTGAACATTTGAAGCGCTTTGAGGCCTGTGGAGCAAAAGGAAATATCTCCACCTAAAAACTAGACAGAAGCATTCTGACAAACTTCTTTGTGATGTGTGCATTCATCTCACAGAGATGATCCTTACTTTTCATTGAGCAGTTTTGAAACACTCTTTTTGTAGAATCTGCAGGTGGATATTTGGAGGGCTTTGAGGCCTCTGGTGGATAACGAAATATCTTCACATAATAACTAGACAGAAGAATTCTCACAAACTTCTTTGTAATGTGAGCATTCATCTCACAGAGTTGAACTGTTCTTTTGACTGAGCAGCTTTGAAACAGTATTTTTATAAAATCTGCAAGTGGACATTTGGATCGCTTTGAGGCCACTGGTGGAAAACGAAATAGCTTCACAATAAAACTGGAGAGAAGCGTTCTGACAAACTTCTTTGTGATGTGCACATTCATCTCACGGAGTTGAACCTTGCTTTTCATGGAGCAGTTTTGAAACACACTTTTTGTAGAATTTGAAAGTGGACCTTTGGATTGCTTGGAGGCCTATGGTGGAAAAGGAAATATCTTCACATAAAGACTAGACAGAAGCATTGTGACAAACTACTTTGTGATGTGTGCATTCAACTCACAGAGTTGAACCTTTCTTTTGACTGAGCAACTTTGAAACACTCTATCTGTAGAATCTCCCACTGGATATTTGCAGTGGCTTGAGGCATCTGACGGAAAAGGAAATATCTTCACATAACAACTAGACAGAAGCACTCTGACAAACTTTTCTGTGATGTGTGCGTTCTTCTCACAGAGTTGAACCTTACTTTTCATTGAGGAATTTTTAAATACTCTTTTTGTAGAATCTGCAAGATGACATTTGGAGCGCTTCAAGGCCTATGGTGGATAACGAAACGTCTTCAAGTAATAACTAGGCAGAAGCATTATGAGAAACTCCAATGTGATGTGTGCTTTCGTATCACACAGACTTTAACTTTTCTTTTGATTGAGCAGCTTTGAAACATTCTTTTTGTAGAATCTGAAAGTGGATATTTGGAGCTCTTGGAGGCCTATGATGGATAAAGAAATGACTTCGTATAATAATAACTAGAGAGATGCATTCTGAGAAGCTTCTTTGTGACATGAGAATTCATCTCACAGATTTGAACCTTCGTTTGATTGAGTAGCTTTGAAGCTCTCTTTTTGTAGAATCTGAAAATGGACATTTGGAGCGGTTTGAGGCCTACAGTGGAAAAGGAAACGTCCTCACATAAAAAGGCGACAGAAGCATTCTCACAACATTCTTTGAGTTATATGCATTCATCTCACAAAGCTGAACCTTACTTTTGATTGAGCAGTTTGGAAACCCCCTTTTTCTACTATCTGAAAATGGACATTTGGAGTGCTTTGAGGCCTATGGTGGAAAAGGAAATATCTTCACTTAAGAAGTAGACAGAAGGATTCTGATAAATTTCTTTGTGATGTGTGCATTCATCTCACAGAGTTGAACCTTACTCTGGTTGAACAGTTTTGAAACACTGTTTTCGTAGAATCTGCAAGTGGACATTTGGAGCGCTTGGAGGGCTGTGTGGTAAAGGAAATATCTTCCCATAAGAACTAGACACAAGCATTCTGACAAGCTTCTTTGGGATGTGTGCATTCGTCTCACAGAGTTGAAACTATCTTTTAATTGAGCAGCTTTGAAACACTCTTTCTGCAGAATCTGCAAGTAGGCATTTGGAAGGTTTGGGGCCTATGGTGGAAAAGGAAATATCTTCACATAAAAATTAGACAGAAGCATTCTGACAACCTTCTTTGTGATATGTGCATTTATCACACAGAGTGAAACCTTACTTTTTATTGAGCAGTTTTGAAACACCCTTTTTGAGTGATCTGCATGTGGACATTTGGAGTGCTTTGAGGTCTATTGTGGCCAAGGAAATATCTTCACCTAAGAACTAGACAGAAGCATTCTGAGAAATTTCTTGTGATATGTGTATTCATCTCACAGAGTTGAACCTTACTTTGGATTGACCAGTTTTGAAACACGAAAAGGAAATATCTTCACATTAAAACTAGACAGAAGGATTTTGACAAACTACTTTGTGATGTGTACATTCATCTCACAGAGTTGAACCTTACTTTCCATTGAGCAGTTTTGATACCTTCCTTTGGGGAATCTGCAAGTGGATTTTTGGAGCACTTTGAGGCCTTGGCTGGAAAGGAAATACATTCACAAAAAACCTAGACAGAAGCATTCTCACAAACTACTTTGGGATGCATGCATTCATCTCACGGGGCTGTACCTTGCTTTTCATTGAGTAGTTTTGAAACACTCTTTTGTAGCATCTGCAAGTGGACATTTCGAGTGCTCTGAGGCCTACGGTGGATAACGAAATATCTTCATATCACAGCTAGACAGAAGCTATCTGAGAAGCTTTCTATGTGATGTGTGCATTCATCTCACAGAGTTGAACCTTACTTTTCACTGAACAGTTTTGAAACACTCTTTTGGCAGAATCTACAAGTGGACCTTTGGAACGCTTTGAGGCCTACGGTGGAAAAGGAAATATCTTCACATAAGAACTAGACAGAAGCATACTGACAAATTTGTTTTTCGTGTGCGCATTCATCTCACAGAGTTGAAAGTTAATTTTCATTGAGCAGTTATGAAACATTCTTTTTGTGGAATCTGGATGTCGACATTTGGAGCACTTTGAGGCCTATCACGGAAAGGGAAATATCTTCATATGAAAATTAGATGGAGGCATTCTGAAAAACATCTTTGTGATGTGTGCATTCATCTCACAGAGTTGAACCTTTCTTTTGATTGACCAGCTTCGAAATGCTCTTTTAGAAGAACCTGAAAATGGACATTTGGAGCCTTTTGTGGCCTATTGCGGAAAAGGAAGTATCTTCACGTAAAAAGTAGACAGAAGCATTCTGACAAATTTCTTTATGCTGTGTGCATTCATCTCACAGAGTTGAACATTTCTTTTCATTGGCCAGTTTTGAAACACTGTTTTAGTAGAATCTGGAAGTGGAAATTTGGAGCACTTTGAGGCCTATGGTGGAAAAGGAAATACGTTCACATAAAAACTAGACAGAAGCATTCTGACAAACTCCTTTGTATGTGTGCATGCGTCTCATGGCGTTGAATATTTCTGTGGATTGAGCAGCTTTGAAACCCTCTTTTTCTAGAATCTTCAAGGGGACATTTGGAGCACTTTCAGGCCTATGGTTCAATAGGAAATATCTTCACATAAAAACTAGACAGAAGCATTCTGACAAACTTCTCTGTGATGTGTGCATACATCTCAGAGAGTTGAACATTTCTTTTGATAGACCAGCTTTGAAACACTCCATTTGTAGAATCTGGGAGTGGACATTTGGAGTGCTTTGAGGCTTATGGTAGAAAGGGAAATATCTTCATATAAAAACTAGACAGAAGCATTCTGAAAAACTTCTTTGTGATATGTGCATTCATGTCAAAGAGTTGAACTTTTCTTTTGATTGAACAGTCATGAAACTCTCTTTCTGTAGAATCTGCAAACGGACATTTGTTGTGCTTTGAGGCCTATGGTGGAAAAGATAATATCTTCACATAAAAACTAGTCAGAAGCATTCTGAAAACTGTCTTTGTAATACGTGCATTCGTCTCACAGAGTTGAACCTTACTTTTGATTGAGCAGTTTGAAAGACTTTTTTTGTACTATAGGAAAGTGGATAATTGGAGTGCTTTGAGGCCGATCATGGAAAATTAAATATCTTCACATAAGAACAAGACAGAAGCATTCTGACAAATTTCTTTGTGATATGTGCATTCATCTCACAGAGTTGAACCTTAATTTTCATTGAGCAGTTTTGAAACACTCTTTTTGTAGAATCTGCAAGTAGTCATTTGGAGCGCTTTGAGGCCTTTGTTGGAAAACGAAATGTCTTCATATAATAACTAGACAGAAGCATTCTGAGAAACTTATTTGTGATATCTGCATTCATCTCACAGAGTTGAATCTTTCCTTTGATTGAGCAGCTTTGATACACTCTTTTTGTAGAATCTGCAAGTAGTCATTTGGAGCGCTTTGAGGCCTTTGTTGGAAAACGAAATGTCTTCATATAATAACTAGACAGAAGCATTCTGAGAAACTTATTTGTGATATCTGCATTCATCTCACAGAGTTGAATCTTTCCTTTGATTGAGCAGCTTTGATACACTCTTTTTGTAGAATCTGCAAGTAGTCATTTGGAGCGCTTTGAGGCCTTTGTTGGAAAACGAAATGTCTTCATATAATAACTAGACAGAAGCATTCTGAGAAACTTATTTGTGATATCTGCATTCATCTCACAGAGTTGACTCTTTCCTTTGATTGAGCAGCTTTGAAACACTCTTTTCGTAGAATCTGCTAGTGGACCTTTGGAGCGCTTTGAGGCCTATGGTGGGAAAGGCAATATCTTCATATAAAAACTAGACAGAAGCATTCTGACAAACTTCTTTGTGATGTGTGAATTTATTTCATAGATTTCAACTTTCTTGTGATTGATCAGTTTTCAAACACTCTTTTTGTAGCATCTGCAAGTGGACATTTGGAACGCTATGAAGCCTAAAGTGGAAAAGGAAATATCTTCACATAAAAATTAGACAGACGCATTTTGACAAACTTCTTCGAGATGTGTGCATTCATCTCACAGAGTTGAACCTTTCTTTTGATTAAGCAATCTTGAAACACTCTTTTTGTAGAATCTGCAAGTGGATATTTGTTGTGCTTTGAGGCCTACGGTGGAAAAGGAAATATCTTCAAATAAAAACTTGACAGAAGCACTCTGAGAGCCTCCTTTGGGCTGTGTGCATTTATCTCTCAGACTTGACCCTTACTTTTGATTGAGCATCTTTGAAAGACCACTTTTGTAATAAATGCAAGTGGACATTCGAAGTGCTTTGAGGCCTATGGTGGAAAAGAAAATATCTTCACATCAGAAGGAGACAGAAGCATTCTGACCAATTGCTTTGTGGTGTGTGCATTAATCTCACAGAGTTAAACCTTACTTTCAATTGAGCCATTTTGTAACACTTTTCGTAGAATCTGCAAGTGGACATTTGAAGCGCTTTGAGGCCTAGGGTCGAAAAAGAAATATATTCACATAAAAACTAGATGGAAGCCTTCTGACAAACTTCTTTCTGATGTGTGCATTCATCTCACGGAGTTGAACCTTTCTTTTGATTGAGCAGCTTTGAAACCCTCTTTTTGTAGAATTTGCATGTGAACATTTGAAGCGCTTTGAGGCCTGTGGAGCAAAAGGAAATATCTCCACCTAAAAACTAGACAGAAGCATTCTGACAAACTTCTTTGTGATGTGTGCATTCATCTCACAGAGATGATCCTTACTTTTCATTGAGCAGTTTTGAAACACTCTTTTTGTAGAATCTGCAGGTGGATATTGGGAGGGCTTTGAGGCCTCTGGTGGATAACGAAATATCTTCACATAATAACTAGACAGAAGAATTCTCACAAACTTCTTTGTAATGTGAGCATTCATCTCACAGAGTTGAACTGTCCTTTGACTGAGCAGCTTTGAAACAGTATTTTTATAAAATCTGCAAGTGGACATTTGGATCGCTTTGAGGCCACTGGTGGAAAACGAAATAGCTTCACAATAAAATTGGAGAGAAGCGTTCTGACAAACTTCTTTGTGATGTGCACATTCATCTCACGGAGTTGAACCTTGCTTTTCATTGAGCAGTTTTGAAACATTCTTTTTGTGGAATCTGGATGTCGACATTTGGAGCACTTTGAGGCCTATCACGGAAAGGGAAATATCTTCATATAAAAATTAGATGGAGGCATTCTGAAAAACATCTTTGTGATGTGTGCATTCATCTCACAGAGTTGAACCTTTCTTTTGATTGACCAGCTTCGAAATGCTCTTTTAGTAGAACCTGGAAGTGGACATTTGGAGCCTTTTGTGGCCTATTGCGGAAAGGGAAATATCTTCACGTAAAAAGTAGACAGAAGCATTCTGACAAATTTCTTTATGCTGTGTGCATTCATCTCACAGAGTTGAACATTTTTTTTCATTGGCCAGTTTGGAAACACTGTTTTAGTAGAATCTGGAAGTGGACATTTGGAGCACTTTGAGACCTAAGGTAGAAAAGGAAATACCTTCACATAAAAACTAGACTGAAGCATTCTGACAAACTCCTTTGGATGTGTGCATGCATCTCATGGCGTTGAATATTTCTGTGGATTGAGCAGCTTTGAAACACTCTTTTTCTAGAATCTTCAAGGGGACATTTGGAGCACTTTCAGGCCTATGGTTCAATAGGAAATATCTTCACATAAAAACTAGACAGAAGCATTCTGACAAACTTCTCTGTGATGTGTGCATACATCTCAGAGAGTTGAACATTTCTTTTGATAGACCAGCTTTGAAACACTCCATTTGTAGAATCTGGGAGTGGACATTTGGAGTGCTTTGAGGCTTATGGTAGAAAGGGAAATATCTTCATATAAAAACTAGACAGAAGCATTCTGAAAAACTTCTTTGTGATATGTGCATTCATGTCAAAGAGTTGAACTTTTCTTTTGATTGAACAGTCATGAAACTCTCTTTCTGTAGAATCTGCAAACGGACATTTGTTGTGCTTTGAGACCTATGGTGGAAAAGAAAATATCTTCACATACAAACTAGTCAGAAGCATTCTGAAAACTGTCTTTGTGATAAGTGCATTCATCTCACAGAGTTGAACCTTACTTTTGATTGAGCAGTTTGAAAGACTTTTTTTTGTACTATAGGAAAGTGGATAATTGGAGTGCTTTGAGGCCGATCATGGAAAATTAAATATCTTCACATAAGAACAAGACAGAAGCATTCTGACAAATTTCTTTGTGATATGTGCATTCATCTCACAGAGTTGAACCTTAATTTTCATTGAGCAGTTTTGAAACACTCTTTTTGTAGAATCTGCAAGTAGTCATTTGGAGCGCTTTGAGGCCTTTGTTGGAAAACGAAATGTCTTCATATAATAACTAGACAGAAGCATTCTGAGAAACTTATTTGTGATATCTGCATTCATCTCACAGAGTTGAATCTTTCCTTTGATGGAGCAGCTTTGAAACACTCTTTTCGTAGAATCTGCTGGTGGACCTTTGGAGTGCTTTGAGGCCTATGGTGGAAAAGGCAATATCTTCACATAAAAAGTAGACAGAAGCATTCTGACAAACTTCTTTGTGATGTGTAAATTTATTTCATAGATTTCAAATTTCTTGTGATTGAGCAGTTTTGAAACACTCTTTTTGTAGAATCTGCAAGTGGACATTTGGAACGCTATGAAGCCTAAGTTGGAAAAGGAAATATCTTCACATAAAAATTAGACAGACGCATTTTGACAAACTTCTTCGAGATGTGTGCATTCATCTCACAGAGTTGAACCTTTCTTTTGATTAAGCAATCTTGAAACACTCTTTTTGTAGAATCTGCAAGTGGATATTTGTTGTGCTTTGAGGCCTACGGTGGAAAAGGAAATATCTTCACATAAAAACTTGACAGAAGCACTCTGAGAGCCTCCTATGGGATGTGTGCATTTATCTCTCAGACTTGACCCTTACTTTTGATTGAGCATCTTTGAAAGACCACTTTTGTATTAAATGCAAGTGGACATTCGAAGTGCTTTGAGGCCTACGGTGGAAAAGAAAATATCTTCACATCAGAAGGAGACAGAAGCATTCTGACCAATTTCTTTGTGGTGCGTGCATTAATCTCACAGAGTTATACCTTACTTTCAATTGAGCCATTTTGAAACACTTTTCGTAGAATCTGCAAGTGGACATTTGAAGCGCTTTGAGGCCTAGGGTCGAAAAAGAAATATATTCACATAAAAACTAGATGGAAGCCTTCTGACAAACTTCTTTCTGATGTGTGCATTCATCTCACAGAGTTGAACCTTTCTTTGGATTGAGCAGCTTTGAAACCCTCTTTTTGTAGATTTTGCATGTGAACATTTGAAGCGCTTTGAGGCCTGTGGAGCAAAAGGAAATATCTCCACATAAAAACTAGACAGAAGCATTCTGACAAACTTCTTTGTGATGTGTGCATTCATCTCACAGAGTTGATCCTTACTTTTCATTGAGCAGTTTTGAAACACTCTTTTTGTAGGATCTGCAGGTGGATAATTGGAGGGTTTTGAGGCCTCTGGTGGATAACGAAATATCTTCACATAATAACTAGACAGAAGAATTCTCACAAACTTCTTTGTAATGTGAGCATTCGTCTCACAGAGTTGAACTGTTCTTTTGACTGAGCAGCTTTGAAAGAGTACTTTTATAAAATCTGCAAGTGGACATTTCGATCGCTTTGAGGCCTCTGGTGGAAAAGGAAATAGCTTCACAATAAAACTGGAGAGAAGCGTTCTGACAAACTACTTTGTGATGTGTACATTCATCTCACGGATTTGAACCTTGCTTTTCATTGAGCAGTTTTGAAACACACTTTTTGTAGAATTTGAAAGTGGACCTTTGGATTGCTTGGAGGACTATGGTGGAAAAGGAAATAACTTCACATAAAGACTAGACAGAAGCATTGTGACAAACTACTTTGTGATGTGTGCATTCAACTCACAGAGTTGAACCTTTCTTTTGACTGAGCAACTTTGAAACACTCTCTCTGTAGAATCTCCCAGTGGATATTTGCAGTGGCTTGAGGCCTCTGACGGAAAAGGAAATATCTTCACATAACAACTAGCCAGAAGCACTCTGACAAACTTTTTTGTGATGTGTGCATTCTTCTCACAGAGTTGAACCTGACTTTTCATTGAGGAATTTTTAAATACTCTTTTGTAGAATCTGCAAGATGACATTTGGAGGGCTTCAAGGCCTATGGTGGATAACGAAACGTCTTCATGTAATAACTAGGCAGAAGCATTATGAGAAACTCCAATGTGATGTGTGCTTTCGTATCACACAGAGTTTAACTTTTCTTTTGATTGAGCAGCTTTGAAACATTCTTTTTGTAGAATCTGAAAGTGGATATTTGGAGTTCTTGGAGGCCTATGGTGGATAACGAAATGACTTCGTATAGTAATAACTAGAGAGAAGCATTCTGAGAAGCTTCTTTCTGACGTGAGAATTCCTCTCACAGATTTGAACCTTCGTTTGATTGAGTAGCTTTGAAGCACTCTTTTTGTAGAATCTGCAAATGGACATTTGGAGCGGTTTGAGGCCTACAGTGGAAAAGGAAACGTCCTCACATAAAAAGGAGACAGAAGCATTCTCACAACATTGTTTGAGATATATGCATTCATCTCACAAAGCTGAACCTTACTTTTGATTGAGCAGTTTGGAAACCCCCTTTTTCTACTATCTGAAAATGGACATTTGGAGCGCTTTGAGGCCTCTGGTGGAAAAGGAAATATCTTCACTTAAGAAGTAGACAGAAGGATTCTGATAAATTTCTTTGTGATGTGTGCATTCATCTCACAGAGTTGAACCTTAGTCTGGTTGAACAGCATTGAAACACTGTTTTCGTAGAATCTGCAAGTGGACATTTTGAGCGCTTGGAGGGCTATGGTGGTAAAGGAACTATCTTCCCATAAGAACTAGACACAAGCATTCTGACAAGCTTCTTTGTGATGTGTGCATTCGTCTCACAGAGTTGAAACTATGTTTTAATTGAGCAGCTTTGAAACACTCTTTCTGCAGAATCTGCAAGTAGGCATTTGGAAGGTTTGGGGCCTATGGTGGAAAAGGAAATATCTTCACACAAAAATTAGACAGATGCATTCTGACAACCTTCTTTGTGACATGTGCATTTATCACACAGAGTGAAACCTTAGTGTTTATTGAGCAGTTTTGAAACACCCTTTTTGAATGATCTGCATGTGGACATTTGGAGTGCTTTGAGGTCTATTGTGGCCAAGGAAATATCTTCACCTAAGAACTAGACAGAAGCATTCTGCGAAATTTCTTGTGATATGTGTATTCATCTCACAGAGTTGAACCTTACTTTGGATTGACCAGTTTTGAAACACGAAAAGGAAATATCTTCACAATAAAACTAGACAGAAGGATTTTGACAAACTACTTTGTGATGTGTACATTCATCTCACAGAGTTGAACCTTACTTTCCATTGAGCAGTTTTGAAACCTTCCTTTGGGGAATCTGCATGTGGATTTTTGGAGCACTTTGAGGCCTTTGCTGGTAAGGAAATACATTCACAGAAAACCTAGACAGAAGCATTCTCACAAACTTCTTTGGGATGCATGCATTCATCTCACGGGGCTGAACCTTGCTTTTCATTGAGTAGTTTTGAAACACTCTTTTGTAGCATCTGCAAGTGGACATTTCGAGTGCTCTGAGGCCTACGGTGGATAACGAAATATCTTCACATCACAGCTAGACAGAAGCTATCTGAGAAGCTTTCTATGTGATGTGTGCATTCATCTCACAGAGTTGAACCTTACTTTTCACTGAACTGTTGTGAAACACTCTTTTGGCAGAATCTACAAGTGGACCTTTGTAACGCTTTGAGGCCTACGGTGGAAAAGGAAATGTCTTCACATAAGAACTAGACAGAAGCATACTGACAAATTACTTTTTCGTGTGCGCATTCATCTCACAGAGTTGAAAGTTAATTTTCATTGAGCAGTTATGAAACATTCTTTTTGTGGAATCTGGATGTCGACATTTGGAGCACTTTGAGGCCTATCACGGAAAGGGAAATATCTTCATATAAAAATTAGATGGAGGCATTCTGAAAAACATCTTTGTGATGTGTGCATTCATCTCACAGAGTTGAACCTTTCTTTTGATTGACCAGCTTCGAAATGCTCTTTTAGTAGAACCTGGAAGTGGACATTTGGAGCCTTTTGTGGCCTATTGCGGAAAAGGAAATATCTTCACGTAAAAAGTAGACAGAAGCATTCTGACAAATTTCTTTATGCTGTGTGCATTCATCTCACAGAGTTGAACATTTTTTTTCATTGGCCAGTTTTGAAACACTGTTTTAGTAGAATCTGGAAGTGGACATTTGGAGCACTTTGAGGCCTATGGTGGAAAAGGAAATACGTTCACATAAAAACTAGACAGAAGCATTCTGACAAACTCCTTTGTATGTGTGCATGCGTCTCATGGCGTTGAATATTTCTGTGGATTGAGCAGCTTTGAAACACTCTTTTTCTAGAATCTTCAAGGGGACATTTGGAGCACTTTCAGGCCTATGGTTCAATAGGAAATATCTTCACATAAAAACTAGACAGAAGCATTCTGACAAACTTCTCTGTGATGTGTGCATACATCTCAGAGAGTTGAACATTTCTTTTGATAGACCAGCTTTGAAACACTCCATTTGTAGAATCTGGGAGTGGACATTTGGAGTGCTTTGAGGCTTATGGTAGAAAGGGAAATATCTTCATATAAAAACTAGACAGAAGCATTCTGAAAAACTTCTTTGTGATATGTGCATTCATGTCAAAGAGTTGAACTTTTCTTTTGATTGAACAGTCATGAAACTCTCTTTCTGTAGAATCTGCAAACGGACATTTGTTGTGGTTTGGGGCCTATGGTGGAAAAGATAATATCTTCACATAAAAACTAGTCAGAAGCATTCTGAAAACTGTCTTTGTGATACGTGCATTCATCTCACAGAGTTGAACCTTACTTTTGATTGAGCAGTTTGAAAGACTTTTTTTTGTACTATAGGAAAGTGGATAATTGGAGTGCTTTGAGGCCGATCATGGAAAATTAAATATCTTCACATAAGAACAAGACAGAAGCATTCTGACAAATTTCTTTGTGATATGTGCATTCATCTCACAGAGTTGAACCTTAATTTTCATTGAGCAGTTTTGAAACACTCTTTTTGTAGAATCTGCAAGTAGTCATTTGGAGCGCTTTGAGGCCTTTGTTGGAAAACGAAATGTCTTCATATAATAACTAGACAGAAGCATTCTGAGAAACTTATTTGTGATATCTGCATTCATCTCACAGAGTTGAATCTTTCCTTTGATTGAGCAGCTTTGATACACTCTTTTTGTAGAATCTGCAAGTAGTCATTTGGAACGCTTTGTGGCCTTTGTTGGAAAACGAAATGTCTTCATATTAACTAGACAGAAGCATTCTGAGAAACTTATTTGTGATATCTGCATTCATCTCACAGAGTTGAATCTTTCCTTTGATTGAGCAGCTTTGAAACACTCTTTTCGTAGAATCTGCTAGTGGACCTTTGGAGCGCTTTGAGGCCTATGGTGGGAAAGGCAATATCTTCATATAAAAACTAGACAGAAGCATTCTGACAAACTTCTTTGTGATGTGTGAATTTATTTCATAGATTTCAACTTTCTTGTGATTGATCAGTTTTCAAACACTCTTTTTGTAGCATCTGCAAGTGGACATTTGGAACGCTATGAAGCCTAAAGTGGAAAAGGAAATATCTTCACATAAAAATTAGACAGACGCATTTTGACAAACTTCTTCGAGATGTGTGCATTCATCTCACAGAGTTGAACCTTTCTTTTGATTAAGCAATCTTGAAACACTCTTTTTGTAGAATCTGCAAGTGGATATTTGTTGTGCTTTGAGGCCTACGGTGGAAAAGGAAATATCTTCAAATAAAAACTTGACAGAAGCACTCTGAGAGCCTCCTTTGGGCTGTGTGCATTTATCTCTCAGACTTGACCCTTACTTTTGATTGAGCATCTTTGAAAGACCACTTTTGTAATAAATGCAAGTGGACATTCGAAGTGCTTTGAGGCCTATGGTGGAAAAGAAAATATCTTCACATCAGAAGGAGACAGAAGCATTCTGACCAATTGCTTTGTGGTGTGTGCATTAATCTCACAGAGTTAAACCTTACTTTCAATTGAGCCATTTTGTAACACTTTTCGTAGAATCTGCAAGTGGACATTTGAAGCGCTTTGAGGCCTAGGGTCGAAAAAGAAATATATTCACATAAAAACTAGATGGAAGCCTTCTGACAAACTTCTTTCTGATGTGTGCATTCATCTCACGGAGTTGAACCTTTCTTTTGATTGAGCAGCTTTGAAACCCTCTTTTTGTAGAATTTGCATGTGAACATTTGAAGCGCTTTGAGGCCTGTGGAGCAAAAGGAAATATCTCCACCTAAAAACTAGACAGAAGCATTCTGACAAACTTCTTTGTGATGTGTGCATTCATCTCACAGAGATGATCCTTACTTTTCATTGAGCAGTTTTGAAACACTCTTTTTGTAGAATCTGCAGGTGGATATTTGGAGGGCTTTGAGGCCTCTGGTGGATAACGAAATATCTTCACATAATAACTAGACAGAAGAATTCTCACAAACTTCTTTGTAATGTGAGCATTCATCTCACAGAGTTGAACTGTTCTTTTGACTGAGCAGCTTTGAAACAGTATTTTTATAAAATCTGCAAGTGGACATTTGGATCGCTTTGAGGCCACTGGTGGAAAACGAAATAGCTTCACAATAAAACTGGAGAGAAGCGTTCTGACAAACTTCTTTGTGATGTGCACATTCATCTCACGGAGTTGAACCTTGCTTTTCATGGAGCAGTTTTGAAACACACTTTTTGTAGAATTTGAAAGTGGACCTTTGGATTGCTTGGAGGCCTATGGTGGAAAAGGAAATATCTTCACATAAAGACTAGACAGAAGCATTGTGAAAAACTACTTTGTGATGTGTGCATTCAACTCACAGAGTTGAACCTTTCTTTTGACTGAGCAACTTTGAAACACTCTATCTGTAGAATCTCCCAGTGGATATTTGCAGTGGCTTGAGGCATCTGACGAAAAGGAAATATCTTCACATAAAAACTAGACAGAAGCACTCTGACAAACTTTTTTGTGATGTGTGCATTCTTCTCACAGAGTTGAACCTCACTTTTCATTGAGGAATTTTTAAATACTCTTTTTATAGAATCTGCAAGATGACATTTGGAGCGCTTCAAGGCCTATGGTGGATAACGAAAGGTCTTCAAGTAATAACTAGGCAGAAGCATTATGAGAAACTCCAATGTGATGTGTGCTTTCGTATCACACAGACTTTAACTTTTCTTTTGATTGAGCAGCTTTGAAACATTCTTTTTGTAGAATCTGAAAGTGGATATTTGGAGCTCTTGGAGGCCTATGATGGATAAAGAAATGACTTCGTATAATAATAACTAGAGAGATGCATTCTGAGAAGCTTCTTTGTGACATGAGAATTCATCTCACAGATTTGAACCTTCGTTTGATTGAGTAGCTTTGAAGCTCTCTTTTTGTAGAATCTGAAAATGGACATTTGGAGCGGTTTGAGGCCTACAGTGGAAAAGGAAACGTCCTCACATAAAAAGGCGACAGAAGCATTCTCACAACATTCTTTGAGTTATATGCATTCATCTCACAAAGCTGAACCTTACTTTTGATTGAGCAGTTTGGAAACCCCCTTTTTCTACTATCTGAAAATGGACATTTGGAGTGCTTTGAGGCCTATGGTGGAAAAGGAAATATCTTCACTTAAGAAGTAGACAGAAGGATTCTGATAAATTTCTTTGTGATGTGTGCATTCATCTCACAGAGTTGAACCTTACTCTGGTTGAACAGTTTTGAAACACTGTTTTCGTAGAATCTGCAAGTGGACATTTGGAGCGCTTGGAGGGCTGTGGTGGTAAAGGAAATATCTTCCCATAAGAACTAGACACAAGCATTCTGACAAGCTTCTTTGTGATGTGTGCATTCGTCTCACAGAGTTGAAACTATCTTTTAATTGAGCAGCTTTGAAACACTCTTTCTTCAGAATCTGCAAGTAGGCATTTGGAAGGTTTGGGGCCTATGGTGGAAAAGGAAATATCTTCACATAAAAATTAGACAGAAGCATTCTGACAACCTTCTTTGTGATATGTGCATTTATCACACAGAGTGAAACCTTACTTTTTATTGAGCAGTTTTGAAACACCCTTTTTGAGTGATCTGCATGTGGACATTTGGAGTGCTTTGAGGTCTATTGTGGCCAAGGAAATATCTTCACCTAAGAACTAGACAGAAGCATTCTGAGAAATTTCTTGTGATATGTGTATTCATCTCACAGAGTTGAACCTTACTTTGGATTGACCAGTTTTGAAACACGAAAAGGAAATATCTTCACATTAAAACTAGACAGAAGGATTTTGACAAACTACTTTGTGATGTGTACATTCATCTCACAGAGTTGAACCTTACTTTCCATTGAGCAGTTTTGATACCTTCCTTTGGGGAATCTGCATGTGGATTTTTGGAGCACTTTGAGGCCTTGGCTGGAAAGGAAATACATTCACAAAAAACCTGGACAGAAGCATTCTCACAAACTACTTTGGGATGCATGCATTCATCTCACGGGGCTGTACCTTGCTTTTCATTGAGTAGTTTTGAAACACTCTTTTGTAGCATCTGCAAGTGGACATTTCGAGTGCTCTGAGGCCTACGGTGGATAACGAAATATCTTCATATCACAGCTAGACAGAAGCTATCTGAGAAGCTTTCTATGTGATGTGTGCATTCATCTCACAGAGTTGAACCTTACTTTTCACTGAACAGTTTTGAAACACTCTTTTGGCAGAATCTACAAGTGGACCTTTGGAACGCTTTGAGGCCTACGGTGGAAAAGGAAATATCTTCACATAAGAACTAGACAGAAGCATACTGACAAATTTCTTTTTCGTGTGCGCATTCATCTCACAGAGTTGAAAGTTAATTTTCATTGAGCAGTTATGAAACATTCTTTTTGTGGAATCTGGATGTCGACATTTGGAGCACTTTGAGGCCTATCACGGAAAGGGAAATATCTTCATATGAAAATTAGATGGAGGCATTCTGAAAAACATCTTTGTGATGTGTGCATTCATCTCAAAGAGTTGAAACTTTCTTTTGATTGACCAGCTTCGAAATGCTCTTTTAGTAGAACCTGGAAGTGGACATTTGGAGCCTTTTGTGGCCTATTGCGGAAAAGGAAGTATCTTCACGTAAAAAGTAGACAGAAGCATTCTGACAAATTCCTTTATGCTGTGTGCATTCATCTCACAGAGTTGAACATTTCTTTTCATTGGCCAGTTTTGAAACACTGTTTTAGTAGAATCTGGAAGTGGACATTTGGAGCACTTTGAGGCCTATGGTGGAAAAGGAAATACGTTCACATAAAAACTAGACAGAAGCATTCTGACAAACTCCTTTGGATGTGTGCATGCATCTCATGGCGTTGAATATTTCTGTGGATTGAGCAGCTTTGAAACACTCTTTTTCTAGAATCTTCAAGGGGACATTTGGAGCACTTTCAGGCCTATGGTTCAATAGGAAATATCTTCACATAAAAACTAGACAGAAGCATTCTGACAAACTTCTCTGTGATGTGTGCATACATCTCAGAGAGTTGAACATTTCTTTTGATAGACCAGCTTTGAAACACTCCATTTGTAGAATCTGGGAGTGGACATTTGGAGTGCTTTGAGGCTTATGGTAGAAAGGGAAATATCTTCATATAAAAACTAGACAGAAGCATTCTGAAAAACTTCTTTGTGATATGTGCATTCATGTCAAAGAGTTGAACTTTTCTTTTGATTGAACAGTCATGAAACTCTCTTTCTGTAGAATCTGCAAACGGACATTTGTTGTGCTTTGAGGCCTATGGTGGAAAAGATAATATCTTCACATAAAAACTAGTCAGAAGCATTCTGAAAACTGTCTTTGTAATACGTGCATTCGTCTCACAGAGTTGAACCTTACTTTTGATTGAGCAGTTTGAAAGACTTTTTTTGTACTATAGGAAAGTGGATAATTGGAGTGCTTTGAGGCCGATCATGGAAAATTAAATATCTTCACATAAGAACAAGACAGAAGCATTCTGACAAATTTCTTTGTGATATGTGCATTCATCTCACAGAGTTGAACCTTAATTTTCATTGAGCAGTTTTGAAACACTCTTTTTGTAGAATCTGCAAGTAGTCATTTGGAGCGCTTTGAGGCCTTTGTTGGAAAACGAAATGTCTTCATATAATAACTAGACAGAAGCATTCTGAGAAACTTATTTGTGATATCTGCATTCATCTCACAGAGTTGAATCTTTCCTTTGATTGAGCAGCTTTGATACACTCTTTTTGTAGAATCTGCAAGTAGTCATTTGGAGCGCTTTGAGGCCTTTGTTGGAAAACGAAATGTCTTCATATAATAACTAGACAGAAGCATTCTGAGAAACTTATTTGTGATATCTGCATTCATCTCACAGAGTTGAATCTTTCCTTTGATTGAGCAGCTTTGAAACACTCTTTTCGTAGAATCTGCTAGTGGACCTTTGGAGCGCTTTGAGGCCTATGGTGGGAAAGGCAATATCTTCATATAAAAACTAGACAGAAGCATTCTGACAAACTTCTTTGTGATGTGTGAATTTATTTCATAGATTTCAACTTTCTTGTGATTGATCAGTTTTCAAACACTCTTTTTGTAGCATCTGCAAGTGGACATTTGGAACGCTATGAAGCCTAAAGTGGAAAAGGAAATATCTTCACATAAAAATTAGACAGACGCATTTTGACAAACTTCTTCGAGATGTGTGCATTCATCTCACAGAGTTGAACCTTTCTTTTGATTAAGCAATCTTGAAACACTCTTTTTGTAGAATCTGCAAGTGGATATTTGTTGTGCTTTGAGGCCTACGGTGGAAAAGGAAATATCTTCAAATAAAAACTTGACAGAAGCACTCTGAGAGCCTCCTTTGGGCTGTGTGCATTTATCTCTCAGACTTGACCCTTACTTTTGATTGAGCATCTTTGAAAGACCACTTTTGTAATAAATGCAAGTGGACATTCGAAGTGCTTTGAGGCCTATGGTGGAAAAGAAAATATCTTCACATCAGAAGGAGACAGAAGCATTCTGACCAATTGCTTTGTGGTGTGTGCATTAATCTCACAGAGTTAAACCTTACTTTCAATTGAGCCATTTTGTAACACTTTTCGTAGAATCTGCAAGTGGACATTTGAAGCGCTTTGAGGCCTAGGGTCGAAAAAGAAATATATTCACATAAAAACTAGATGGAAGCCTTCTGACAAACTTCTTTCTGATGTGTGCATTCATCTCACGGAGTTGAACCTTTCTTTTGATTGAGCAGCTTTGAAACCCTCTTTTTGTAGAATTTGCATGTGAACATTTGAAGCGCTTTGAGGCCTGTGGAGCAAAAGGAAATATCTCCACCTAAAAACTAGACAGAAGCATTCTGACAAACTTCTTTGTGATGTGTGCATTCATCTCACAGAGATGATCCTTACTTTTCATTGAGCAGTTTTGAAACACTCTTTTTGTAGAATCTGCAGGTGGATATTTGGAGGGCTTTGAGGCCTCTGGTGGATAACGAAATATCTTCACATAATAACTAGACAGAAGAATTCTCACAAACTTCTTTGTAATGTGAGCATTCATCTCACAGAGTTGAACTGTTCTTTTGACTGAGCAGCTTTGAAACAGTATTTTTATAAAATCTGCAAGTGGACATTTGGATCGCTTTGAGGCCACTGGTGGAAAACGAAATAGCTTCACAATAAAACTGGAGAGAAGCGTTCTGACAAACTTCTTTGTGATGTGCACATTCATCTCACGGAGTTGAACCTTGCTTTTCATGGAGCAGTTTTGAAACACACTTTTTGTAGAATTTGAAAGTGGACCTTTGGATTGCTTGGAGGCCTATGGTGGAAAAGGAAATATCTTCACATAAAGACTAGACAGAAGCATTGTGACAAACTACTTTGTGATGTGTGCATTCAACTCACAGAGTTGAACCTTTCTTTTGACTGAGCAACTTTGAAACACTCTATCTGTAGAATCTCCCAGTGGATATTTGCAGTGGCTTGAGGCATCTGACGGAAAAGGAAATATCTTCACATAACAACTAGACAGAAGCACTCTGACAAACTTTTCTGTGATGTGTGCGTTCTTCTCACAGAGTTGAACCTTACTTTTCACTGAGGAATTTTTAAATACTCTTTTTGTAGAATCTGCAAGATGACATTTGGAGCGCTTCAAGGCCTATGGTGGATAACGAAACGTCTTCAAGTAATAACTAGGCAGAAGCATTATGAGAAACTCCAATGTGATGTGTGCTTTCGTATCACACAGACTTTAACTTTTCTTTTGATTGAGCAGCTTTGAAACATTCTTTTTGTAGAATCTGAAAGTGGATATTTGGAGCTATTGGAGGCCTATGATGGATAAAGAAATGACTTCGTATAATAATAACTAGAGAGATGCATTCTGAGAAGCTTCTTTGTGACATGAGAATTCATCTCACAGATTTGAACCTTCGTTTGATTGAGTAGCTTTGAAGCTCTCTTTTTGTAGAATCTGCAAATGGACATTTGGAGCGGTTTGAGGCCTACAGTGGAAAAGGAAACGTCCTCACATAAAAAGGCGACAGAAGCATTCTCACAACATTCTTTGAGTTATATGCATTCATATCACAAAGCTGAACCTTACTTTTGATTGAGCAGTTTGGAAACCCCCTTTTTCTACTATCTGAAAATGGACATTTGGAGTGCTTTGAGGCCTATGGTGGAAAAGGAAATATCTTCACTTAAGAAGTAGACAGAAGGATTCTGATAAATTTCTTTGTGATGTGTGCATTCATCTCACAGAGTTGAACCTTACTCTGGTTGAACAGTTTTGAAACACTGTTTTCGTAGAATCTGCAAGTGGACATTTGGAGCGCTTGGAAGGCTGTGGTGGTAAAGGAAATATCTTCCCATAAGAACTAGACACAAGCATTCTGACAAGCTTCTTTGTGATGTGTGCATTCGTCTCACAGAGTTGAAACTATCTTTTAATTGAGCAGCTTTGAAACACTCTTTCTTCAGAATCTGCAAGTAGGCATTTGGAAGGTTTGGGGCCTATGGTGGAAAAGGAAATATCTTCACATAAAAATTAGACAGAAGCATTCTGACAACCTTCTTTGTGATATGTGCATTTATCACACAGAGTGAAACCTTACTTTTTATTGAGCAGTTTTGAAACACCCTTTTTGAGTGCTCTGCATGTGGACATTTGGAGTGCTTTGAGGTCTATTGTGGCCAAGGAAATATCTTCACCTAAGAACTAGACAGAAGCATTCTGAGAAATTTCTTGTGATATGTGTATTCATCTCACAGAGTTGAACCTTACTTTGGATTGACCAGTTTTGAAACACGAAAAGGAAATATCTTCACATTAAAACTAGACAGAAGGATTTTGACAAACTACTTTGTGATGTGTACATTCATCTCACAGAGTTGAACCTTACTTTCCATTGAGCAGTTTTGATACCTTCCTTTGGGGAATCTGCAAGTGGATTTTTGGAGCACTTTGAGGCCTTGGCTGGAAAGGAAATACATTCACAAAAAACCTAGACAGAAGCATTCTCACAAACTACTTTGGGATGCATGCATTCATCTCACGGGGCTGTACCTTGCTTTTCATTGAGTAGTTTTGAAACACTCTTTTGTAGCATCTGCAAGTGGACATTTCGAGTGCTCTGAGGCCTACGGTGGATAACGAAATATCTTCATATCACAGCTAGACAGAAGCTATCTGAGAAGCTTTCTATGTGATGTGTGCATTCATCTCACAGAGTTGAACCTTACTTTTCACTGAACAGTTTTGAAACACTCTTTTGGCAGAATCTACAAGTGGACCTTTGGAACGCTTTGAGGCCTACGGTGGAAAAGGAAATATCTTCACATAAGAACTAGACAGAAGCATACTGACAAATTTCTTTTTCGTGTGCGCATTCATCTCACAGAGTTGAAAGTTAATTTTCATTGAGCAGTTATGAAACATTCTTTTTGTGGAATCTGGATGTCGACATTTGGAGCACTTTGAGGCCTATCACGGAAAGGGTAATATCTTCATATGAAAATTAGATGGAGGCATTCTGAAAAACATCTTTGTGATCTGTGCATTCATCTCACAGGGTTGAACCTTTCTTTTGATTGACCAGCTCCGAAATGCTCTTTTAGTAGAACCTGGAAGTGGACATTTGGAGCCTTTTGTGGCCTATTGCGGAAAAGGAAGTATCTTCACGTAAAAAGTAGACAGAAGCATTCTGACAAATTCCTTTATGCTGTGTGCATTCATCTCACAGAGTTGAACATTTCTTTTCATTGGCCAGTTTTGAAACACTGTTTTAGTAGAATCTGGAAGTGGACATTTGGAGCACTTTGAGGCCTATGGTGGAAAAGGAAATACGTTCACATAAAAACTAGACAGAAGCATTCTGACAAACTCCTTTGGATGTGTGCATGCATCTCATGGCGTTGAATATTTCTGTGGATTGAGCAGCTTTGAAACACTCTTTTTCTAGAATCTTCAAGGGGACATTTGGAGCACTTTCAGGCCTATGGTTCAATAGGAAATATCTTCACATAAAAACTAGACAGAAGCATTCTGACAAACTTCTCTGTGATGTGTGCATACATCTCAGATAGTTGAACATTTCTTTTGATAGACCAGCTTTGAAACACTCCATTTGTAGAATCTGGGAGTGGACATTTGGAGTGCTTTGAGGCTTATGGTAGAAAGGGAAATATCTTCATATAAAAACTAGACAGAAGCATTCTGAAAAACTTCTTTGTGATATGTGCATTCATGTCAAAGAGTTGAACTTTTCTTTTGATTGAACAGTCATGAAACTCTCTTTCTGTAGAATCTGCAAACGGACATTTGTTGTGCTTTGAGGCCTATGGTGGAAAAGATAATATCTTCACATAAAAACTAGTCAGAAGCATTCTGAAAACTGTCTTTGTAATACGTGCATTCGTCTCACAGAGTTGAACCTTACTTTGGATTGAGCAGTTTGAAAGACTTTTTTTGTACTATAGGAAAGTGGATAATTGGAGTGCTTTGAGGCCGATCATGGAAAATTAAATATCTTCACATAAGAACAAGACAGAAGCATTCTGACAAATTTCTTTGTGATATGTGCATTCATCTCACAGAGTTGAACCTTAATTTTCATTGAGCAGTTTTGAAACACTCTTTTTGTAGAATCTGCAAGTAGTCATTTGGAGCGCTTTGAGGCCTTTGTTGGAAAACGAAATGTCTTCATATAATAACTAGACAGAAGCATTCTGAGAAACTTATTTGTGATATCTGCATTCATCTCACAGAGTTGAATCCTTTGATTGAGCAGCTTTGATACACTCTTTTTGTAGAATCTGCAAGTAGTCATTTGGAGCGCTTTGAGGCCTTTGTTGGAAAACGAAATGTCTTCATATAATAACTAGACAGAAGCATTCTGAGAAACTTATTTGTGATATCTGCATTCATCTCACAGAGTTGAATCTTTCCTTTGATTGAGCAGCTTTGAAACACTCTTTTCGTAGAATCTGCTAGTGGACCTTTGGAGCGCTTTGAGGCCTATGGTGGGAAAGGCAATATCTTCATATAAAAACTAGACAGAAGCATTCTGACAAACTTCTTTGTGATGTGTGAATTTATTTCATAGATTTCAACTTTCTTGTGATTGATCAGTTTTCAAACACTCTTTTTGTAGCATCTGCAAGTGGACATTTGGAACGCTATGAAGCCTAAAGTGGAAAAGGAAATATCTTCACATAAAAATTAGACAGACGCATTTTGACAAACTTCTTCGAGATGTGTGCATTCATCTCACAGAGTTGAACCTTTCTTTTGATTAAGCAATCTTGAAACACTCTTTTTGTAGAATCTGCAAGTGGATATTTGTTGTGCTTTGAGGCCTACGGTGGAAAAGGAAATATCTTCAAATAAAAACTTGACAGAAGCACTCTGAGAGCCTCCTTTGGGCTGTGTGCATTTATCTCTCAGACTTGACCCTTACTTTTGATTGAGCATCTTTGAAAGACCACTTTTGTAATAAATGCAAGTGGACATTCGAAGTGCTTTGAGGCCTATGGTGGAAAAGAAAATATCTTCACATCAGAAGGAGACAGAAGCATTCTGACCAATTGCTTTGTGGTGTGTGCATTAATCTCACAGAGTTAAACCTTACTTTCAATTGAGCCATTTTGTAACACTTTTCGTAGAATCTGCAAGTGGACATTTGAAGCGCTTTGAGGCCTAGGGTCGAAAAAGAAATATATTCACATAAAAACTAGATGGAAGCCTTCTGACAAACTTCTTTCTGATGTGTGCATTCATCTCACAGAGTTGAACCTTTCTTTTGATTGAGCAGCTTTGAAACCCTCTTTTTGTAGAATTTGCATGTGAACATTTGAAGCGCTTTGAGGCCTGTGGAGCAAAAGGAAATATCTCCACCTAAAAACTAGACAGAAGCATTCTGACAAACTTCTTTGTGATGTGTGCATTCATCTCACAGAGATGATCCTTACTTTTCATTGAGC
The DNA here is from genome assembly GCF_029289425.2 of Pan paniscus. Classification (NCBI taxonomy): domain Eukaryota; kingdom Metazoa; phylum Chordata; class Mammalia; order Primates; family Hominidae; genus Pan; species Pan paniscus. The sequence continues at coordinate 12,216,109 of NC_073273.2, forward strand.
AGTTTTGAAACACTCTTTTTGTAGAATCTGCAGGTGGATATTTGGAGGGCTTTGAGGCCTCTGGTGGATAACGAAATATCTTCACATAATAACTAGACAGAAGAATTCTCACAAACTTCTTTGTAATGTGAGCATTCATCTCACAGAGTTGAACTGTTCTTTTGACTGAGCAGCTTTGAAACAGTATTTTTATAAAATCTGCAAGTGGACATTTGGATCGCTTTGAGGCCACTGGTGGAAAACGAAATAGCTTCACAATAAAACTGGAGAGAAGCGTTCTGACAAACTTCTTTGTGATGTGCACATTCATCTCACGGAGTTGAACCTTGCTTTTCATGGAGCAGTTTTGAAACACACTTTTTGTAGAATTTGAAAGTGGACCTTTGGATTGCTTGGAGGCCTATGGTGGAAAAGGAAATATCTTCACATAAAGACTAGACAGAAGCATTGTGACAAACTACTTTGTGATGTGTGCATTCAACTCACAGAGTTGAACGTTTCTTTTGACTGAGCAACTTTGAAACACTCTATCTGTAGAATCTCCCAGTGGATATTTGCAGTGGCTTGAGGCATCTGACGGAAAAGGAAATATCTTCACATAACAACTAGACAGAAGCACTCTGACAAACTTTTCTGTGATGTGTGCGTTCTTCTCACAGAGTTGAACCTTACTTTTCATTGAGGAATTTTTAAATACTCTTTTTGTAGAATCTGCAAGATGACATTTGGAGCGCTTCAAGGCCTATGGTGGATAACGAAACGTCTTCAAGTAATAACTAGGCAGAAGCATTATGAGAAACTCCAATGTGATGTGTGCTTTCGTATCACACAGACTTTAACTTTTCTTTTGATTGAGCAGCTTTGAAACATTCTTTTTGTAGAATCTGAAAGTGGATATTTGGAGCTCTTGGAGGCCTATGATGGATAAAGAAATGACTTCGTATAATAATAACTAGAGAGATGCATTCTGAGAAGCTTCTTTGTGACATGAGAATTCATCTCACAGATTTGAACCTTCGTTTGATTGAGTAGCTTTGAAGCTCTCTTTTTGTAGAATCTGAAAATGGACATTTGGAGCGGTTTGAGGCCTACAGTGGAAAAGGAAACGTCCTCACATAAAAAGGCGACAGAAGCATTCTCACAACATTCTTTGAGTTATATGCATTCATCTCACAAAGCTGAACCTTACTTTTGATTGAGCAGTTTGGAAACCCCCTTTTTCTACTATCTGAAAATGGACATTTGGAGTGCTTTGAGGCATATGGTGGAAAAGGAAATATCTTCACTTAAGAAGTAGACAGAAGGATTCTGATAAATTTCTTTGTGATGTGTGCATTCATCTCACAGAGTTGAACCTTACTCTGGTTGAACAGTTTTGAAACACTGTTTTCGTAGAATCTGCAAGTGGACATTTGGAGCGCTTGGAGGGCTGTGGTGGTAAAGGAAATATCTTCCCATAAGAACTAGACACAAGCATTCTGACAAGCTTCTTTGTGATGTGTGCATTCGTCTCACAGAGTTGAAACTATCTTTTAATTGAGCAGCTTTGAAACACTCTTTCTTCAGAATCTGCAAGTAGGCATTTGGAAGGTTTGGGGCCTATGGTGGAAAAGGAAATATCTTCACATAAAAATTAGACAGAAGCATTCTGACAACCTTCTTTGTGATATGTGCATTTATCACACAGAGTGAAACCTTACTTTTTATTGAGCAGTTTTGAAACACCCTTTTTGAGTGATCTGCATGTGGACATTTGGAGTGCTTTGAGGTCTATTGTGGCCAAGGAAATATCTTCACCTAAGAACTAGACAGAAGCATTCTGAGAAATTTCTTGTGATATGTGTATTCATCTCACAGAGTTGAACCTTACTTTGGATTGACCAGTTTTGAAACACGAAAAGGAAATATCTTCACATTAAAACTAGACAGAAGGATTTTGACAAACTACTTTGTGATGTGTACATTCATCTCACAGAGTTGAACCTTACTTTCCATTGAGCAGTTTTGATACCTTCCTTTGGGGAATCTGCAAGTGGATTTTTGGAGCACTTTGAGGCCTTGGCTGGAAAGGAAATACATTCACAAAAAACCTGGACAGAAGCATTCTCACAAACTACTTTGGGATGCATGCATTCATCTCACGGGGCTGTACCTTGCTTTTCATTGAGTAGTTTTGAAACACTCTTTTGTAGCATCTGCAAGTGGACATTTCGAGTGCTCTGAGGCCTACGGTGGATAACGAAATATCTTCATATCACAGCTAGACAGAAGCTATCTGAGAAGCTTTCTATGTGATGTGTGCATTCATCTCACAGAGTTGAACCTTACTTTTCACTGAACAGTTTTGAAACACTCTTTTGGCAGAATCTACAAGTGGACCTTTGGAACGCTTTGAGGCCTACGGTGGAAAAGGAAATATCTTCACATAAGAACTAGACAGAAGCATACTGACAAATTTGTTTTTCGTGTGCGCATTCATCTCACAGAGTTGAAAGTTAATTTTCATTGAGCAGTTATGAAACATTCTTTTTGTGGAATCTGGATGTCGACATTTGGAGCACTTTGAGGCCTATCACGGAAAGGGAAATATCTTCATATGAAAATTAGATGGAGGCATTCTGAAAAACATCTTTGTGATGTGTGCATTCATCTCACAGAGTTGAACCTTTCTTTTGATTGACCAGCTTCGAAATGCTCTTTTAGAAGAACCTGAAAATGGACATTTGGAGCCTTTTGTGGCCTATTGCGGAAAAGGAAATATCTTCACGTAAAAAGTAGACAGAAGCATTCTGACAAATTTCTTTATGCTGTGTGCATTCATCTCACAGAGTTGAACATTTCTTTTCATTGGCCAGTTTTGAAACACTGTTTTAATAGAATCTGGAAGTGGACATTTGGAGCACTTTGAGGCCTATTGTGGAAAAGGAAATACGTTCACATAAAAACTAGACAGAAGCATTCTGACAAACTCCTTTGGATGTGTGCATGCATCTCATGGCGTTGAATATTTCTGTGGATTGAGCAGCTTTGAAACACTCTTTTTCTAGAATCTTCAAGGGGACATTTGGAGCACTTTCAGGCCTATGGTTCAATAGGAAATATCTTCACATAAAAACTAGACAGAAGCATTCTGACAAACTTCTCTGTGATGTGTGCATACATCTCAGAGAGTTGAACATTTCTTTTGATAGACCAGCTTTGAAACACTCCATTTGTAGAATCTGGGAGTGGACATTTGGAGTGCTTTGAGGCTTATGGTAGAAAGGGAAATATCTTCATATAAAAACTAGACAGAAGCATTCTGAAAAACTTCTTTGTGATATGTGCATTCACGTCAAAGAGTTGAACTTTTGTTTTGATTGAACAGTCATGAAACTCTCTTTCTGTAGAATCTGCAAACGGACATTTGTTGTGCTTTGAGGCCTATGGTGGAAAAGATAATATCTTCACATAAAAACTAGTCAGAAGCATTCTGAAAACTGTCTTTGTAATACGTGCATTCGTCTCACAGAGTTGAACCTTACTTTGGATTGAGCAGTTTGAAAGACTTTTTTTGTACTATAGGAAAGTGGATAATTGGAGTGCTTTGAGGCCGATCATGGAAAATTAAATATCTTCACATAAGAACAAGACAGAAGCATTCTGACAAATTTCTTTGTGATATGTGCATTCATCTCACAGAGTTGAACCTTAATTTTCATTGAGCAGTTTTGAAACACTCTTTTTGTAGAATCTGCAAGTAGTCATTTGGAGCGCTTTGAGGCCTTTGTTGGAAAACGAAATGTCTTCATATAATAACTAGACAGAAGCATTCTGAGAAACTTATTTGTGATATCTGCATTCATCTCACAGAGTTGAATCTTTCCTTTGATTGAGCAGCTTTGATACACTCTTTTTGTAGAATCTGCAAGTAGTCATTTGGAGCGCTTTGAGGCCTTTGTTGGAAAACGAAATGTCTTCATATAATAACTAGACAGAAGCATTCTGAGAAACTTATTTGTGATATCTGCATTCATCTCACAGAGTTGAATCTTTCCTTTGATTGAGCAGCTTTGAAACACTCTTTTCGTAGAATCTGCTAGTGGACCTTTGGAGCGCTTTGAGGCCTATGGTGGGAAAGGCAATATCTTCATATAAAAACTAGACAGAAGCATTCTGACAAACTTCTTTGTGATGTGTGAATTTATTTCATAGATTTCAACTTTCTTGTGATTGATCAGTTTTCAAACACTCTTTTTGTAGCATCTGCAAGTGGGCATTTGGAACGCTATGAAGCCTAAAGTGGAAAAGGAAATATCTTCTCATAAAAATTAGACAGACGCATTTTGACAAACTTCTTCGAGATGTGTGCATTCATCTCACAGAGTTGAACCTTTCTTTTGATTAAGCAATCTTGAAACACTCTTTTTGTAGAATCTGCAAGTGGATATTTGTTGTGCTTTGAGGCCTACGGTGGAAAAGGAAATATCTTCAAATAAAAACTTGACAGAAGCACTCTGAGAGCCTCCTTTGGGCTGTGTGCATTTATCTCTCAGACTTGACCCTTACTTTTGATTGAGCATCTTTGAAAGACCACTTTTGTAATAAATGCAAGTGGACATTCGAAGTGCTTTGAGGCCTATGGTGGAAAAGAAAATATCTTCACATCAGAAGGAGACAGAAGCATTCTGACCAATTGCTTTGTGGTGTGTGCATTAATCTCACAGAGTTAAACCTTACTTTCAATTGAGCCATTTTGTAACACTTTTCGTAGAATCTGCAAGTGGACATTTGAAGCGCTTTGAGGCCTAGGGTCGAAAAAGAAATATATTCACATAAAAACTAGATGGAAGCCTTCTGACAAACTTCTTTCTGATGTGTGCATTCATCTCACGGAGTTGAACCTTTCTTTTGATTGAGCAGCTTTGAAACCCTCTTTTTGTAGAATTTGCATGTGAACATTTGAAGCGCTTTGAGGCCTGTGGAGCAAAAGGAAATATCTCCACCTAAAAACTAGACAGAAGCATTCTGACAAACTTCTTTGTGATGTGTGCATTCATCTCACAGAGATGATCCTTACTTTTCATTGAGCAGTTTTGAAACACTCTTTTTGTAGAATCTGCAGGTGGATATTTGGAGGGCTTTGAGGCCTCTGGTGGATAACGAAATATCTTCACATAATAACTAGACAGAAGAATTCTCACAAACTTCTTTGTAATGTGAGCATTCATCTCACAGAGTTGAACTGTTCTTTTGACTGAGCAGCTTTGAAACAGTATTTTTATAAAATCTGCAAGTGGACATTTGGATCGCTTTGAGGCCACTGGTGGAAAACGAAATAGCTTCACAATAAAACTGGAGAGAAGCATTCTGACAAACTTCTTTGTGATGTGCACATTCATCTCACGGAGTTGAACCTTGCTTTTCATGGAGCAGTTTTGAAACACACTTTTTGTAGAATTTGAAAGTGGACCTTTGGATTGCTTGGAGGCCTATGGTGGAAAAGGAAATATCTTCACATAAAGACTAGACAGAAGCATTGTGACAAACTACTTTGTGATGTGTGCATTCAACTCACAGAGTTGAACCTTTCTTTTGACTGAGCAACTTTGAAACACTCTATCTGTAGAATCTCCCACTGGATATTTGCAGTGGCTTGAGGCATCTGACGGAAAAGGAAATATCTTCACATAACAACTAGACAGAAGCACTCTGACAAACTTTTCTGTGATGTGTGCGTTCTTCTCACAGAGTTGAACCTTACTTTTCATTGAGGAATTTTTAAATACTCTTTTTGTAGAATCTGCAAGATGACATTTGGAGCGCTTCAAGGCCTATGGTGGATAACGAAACGTCTTCAAGTAATAACTAGGCAGAAGCATTATGAGAAACTCCAATGTGATGTGTGCTTTCGTATCACACAGACTTTAACTTTTCTTTTGATTGAGCAGCTTTGAAACATTCTTTTTGTAGAATCTGAAAGTGGATATTTGGAGCTCTTGGAGGCCTATGATGGATAAAGAAATGACTTCGTATAATAATAACTAGAGAGATGCATTCTGAGAAGCTTCTTTGTGACATGAGAATTCATCTCACAGATTTGAACCTTCGTTTGATTGAGTAGCTTTGAAGCTCTCTTTTTGTAGAATCTGAAAATGGACATTTGGAGCGGTTTGAGGCCTACAGTGGAAAAGGAAACGTCCTCACATAAAAAGGCGACAGAAGCATTCTCACAACATTCTTTGAGTTATATGCATTCATCTCACAAAGCTGAACCTTACTTTTGATTGAGCAGTTTGGAAACCCCCTTTTTCTACTATCTGAAAATGGACATTTGGAGTGCTTTGAGGCCTATGGTGGAAAAGGAAATATCTTCACTTAAGAAGTAGACAGAAGGATTCTGATAAATTTCTTTGTGATGTGTGCATTCATCTCACAGAGTTGAACCTTACTCTGGTTGAACAGTTTTGAAACACTGTTTTCGTAGAATCTGCAAGTGGACATTTGGAGCGCTTGGAGGGCTGTGTGGTAAAGGAAATATCTTCCCATAAGAACTAGACACAAGCATTCTGACAAGCTTCTTTGTGATGTGTGCATTCGTCTCACAGAGTTGAAACTATCTTTCAATTGAGCAGCTTTGAAACACTCTTTCTGCAGAATCTGCAAGTAGGCATTTGGAAGGTTTGGGGCCTATGGTGGAAAAGGAAATATCTTCACATAAAAATTAGACAGAAGCATTCTGACAACCTTCTTTGTGATATGTGCATTTATCACACAGAGTGAAACCTTACTTTTTATTGAGCAGTTTTGAAACACCCTTTTTGAGTGATCTGCATGTGGACATTTGGAGTGCTTTGAGGTCTATTGTGGCCAAGGAAATATCTTCACCTAAGAACTAGACAGAAGCATTCTGAGAAATTTCTTGTGATATGTGTATTCATCTCACAGAGTTGAACCTTACTTTGGATTGACCAGTTTTGAAACACGAAAAGGAAATATCTTCACATTAAAACTAGACAGAAGGATTTTGACAAACTACTTTGTGATGTGTACATTCATCTCACAGAGTTGAACCTTACTTTCCATTGAGCAGTTTTGATACCTTCCTTTGGGGAATCTGCAAGTGGATTTTTGGAGCACTTTGAGGCCTTGGCTGGAAAGGAAATACATTCACAAAAAACCTAGACAGAAGCATTCTCACAAACTACTTTGGGATGCATGCATTCATCTCACGGGGCTGTACCTTGCTTTTCATTGAGTAGTTTTGAAACACTCTTTTGTAGCATCTGCAAGTGGACATTTCGAGTGCTCTGAGGCCTACGGTGGATAACGAAATATCTTCATATCACAGCTAGACAGAAGCTATCTGAGAAGCTTTCTATGTGATGTGTGCATTCATCTCACAGAGTTGAACCTTACTTTTCACTGAACAGTTTTGAAACACTCTTTTGGCAGAATCTACAAGTGGACCTTTGGAACGCTTTGAGGCCTACGGTGGAAAAGGAAATATCTTCACATAAGAACTAGACAGAAGCATACTGACAAATTTGTTTTTCGTGTGCGCATTCATCTCACAGAGTTGAAAGTTAATTTTCATTGAGCAGTTATGAAACATTCTTTTTGTGGAATCTGGATGTCGACATTTGGAGCACTTTGAGGCCTATCACGGAAAGGGAAATATCTTCATATGAAAATTAGATGGAGGCATTCTGAAAAACATCTTTGTGATGTGTGCATTCATCTCACAGAGTTGAACCTTTCTTTTGATTGACCAGCTTCGAAATGCTCTTTTAGAAGAACCTGAAAATGGACATTTGGAGCCTTTTGTGGCCTATTGCGGAAAAGGAAGTATCTTCACGTAAAAAGTAGACAGAAGCATTCTGACAAATTTCTTTATGCTGTGTGCATTCATCTCACAGAGTTGAACATTTCTTTTCATTGGCCAGTTTTGAAACACTGTTTTAGTAGAATCTGGAAGTGGAAATTTGGAGCACTTTGAGGCCTATGGTGGAAAAGGAAATACGTTCACATAAAAACTAGACAGAAGCATTCTGACAAACTCCTTTGGATGTGTGCATGCATCTCATGACGTTGAATATTTCTGTGGATTGAGCAGCTTTGAAACCCTCTTTTTCTAGAATCTTCAAGGGGACATTTGGAGCACTTTCAGGCCTATGGTTCAATAGGAAATATCTTCACATAAAAACTAGACAGAAGCATTCTGACAAACTTCTCTGTGATGTGTGCATACATCTCAGAGAGTTGAACATTTCTTTTGATAGACCAGCTTTGAAACACTCCATTTGTAGAATCTGGGAGTGGACATTTGGAGTGCTTTGAGGCTTATGGTAGAAAGGGAAATATCTTCATATAAAAACTAGACAGAAGCATTCTGAAAAACTTCTTTGTGATATGTGCATTCATGTCAAAGAGTTGAACTTTTCTTTTGATTGAACAGTCATGAAACTCTCTTTCTGTAGAATCTGCAAACGGACATTTGTTGTGCTTTGAGGCCTATGGTGGAAAAGATAATATCTTCACATAAAAACTAGTCAGAAGCATTCTGAAAACTGTCTTTGTAATACGTGCATTCGTCTCACAGAGTTGAACCTTACTTTGGATTGAGCAGTTTGAAAGACTTTTTTTGTACTATAGGAAAGTGGATAATTGGAGTGCTTTGAGGCCGATCATGGAAAATTAAATATCTTCACATAAGAACAAGACAGAAGCATTCTGACAAATTTCTTTGTGATATGTGCATTCATCTCACAGAGTTGAACCTTAATTTTCATTGAGCAGTTTTGAAACACTCTTTTTGTAGAATCTGCAAGTAGTCATTTGGAGCGCTTTGAGGCCTTTGTTGGAAAACGAAATGTCTTCATATAATAACTAGACAGAAGCATTCTGAGAAACTTATTTGTGATATCTGCATTCATCTCACAGAGTTGAATCTTTCCTTTGATTGAGCAGCTTTGATACACTCTTTTTGTAGAATCTGCAAGTAGTCATTTGGAGCGCTTTGAGGCCTTTGTTGGAAAACGAAATGTCTTCATATAATAACTAGACAGAAGCATTCTGAGAAACTTATTTGTGATATCTGCATTCATCTCACAGAGTTGAATCTTTCCTTTGATTGAGCAGCTTTGAAACACTCTTTTCGTAGAATCTGCTAGTGGACCTTTGGAGCGCTTTGAGGCCTATGGTGGGAAAGGCAATATCTTCATATAAAAACTAGACAGAAGCATTCTGACAAACTTCTTTGTGATGTGTGAATTTATTTCATAGATTTCAACTTTCTTGTGATTGATCAGTTTTCAAACACTCTTTTTGTAGCATCTGCAAGTGGACATTTGGAACGCTATGAAGCCTAAAGTGGAAAAGGAAATATCTTCACATAAAAATTAGACAGACGCATTTTGACAAACTTCTTCGAGATGTGTGCATTCATCTCACAGAGTTGAACCTTTCTTTTGATTAAGCAATCTTGAAACACTCTTTTTGTAGAATCTGCAAGTGGATATTTGTTGTGCTTTGAGGCCTACGGTGGAAAAGGAAATATCTTCAAATAAAAACTTGACAGAAGCACTCTGAGAGCCTCCTTTGGGCTGTGTGCATTTATCTCTCAGACTTGACCCTTACTTTTGATTGAGCATCTTTGAAAGACCACTTTTGTAATAAATGCAAGTGGACATTCGAAGTGCTTTGAGGCCTATGGTGGAAAAGAAAATATCTTCACATCAGAAGGAGACAGAAGCATTCTGACCAATTGCTTTGTGGTGTGTGCATTAATCTCACAGAGTTAAACCTTACTTTCAATTGAGCCATTTTGTAACACTTTTCGTAGAATCTGCAAGTGGACATTTGAAGCGCTTTGAGGCCTAGGGTCGAAAAAGAAATATATTCACATAAAAACTAGATGGAAGCCTTCTGACAAACTTCTTTCTGATGTGTGCATTCATCTCACGGAGTTGAACCTTTCTTTTGATTGAGCAGCTTTGAAACCCTCTTTTTGTAGAATTTGCATGTGAACATTTGAAGCGCTTTGAGGCCTGTGGAGCAAAAGGAAATATCTCCACCTAAAAACTAGACAGAAGCATTCTGACAAACTTCTTTGTGATGTGTGCATTCATCTCACAGAGATGATCCTTACTTTTCATTGAGCAGTTTTGAAACACTCTTTTTGTAGAATCTGCAGGTGGATATTTGGAGGGCTTTGAGGCCTCTGGTGGATAACGAAATATCTTCACATAATAACTAGACAGAAGAATTCTCACAAACTTCTTTGTAATGTGAGCATTCATCTCACAGAGTTGAACTGTTCTTTTGACTGAGCAGCTTTGAAACAGTATTTTTATAAAATCTGCAAGTGGACATTTGGATCGCTTTGAGGCCACTGGTGGAAAACGAAATAGCTTCACAATAAAACTGGAGAGAAGCGTTCTGACAAACTTCTTTGTGATGTGCACATTCATCTCACGGAGTTGAACCTTGCTTTTCATGGAGCAGTTTTGAAACACACTTTTTGTAGAATTTGAAAGTGGACCTTTGGATTGCTTGGAGGCCTATGGTGGAAAAGGAAATATCTTCACATAAAGACTAGACAGAAGCATTGTGACAAACTACTTTGTGATGTGTGCATTCAACTCACAGAGTTGAACCTTTCTTTTGACTGAGCAACTTTGAAACACTCTATCTGTAGAATCTCCCACTGGATATTTGCAGTGGCTTGAGGCATCTGACGGAAAAGGAAATATCTTCACATAACAACTAGACAGAAGCACTCTGACAAACTTTTCTGTGATGTGTGCGTTCTTCTCACAGAGTTGAACCTTACTTTTTATTGAGGAATTTTTAAATACTCTTTTTGTAGAATCTGCAAGATGACATTTGGAGCGCTTCAAGGCCTATGGTGGATAACGAAACGTCTTCAAGTAATAACTAGGCAGAAGCATTATGAGAAACTCCAATGTGATGTGTGCTTTCGTATCACACAGACTTTAACTTTTCTTTTGATTGAGCAGCTTTGAAACATTCTTTTTGTAGAATCTGAAAGTGGATATTTGGAGCTCTTGGAGGCCTATGATGGATAAAGAAATGACTTCGTATAATAATAACTAGAGAGATGCATTCTGAGAAGCTTCTTTGTGACATGAGAATTCATCTCACAGATTTGAACCTTCGTTTGATTGAGTAGCTTTGAAGCTCTCTTTTTGTAGAATCTGAAAATGGACATTTGGAGCGGTTTGAGGCCTACAGTGGAAAAGGAAACGTCCTCACATAAAAAGGCGACAGAAGCATTCTCACAACATTCTTTGAGTTATATGCATTCATCTCACAAAGCTGAACCTTACTTTTGATTGAGCAGTTTGGAAACCCCCTTTTTCTACTATCTGAAAATGGACATTTGGAGTGCTTTGAGGCCTATGGTGGAAAAGGAAATATCTTCACTTAAGAAGTAGACAGAAGGATTCTGATAAATTTCTTTGTGATGTGTGCATTCATCTCACAGAGTTGAACCTTACTCTGGTTGAACAGTTTTGAAACACTGTTTTCGTAGAATCTGCAAGTGGACATTTGGAGCGCTTGGAGGGCTGTGTGGTAAAGGAAATATCTTCCCATAAGAACTAGACACAAGCATTCTGACAAGCTTCTTTGTGATGTGTGCATTCGTCTCACAGAGTTGAAACTATCTTTCAATTGAGCAGCTTTGAAACACTCTTTCTGCAGAATCTGCAAGTAGGCATTTGGAAGGTTTGGGGCCTATGGTGGAAAAGGAAATATCTTCACATAAAAATTAGACAGAAGCATTCTGACAACCTTCTTTGTGATATGTGCATTTATCACACAGAGTGAAACCTTACTTTTTATTGAGCAGTTTTGAAACACCCTTTTTGAGTGATCTGCATGTGGACATTTGGAGTGCTTTGAGGTCTATTGTGGCCAAGGAAATATCTTCACCTAAGAACTAGACAGAAGCATTCTGAGAAATTTCTTGTGATATGTGTATTCATCTCACAGAGTTGAACCTTACTTTGGATTGACCAGTTTTGAAACACGAAAAGGAAATATCTTCACATTAAAACTAGACAGAAGGATTTTGACAAACTACTTTGTGATGTGTACATTCATCTCACAGAGTTGAACCTTACTTTCCATTGAGCAGTTTTGATACCTTCCTTTGGGGAATCTGCAAGTGGATTTTTGGAGCACTTTGAGGCCTTGGCTGGAAAGGAAATACATTCACAAAAAACCTAGACAGAAGCATTCTCACAAACTACTTTGGGATGCATGCATTCATCTCACGGGGCTGTACCTTGCTTTTCATTGAGTAGTTTTGAAACACTCTTTTGTAGCATCTGCAAGTGGACATTTCGAGTGCTCTGAGGCCTACGGTGGATAAGGAAATATCTTCATATCACAGCTAGACAGAAGCTATCTGAGAAGCTTTCTATGTGATGTGTGCATTCATCTCACAGAGTTGAACCTTACTTTTCACTGAACAGTTTTGAAACACTCTTTTGGCAGAATCTACAAGTGGACCTTTGGAACGCTTTGAGGCCTGCGGTGGAAAAGGAAATATCTTCACATAAGAACTAGACAGAAGCATACTGACAAATTTGTTTTTCGTGTGCGCATTCATCTCACAGAGTTGAAAGTTAATTTTCATTGAGCAGTTATGAAACATTCTTTTTGTGGAATCTGGATGTCGACATTTGGAGCACTTTGAGGCCTATCACGGAAAGGGAAATATCTTCATATGAAAATTAGATGGAGGCATTCTGAAAAACATCTTTGTGATGTGTGCATTCATCTCACAGAGTTGAACCTTTCTTTTGATTGACCAGCTTCGAAATGCTCTTTTAGAAGAACCTGAAAATGGACATTTGGAGCCTTTTGTGGCCTATTGCGGAAAAGGAAGTATCTTCACGTAAAAAGTAGACAGAAGCATTCTGACAAATTTCTTTATGCTGTGTGCATTCATCTCACAGAGTTGAACATTTCTTTTCATTGGCCAGTTTTGAAACACTGTTTTAGTAGAATCTGGAAGTGGAAATTTGGAGCACTTTGAGGCCTATGGTGGAAAAGGAAATACGTTCACATAAAAACTAGACAGAAGCATTCTGACAAACTCCTTTGGATGTGTGCATGCATCTCATGACGTTGAATATTTCTGTGGATTGAGCAGCTTTGAAACCCTCTTTTTCTAGAATCTTCAAGGGGACATTTGGAGCACTTTCAGGCCTATGGTTCAATAGGAAATATCTTCACATAAAAACTAGACAGAAGCATTCTGACAAACTTCTCTGTGATGTGTGCATACATCTCAGAGAGTTGAACATTTCTTTTGATAGACCAGCTTTGAAACACTCCATTTGTAGAATCTGGGAGTGGACATTTGGAGTGCTTTGAGGCTTATGGTAGAAAGGGAAATATCTTCATATAAAAACTAGACAGAAGCATTCTGAAAAACTTCTTTGTGATATGTGCATTCATGTCAAAGAGTTGAACTTTTCTTTTGATTGAACAGTCATGAAACTCTCTTTCTGTAGAATCTGCAAACGGACATTTGTTGTGCTTTGAGGCCTATGGTGGAAAAGATAATATCTTCACATAAAAACTAGTCAGAAGCATTCTGAAAACTGTCTTTGTAATACGTGCATTCGTCTCACAGAGTTGAACCTTACTTTGGATTGAGCAGTTTGAAAGACTTTTTTTGTACTATAGGAAAGTGGATAATTGGAGTGCTTTGAGGCCGATCATGGAAAATTAAATATCTTCACATAAGAACAAGACAGAAGCATTCTGACAAATTTCTTTGTGATATGTGCATTCATCTCACAGAGTTGAACCTTAATTTTCATTGAGCAGTTTTGAAACACTCTTTTTGTAGAATCTGCAAGTAGTCATTTGGAGCGCTTTGAGGCCTTTGTTGGAAAACGAAATGTCTTCATATAATAACTAGACAGAAGCATTCTGAGAAACTTATTTGTGATATCTGCATTCATCTCACAGAGTTGAATCTTTCCTTTGATTGAGCAGCTTTGATACACTCTTTTTGTAGAATCTGCAAGTAGTCATTTGGAGCGCTTTGAGGCCTTTGTTGGAAAACGAAATGTCTTCATATAATAACTAGACAGAAGCATTCTGAGAAACTTATTTGTGATATCTGCATTCATCTCACAGAGTTGAATCTTTCCTTTGATTGAGCAGCTTTGAAACACTCTTTTCGTAGAATCTGCTAGTGGACCTTTGGAGCGCTTTGAGGCCTATGGTGGGAAAGGCAATATCTTCATATAAAAACTAGACAGAAGCATTCTGACAAACTTCTTTGTGATGTGTGAATTTATTTCATAGATTTCAACTTTCTTGTGATTGATCAGTTTTCAAACACTCTTTTTGTAGCATCTGCAAGTGGACATTTGGAACGCTATGAAGCCTAAAGTGGAAAAGGAAATATCTTCACATAAAAATTAGACAGACGCATTTTGACAAACTTCTTCGAGATGTGTGCATTCATCTCACAGAGTTGAACCTTTCTTTTGATTAAGCAATCTTGAAACACTCTTTTTGTAGAATCTGCAAGTGGATATTTGTTGTGCTTTGAGGCCTACGGTGGAAAAGGAAATATCTTCAAATAAAAACTTGACAGAAGCACTCTGAGAGCCTCCTTTGGGCTGTGTGCATTTATCTCTCAGACTTGACCCTTACTTTTGATTGAGCATCTTTGAAAGACCACTTTTGTAATAAATGCAAGTGGACATTCGAAGTGCTTTGAGGCCTATGGTGGAAAAGAAAATATCTTCACATCAGAAGGAGACAGAAGCATTCTGACCAATTGCTTTGTGGTGTGTGCATTAATCTCACAGAGTTAAACCTTACTTTCAATTGAGCCATTTTGTAACACTTTTCGTAGAATCTGCAAGTGGACATTTGAAGCGCTTTGAGGCCTAGGGTCGAAAAAGAAATATATTCACATAAAAACTAGATGGAAGCCTTCTGACAAACTTCTTTCTGATGTGTGCATTCATCTCACGGAGTTGAACCTTTCTTTTGATTGAGCAGCTTTGAAACCCTCTTTTTGTACAATTTGCATGTGAACATTTGAAGCGCTTTGAGGCCTGTGGAGCAAAAGGAAATATCTCCACCTAAAAACTAGACAGAAGCATTCTGACAAACTTCTTTGTGATGTGTGCATTCATCTCACAGAGATGATCCTTACTTTTCATTGAGCAGTTTTGAAACACTCTTTTTGTAGAATCTGCAGGTGGATATTTGGAGGGCTTTGAGGCCTCTGGTGGATAACGAAATATCTTCACATAATAACTAGACAGAAGAATTCTCACAAACTTCTTTGTAATGTGAGCATTCATCTCACAGAGTTGAACTGTTCTTTTGACTGAGCAGCTTTGAAACAGTATTTTTATAAAATCTGCAAGTGGACATTTGGATCGCTTTGAGGCCACTGGTGGAAAACGAAATAGCTTCACAATAAAACTGGAGAGAAGCGTTCTGACAAACTTCTTTGTGATGTGCACATTCATCTCACGGAGTTGAACCTTGCTTTTCATGGAGCAGTTTTGAAACACACTTTTTGTAGAATTTGAAAGTGGACCTTTGGATTGCTTGGAGGCCTATGGTGGAAAAGGAAATATCTTCACATAAAGACTAGACAGAAGCATTGTGACAAACTACTTTGTGATGTGTGCATTCAACTCACAGAGTTGAACCTTTCTTTTGACTGAGCAACTTTGAAACACTCTATCTGTAGAATCTCCCACTGGATATTTGCAGTGGCTTGAGGCATCTGACGGAAAAGGAAATATCTTCACATAACAACTAGACAGAAGCACTCTGACAAACTTTTCTGTGATGTGTGCGTTCTTCTCACAGAGTTGAACCTTACTTTTCATTGAGGAATTTTTAAATACTCTTTTTGTAGAATCTGCAAGATGACATTTGGAGCGCTTCAAGGCCTATGGTGGATAACGAAACGTCTTCAAGTAATAACTAGGCAGAAGCATTATGAGAAACTCCAATGTGATGTGTGCTTTCGTATCACACAGACTTTAACTTTTCTTTTGATTGAGCAGCTTTGAAACATTCTTTTTGTAGAATCTGAAAGTGGATATTTGGAGCTCTTGGAGGCCTATGATGGATAAAGAAATGACTTCGTATAATAATAACTAGAGAGATGCATTCTGAGAAGCTTCTTTGTGACATGAGAATTCATCTCACAGATTTGAACCTTCGTTTGATTGAGTAGCTTTGAAGCTCTCTTTTTGTAGAATCTGAAAATGGACATTTGGAGCGGTTTGAGGCCTACAGTGGAAAAGGAAACGTCCTCACATAAAAAGGCGACAGAAGCATTCTCACAACATTCTTTGAGTTATATGCATTCATCTCACAAAGCTGAACCTTACTTTTGATTGAGCAGTTTGGAAACCCCCTTTTTCTACTATCTGAAAATGGACATTTGGAGTGCTTTGAGGCCTATGGTGGAAAAGGAAATATCTTCACTTAAGAAGTAGACAGAAGGATTCTGATAAATTTCTTTGTGATGTGTGCATTCATCTCACAGAGTTGAACCTTACTCTGGTTGAACAGTTTTGAAACACTGTTTTCGTAGAATCTGCAAGTGGACATTTGGAGCGCTTGGAGGGCTGTGTGGTAAAGGAAATATCTTCCCATAAGAACTAGACACAAGCATTCTGACAAGCTTCTTTGTGATGTGTGCATTCGTCTCACAGAGTTGAAACTATCTTTCAATTGAGCAGCTTTGAAACACTCTTTCTGCAGAATCTGCAAGTAGGCATTTGGAAGGTTTGGGGCCTATGGTGGAAAAGGAAATATCTTCACATAAAAATTAGACAGAAGCATTCTGACAACCTTCTTTGTGATATGTGCATTTATCACACAGAGTGAAACCTTACTTTTTATTGAGCAGTTTTGAAACACCCTTTTTGAGTGATCTGCATGTGGACATTTGGAGTGCTTTGAGGTCTATTGTGGCCAAGGAAATATCTTCACCTAAGAACTAGACAGAAGCATTCTGAGAAATTTCTTGTGATATGTGTATTCATCTCACAGAGTTGAACCTTACTTTGGATTGACCAGTTTTGAAACACGAAAAGGAAATATCTTCACATTAAAACTAGACAGAAGGATTTTGACAAACTACTTTGTGATGTGTACATTCATCTCACAGAGTTGAATCTTACTTTCCATTGAGCAGTTTTGATACCTTCCTTTGGGGAATCTGCAAGTGGATTTTTGGAGCACTTTGAGGCCTTGGCTGGAAAGGAAATACATTCACAAAAAACCTAGACAGAAGCATTCTCACAAACTACTTTGGGATGCATGCATTCATCTCACGGGGCTGTACCTTGCTTTTCATTGAGTAGTTTTGAAACACTCTTTTGTAGCATCTGCAAGTGGACATTTCGAGTGCTCTGAGGCCTACGGTGGATAACGAAATATCTTCATATCACAGCTAGACAGAAGCTATCTGAGAAGCTTTCTATGTGATGTGTGCATTCATCTCACAGAGTTGAACCTTACTTTTCACTGAACAGTTTTGAAACACTCTTTTGGCAGAATCTACAAGTGGACCTTTGGAACGCTTTGAGGCCTACGGTGGAAAAGGAAATATCTTCACATAAGAACTAGACAGAAGCATACTGACAAATTTGTTTTTCGTGTGCGCATTCATCTCACAGAGTTGAAAGTTAATTTTCATTGAGCAGTTATGAAACATTCTTTTTGTGGAATCTGGATGTCGACATTTGGAGCACTTTGAGGCCTATCACGGAAAGGGAAATATCTTCATATGAAAATTAGATGGAGGCATTCTGAAAAACATCTTTGTGATGTGTGCATTCATCTCACAGAGTTGAACCTTTCTTTTGATTGACCAGCTTCGAAATGCTCTTTTAGAAGAACCTGAAAATGGACATTTGGAGCCTTTTGTGGCCTATTGCGGAAAAGGAAGTATCTTCACGTAAAAAGTAGACAGAAGCATTCTGACAAATTTCTTTATGCTGTGTGCATTCATCTCACAGAGTTGAACATTTCTTTTCATTGGCCAGTTTTGAAACACTGTTTTAGTAGAATCTGGAAGTGGAAATTTGGAGCACTTTGAGGCCTATGGTGGAAAAGGAAATACGTTCACATAAAAACTAGACAGAAGCATTCTGACAAACTCCTTTGGATGTGTGCATGCATCTCATGACGTTGAATATTTCTGTGGATTGAGCAGCTTTGAAACCCTCTTTTTCTAGAATCTTCAAGGGGACATTTGGAGCACTTTCAGGCCTATGGTTCAATAGGAAATATCTTCACATAAAAACTAGACAGAAGCATTCTGACAAACTTCTCTGTGATGTGTGCATACATCTCAGAGAGTTGAACATTTCTTTTGATAGACCAGCTTTGAAACACTCCATTTGTAGAATCTGGGAGTGGACATTTGGAGTGCTTTGAGGCTTATGGTAGAAAGGGAAATATCTTCATATAAAAACTAGACAGAAGCATTCTGAAAAACTTCTTTGTGATATGTGCATTCATGTCAAAGAGTTGAACTTTTCTTTTGATTGAACAGTCATGAAACTCTCTTTCTGTAGAATCTGCAAACGGACATTTGTTGTGCTTTGAGGCCTATGGTGGAAAAGATAATATCTTCACATAAAAACTAGTCAGAAGCATTCTGAAAACTGTCTTTGTAATACGTGCATTCGTCTCACAGAGTTGAACCTTACTTTGGATTGAGCAGTTTGAAAGACTTTTTTTGTACTATAGGAAAGTGGATAATTGGAGTGCTTTGAGGCCGATCATGGAAAATTAAATATCTTCACATAAGAACAAGACAGAAGCATTCTGACAAATTTCTTTGTGATATGTGCATTCATCTCACAGAGTTGAACCTTAATTTTCATTGAGCAGTTTTGAAACACTCTTTTTGTAGAATCTGCAAGTAGTCATTTGGAGCGCTTTGAGGCCTTTGTTGGAAAACGAAATGTCTTCATATAATAACTAGACAGAAGCATTCTGAGAAACTTATTTGTGATATCTGCATTCATCTCACAGAGTTGAATCTTTCCTTTGATTGAGCAGCTTTGATACACTCTTTTTGTAGAATCTGCAAGTAGTCATTTGGAGCGCTTTGAGGCCTTTGTTGGAAAACGAAATGTCTTCATATAATAACTAGACAGAAGCATTCTGAGAAACTTATTTGTGATATCTGCATTCATCTCACAGAGTTGAATCTTTCCTTTGATTGAGCAGCTTTGAAACACTCTTTTCGTAGAATCTGCTAGTGGACCTTTGGAGCGCTTTGAGGCCTATGGTGGGAAAGGCAATATCTTCATATAAAAACTAGACAGAAGCATTCTGACAAACTTCTTTGTGATGTGTGAATTTATTTCATAGATTTCAACTTTCTTGTGATTGATCAGTTTTCAAACACTCTTTTTGTAGCATCTGCAAGTGGGCATTTGGAACGCTATGAAGCCTAAAGTGGAAAAGGAAATATCTTCTCATAAAAATTAGACAGACGCATTTTGACAAACTTCTTCGAGATGTGTGCATTCATCTCACAGAGTTGAACCTTTCTTTTGATTAAGCAATCTTGAAACACTCTTTTTGTAGAATCTGCAAGTGGATATTTGTTGTGCTTTGAGGCCTACGGTGGAAAAGGAAATATCTTCAAATAAAAACTTGACAGAAGCACTCTGAGAGCCTCCTTTGGGCTGTGTGCATTTATCTCTCAGACTTGACCCTTACTTTTGATTGAGCATCTTTGAAAGACCACTTTTGTAATAAATGCAAGTGGACATTCGAAGTGCTTTGAGGCCTATGGTGGAAAAGAAAATATCTTCACATCAGAAGGAGACAGAAGCATTCTGACCAATTGCTTTGTGGTGTGTGCATTAATCTCACAGAGTTAAACCTTACTTTCAATTGAGCCATTTTGTAACACTTTTCGTAGAATCTGCAAGTGGACATTTGAAGCGCTTTGAGGCCTAGGGTCGAAAAAGAAATATATTCACATAAAAACTAGATGGAAGCCTTCTGACAAACTTCTTTCTGATGTGTGCATTCATCTCACGGAGTTGAACCTTTCTTTTGATTGAGCAGCTTTGAAACCCTCTTTTTGTAGAATTTGCATGTGAACATTTGAAGCGCTTTGAGGCCTGTGGAGCAAAAGGAAATATCTCCACCTAAAAACTAGACAGAAGCATTCTGACAAACTTCTTTGTGATGTGTGCATTCATCTCACAGAGATGATCCTTACTTTTCATTGAGCAGTTTTGAAACACTCTTTTTGTAGAATCTGCAGGTGGATATTTGGAGGGCTTTGAGGCCTCTGGTGGATAACGAAATATCTTCACATAATAACTAGACAGAAGAATTCTCACAAACTTCTTTGTAATGTGAGCATTCATCTCACAGAGTTGAACTGTTCTTTTGACTGAGCAGCTTTGAAACAGTATTTTTATAAAATCTGCAAGTGGACATTTGGATCGCTTTGAGGCCACTGGTGGAAAACGAAATAGCTTCACAATAAAACTGGAGAGAAGCGTTCTGACAAACTTCTTTGTGATGTGCACATTCATCTCACGGAGTTGAACCTTGCTTTTCATGGAGCAGTTTTGAAACACACTTTTTGTAGAATTTGAAAGTGGACCTTTGGATTGCTTGGAGGCCTATGGTGGAAAAGGAAATATCTTCACATAAAGACTAGACAGAAGCATTGTGACAAACTACTTTGTGATGTGTGCATTCAACTCACAGAGTTGAACCTTTCTTTTGACTGAGCAACTTTGAAACACTCTATCTGTAGAATCTCCCACTGGATATTTGCAGTGGCTTGAGGCATCTGACGGAAAAGGAAATATCTTCACATAACAACTAGACAGAAGCACTCTGACAAACTTTTCTGTGATGTGTGCGTTCTTCTCACAGAGTTGAACCTTACTTTTCATTGAGGAATTTTTAAATACTCTTTTTGTAGAATCTGCAAGATGACATTTGGAGCGCTTCAAGGCCTATGGTGGATAACGAAACGTCTTCAAGTAATAACTAGGCAGAAGCATTATGAGAAACTCCAATGTGATGTGTGCTTTCGTATCACACAGACTTTAACTTTTCTTTTGATTGAGCAGCTTTGAAACATTCTTTTTGTAGAATCTGAAAGTGGATATTTGGAGCTCTTGGAGGCCTATGATGGATAAAGAAATGACTTCGTATAATAATAACTAGAGAGATGCATTCTGAGAAGCTTCTTTGTGACATGAGAATTCATCTCACAGATTTGAACCTTCGTTTGATTGAGTAGCTTTGAAGCTCTCTTTTTGTAGAATCTGAAAATGGACATTTGGAGCGGTTTGAGGCCTACAGTGGAAAAGGAAACGTCCTCACATAAAAAGGCGACAGAAGCATTCTCACAACATTCTTTGAGTTATATGCATTCATCTCACAAAGCTGAACCTTACTTTTGATTGAGCAGTTTGGAAACCCCCTTTTTCTACTATCTGAAAATGGACATTTGGAGTGCTTTGAGGCCTATGGTGGAAAAGGAAATATCTTCACTTAAGAAGTAGACAGAAGGATTCTGATAAATTTCTTTGTGATGTGTGCATTCATCTCACAGAGTTGAACCTTACTCTGGTTGAACAGTTTTGAAACACTGTTTTCGTAGAATCTGCAAGTGGACATTTGGAGCGCTTGGAGGGCTGTGTGGTAAAGGAAATATCTTCCCATAAGAACTAGACACAAGCATTCTGACAAGCTTCTTTGTGATGTGTGCATTCGTCTCACAGAGTTGAAACTATCTTTCAATTGAGCAGCTTTGAAACACTCTTTCTGCAGAATCTGCAAGTAGGCATTTGGAAGGTTTGGGGCCTATGGTGGAAAAGGAAATATCTTCACATAAAAATTAGACAGAAGCATTCTGACAACCTTCTTTGTGATATGTGCATTTATCACACAGAGTGAAACCTTACTTTTTATTGAGCAGTTTTGAAACACCCTTTTTGAGTGATCTGCATGTGGACATTTGGAGTGCTTTGAGGTCTATTGTGGCCAAGGAAATATCTTCACCTAAGAACTAGACAGAAGCATTCTGAGAAATTTCTTGTGATATGTGTATTCATCTCACAGAGTTGAACCTTACTTTGGATTGACCAGTTTTGAAACACGAAAAGGAAATATCTTCACATTAAAACTAGACAGAAGGATTTTGACAAACTACTTTGTGATGTGTACATTCATCTCACAGAGTTGAACCTTACTTTCCATTGAGCAGTTTTGATACCTTCCTTTGGGGAATCTGCAAGTGGATTTTTGGAGCACTTTGAGGCCTTGGCTGGAAAGGAAATACATTCACAAAAAACCTAGACAGAAGCATTCTCACAAACTACTTTGGGATGCATGCATTCATCTCACGGGGCTGTACCTTGCTTTTCATTGAGTAGTTTTGAAACACTCTTTTGTAGCATCTGCAAGTGGACATTTCGAGTGCTCTGAGGCCTACGGTGGATAACGAAATATCTTCATATCACAGCTAGACAGAAGCTATCTGAGAAGCTTTCTATGTGATGTGTGCATTCATCTCACAGAGTTGAACCTTACTTTTCACTGAACAGTTTTGAAACACTCTTTTGGCAGAATCTACAAGTGGACCTTTGGAACGCTTTGAGGCCTACGGTGGAAAAGGAAATATCTTCACATAAGAACTAGACAGAAGCATACTGACAAATTTGTTTTTCGTGTGCGCATTCATCTCACAGAGTTGAAAGTTAATTTTCATTGAGCAGTTATGAAACATTCTTTTTGTGGAATCTGGATGTCGACATTTGGAGCACTTTGAGGCCTATCACGGAAAGGGAAATATCTTCATATGAAAATTAGATGGAGGCATTCTGAAAAACATCTTTGTGATGTGTGCATTCATCTCACAGAGTTGAACCTTTCTTTTGATTGACCAGCTTCGAAATGCTCTTTTAGAAGAACCTGAAAATGGACATTTGGAGCCTTTTGTGGCCTATTGCGGAAAAGGAAGTATCTTCACGTAAAAAGTAGACAGAAGCATTCTGACAAATTTCTTTATGCTGTGTGCATTCATCTCACAGAGTTGAACATTTCTTTTCATTGGCCAGTTTTGAAACACTGTTTTAGTAGAATCTGGAAGTGGAAATTTGGAGCACTTTGAGGCCTATGGTGGAAAAGGAAATACGTTCACATAAAAACTAGACAGAAGCATTCTGACAAACTCCTTTGGATGTGTGCATGCATCTCATGACGTTGAATATTTCTGTGGATTGAGCAGCTTTGAAACCCTCTTTTTCTAGAATCTTCAAGGGGACATTTGGAGCACTTTCAGGCCTATGGTTCAATAGGAAATATCTTCACATAAAAACTAGACAGAAGCATTCTGACAAACTTCTCTGTGATGTGTGCATACATCTCAGAGAGTTGAACATTTCTTTTGATAGACCAGCTTTGAAACACTCCATTTGTAGAATCTGGGAGTGGACATTTGGAGTGCTTTGAGGCTTATGGTAGAAAGGGAAATATCTTCATATAAAAACTAGACAGAAGCATTCTGAAAAACTTCTTTGTGATATGTGCATTCATGTCAAAGAGTTGAACTTTTCTTTTGATTGAACAGTCATGAAACTCTCTTTCTGTAGAATCTGCAAACGGACATTTGTTGTGCTTTGAGGCCTATGGTGGAAAAGATAATATCTTCACATAAAAACTAGTCAGAAGCATTCTGAAAACTGTCTTTGTAATACGTGCATTCGTCTCACAGAGTTGAACCTTACTTTGGATTGAGCAGTTTGAAAGACTTTTTTTGTACTATAGGAAAGTGGATAATTGGAGTGCTTTGAGGCCGATCATGGAAAATTAAATATCTTCACATAAGAACAAGACAGAAGCATTCTGACAAATTTCTTTGTGATATGTGCATTCATCTCACAGAGTTGAACCTTAATTTTCATTGAGCAGTTTTGAAACACTCTTTTTGTAGAATCTGCAAGTAGTCATTTGGAGCGCTTTGAGGCCTTTGTTGGAAAACGAAATGTCTTCATATAATAACTAGACAGAAGCATTCTGAGAAACTTATTTGTGATATCTGCATTCATCTCACAGAGTTGAATCTTTCCTTTGATTGAGCAGCTTTGATACACTCTTTTTGTAGAATCTGCAAGTAGTCATTTGGAGCGCTTTGAGGCCTTTGTTGGAAAACGAAATGTCTTCATATAATAACTAGACAGAAGCATTCTGAGAAACTTATTTGTGATATCTGCATTCATCTCACAGAGTTGAATCTTTCCTTTGATTGAGCAGCTTTGAAACACTCTTTTCGTAGAATCTGCTAGTGGACCTTTGGAGCGCTTTGAGGCCTATGGTGGGAAAGGCAATATCTTCATATAAAAACTAGACAGAAGCATTCTGACAAACTTCTTTGTGATGTGTGAATTTATTTCATAGATTTCAACTTTCTTGTGATTGATCAGTTTTCAAACACTCTTTTTGTAGCATCTGCAAGTGGGCATTTGGAACGCTATGAAGCCTAAAGTGGAAAAGGAAATATCTTCTCATAAAAATTAGACAGACGCATTTTGACAAACTTCTTCGAGATGTGTGCATTCATCTCACAGAGTTGAACCTTTCTTTTGATTAAGCAATCTTGAAACACTCTTTTTGTAGAATCTGCAAGTGGATATTTGTTGTGCTTTGAGGCCTACGGTGGAAAAGGAAATATCTTCAAATAAAAACTTGACAGAAGCACTCTGAGAGCCTCCTTTGGGCTGTGTGCATTTATCTCTCAGACTTGACCCTTACTTTTGATTGAGCATCTTTGAAAGACCACTTTTGTAATAAATGCAAGTGGACATTCGAAGTGCTTTGAGGCCTATGGTGGAAAAGAAAATATCTTCACATCAGAAGGAGACAGAAGCATTCTGACCAATTGCTTTGTGGTGTGTGCATTAATCTCACAGAGTTAAACCTTACTTTCAATTGAGCCATTTTGTAACACTTTTCGTAGAATCTGCAAGTGGACATTTGAAGCGCTTTGAGGCCTAGGGTCGAAAAAGAAATATATTCACATAAAAACTAGATGGAAGCCTTCTGACAAACTTCTTTCTGATGTGTGCATTCATCTCACGGAGTTGAACCTTTCTTTTGATTGAGCAGCTTTGAAACCCTCTTTTTGTAGAATTTGCATGTGAACATTTGAAGCGCTTTGAGGCCTGTGGAGCAAAAGGAAATATCTCCACCTAAAAACTAGACAGAAGCATTCTGACAAACTTCTTTGTGATGTGTGCATTCATCTCACAGAGATGATCCTTACTTTTCATTGAGCAGTTTTGAAACACTCTTTTTGTAGAATCTGCAGGTGGATATTTGGAGGGCTTTGAGGCCTCTGGTGGATAACGAAATATCTTCACATAATAACTAGACAGAAGAATTCTCACAAACTTCTTTGTAATGTGAGCATTCATCTCACAGAGTTGAACTGTTCTTTTGACTGAGCAGCTTTGAAACAGTATTTTTATAAAATCTGCAAGTGGACATTTGGATCGCTTTGAGGCCACTGGTGGAAAACGAAATAGCTTCACAATAAAACTGGAGAGAAGCGTTCTGACAAACTTCTTTGTGATGTGCACATTCATCTCACGGAGTTGAACCTTGCTTTTCATGGAGCAGTTTTGAAACACACTTTTTGTAGAATTTGAAAGTGGACCTTTGGATTGCTTGGAGGCCTATGGTGGAAAAGGAAATATCTTCACATAAAGACTAGACAGAAGCATTGTGACAAACTACTTTGTGATGTGTGCATTCAACTCACAGAGTTGAACCTTTCTTTTGACTGAGCAACTTTGAAACACTCTATCTGTAGAATCTCCCACTGGATATTTGCAGTGGCTTGAGGCATCTGACGGAAAAGGAAATATCTTCACATAACTACTAGACAGAAGCACTCTGACAAACTTTTCTGTGATGTGTGCGTTCTTCTCACAGAGTTGAACCTTACTTTTCATTGAGGAATTTTTAAATACTCTTTTTGTAGAATCTGCAAGATGACATTTGGAGCGCTTCAAGGCCTATGGTGGATAACGAAACGTCTTCAAGTAATAACTAGGCAGAAGCATTATGAGAAACTCCAATGTGATGTGTGCTTTCGTATCACACAGACTTTAACTTTTCTTTTGATTGAGCAGCTTTGAAACATTCTTTTTGTAGAATCTGAAAGTGGATATTTGGAGCTCTTGGAGGCCTATGATGGATAAAGAAATGACTTCGTATAATAATAACTAGAGAGATGCATTCTGAGAAGCTTCTTTGTGACATGAGAATTCATCTCACAGATTTGAACCTTCGTTTGATTGAGTAGCTTTGAAGCTCTCTTTTTGTAGAATCTGAAAATGGACATTTGGAGCGGTTTGAGGCCTACAGTGGAAAAGGAAACGTCCTCACATAAAAAGGCGACAGAAGCATTCTCACAACATTCTTTGAGTTATATGCATTCATCTCACAAAGCTGAACCTTACTTTTGATTGAGCAGTTTGGAAACCCCCTTTTTCTACTATCTGAAAATGGACATTTGGAGTGCTTTGAGGCCTATGGTGGAAAAGGAAATATCTTCACTTAAGAAGTAGACAGAAGGATTCTGATAAATTTCTTTGTGATGTGTGCATTCATCTCACAGAGTTGAACCTTACTCTGGTTGAACAGTTTTGAAACACTGTTTTCGTAGAATCTGCAAGTGGACATTTGGAGCGCTTGGAGGGCTGTGTGGTAAAGGAAATATCTTCCCATAAGAACTAGACACAAGCATTCTGACAAGCTTCTTTGTGATGTGTGCATTCGTCTCACAGAGTTGAAACTATCTTTCAATTGAGCAGCTTTGAAACACTCTTTCTGCAGAATCTGCAAGTAGGCATTTGGAAGGTTTGGGGCCTATGGTGGAAAAGGAAATATCTTCACATAAAAATTAGACAGAAGCATTCTGACAACCTTCTTTGTGATATGTGCATTTATCACACAGAGTGAAACCTTACTTTTTATTGAGCAGTTTTGAAACACCCTTTTTGAGTGATCTGCATGTGGACATTTGGAGTGCTTTGAGGTCTATTGTGGCCAAGGAAATATCTTCACCTAAGAACTAGACAGAAGCATTCTGAGAAATTTCTTGTGATATGTGTATTCATCTCACAGAGTTGAACCTTACTTTGGATTGACCAGTTTTGAAACACGAAAAGGAAATATCTTCACATTAAAACTAGACAGAAGGATTTTGACAAACTACTTTGTGATGTGTACATTCATCTCACAGAGTTGAACCTTACTTTCCATTGAGCAGTTTTGATACCTTCCTTTGGGGAATCTGCAAGTGGATTTTTGGAGCACTTTGAGGCCTTGGCTGGAAAGGAAATACATTCACAAAAAACCTAGACAGAAGCATTCTCACAAACTACTTTGGGATGCATGCATTCATCTCACGGGGCTGTACCTTGCTTTTCATTGAGTAGTTTTGAAACACTCTTTTGTAGCATCTGCAAGTGGACATTTCGAGTGCTCTGAGGCCTACGGTGGATAAGGAAATATCTTCATATCACAGCTAGACAGAAGCTATCTGAGAAGCTTTCTATGTGATGTGTGCATTCATCTCACAGAGTTGAACCTTACTTTTCACTGAACAGTTTTGAAACACTCTTTTGGCAGAATCTACAAGTGGACCTTTGGAACGCTTTGAGGCCTGCGGTGGAAAAGGAAATATCTTCACATAAGAACTAGACAGAAGCATACTGACAAATTTGTTTTTCGTGTGCGCATTCATCTCACAGAGTTGAAAGTTAATTTTCATTGAGCAGTTATGAAACATTCTTTTTGTGGAATCTGGATGTCGACATTTGGAGCACTTTGAGGCCTATCACGGAAAGGGAAATATCTTCATATGAAAATTAGATGGAGGCATTCTGAAAAACATCTTTGTGATGTGTGCATTCATCTCACAGAGTTGAACCTTTCTTTTGATTGACCAGCTTCGAAATGCTCTTTTAGAAGAACCTGAAAATGGACATTTGGAGCCTTTTGTGGCCTATTGCGGAAAAGGAAGTATCTTCACGTAAAAAGTAGACAGAAGCATTCTGACAAATTTCTTTATGCTGTGTGCATTCATCTCACAGAGTTGAACATTTCTTTTCATTGGCCAGTTTTGAAACACTGTTTTAGTAGAATCTGGAAGTGGAAATTTGGAGCACTTTGAGGCCTATGGTGGAAAAGGAAATACGTTCACATAAAAACTAGACAGAAGCATTCTGACAAACTCCTTTGGATGTGTGCATGCATCTCATGACGTTGAATATTTCTGTGGATTGAGCAGCTTTGAAACCCTCTTTTTCTAGAATCTTCAAGGGGACATTTGGAGCACTTTCAGGCCTATGGTTCAATAGGAAATATCTTCACATAAAAACTAGACAGAAGCATTCTGACAAACTTCTCTGTGATGTGTGCATACATCTCAGAGAGTTGAACATTTCTTTTGATAGACCAGCTTTGAAACACTCCATTTGTAGAATCTGGGAGTGGACATTTGGAGTGCTTTGAGGCTTATGGTAGAAAGGGAAATATCTTCATATAAAAACTAGACAGAAGCATTCTGAAAAACTTCTTTGTGATATGTGCATTCATGTCAAAGAGTTGAACTTTTCTTTTGATTGAACAGTCATGAAACTCTCTTTCTGTAGAATCTGCAAACGGACATTTGTTGTGCTTTGAGGCCTATGGTGGAAAAGATAATATCTTCACATAAAAACTAGTCAGAAGCATTCTGAAAACTGTCTTTGTAATACGTGCATTCGTCTCACAGAGTTGAACCTTACTTTGGATTGAGCAGTTTGAAAGACTTTTTTTGTACTATAGGAAAGTGGATAATTGGAGTGCTTTGAGGCCGATCATGGAAAATTAAATATCTTCACATAAGAACAAGACAGAAGCATTCTGACAAATTTCTTTGTGATATGTGCATTCATCTCACAGAGTTGAACCTTAATTTTCATTGAGCAGTTTTGAAACACTCTTTTTGTAGAATCTGCAAGTAGTCATTTGGAGCGCTTTGAGGCCTTTGTTGGAAAACGAAATGTCTTCATATAATAACTAGACAGAAGCATTCTGAGAAACTTATTTGTGATATCTGCATTCATCTCACAGAGTTGAATCTTTCCTTTGATTGAGCAGCTTTGATACACTCTTTTTGTAGAATCTGCAAGTAGTCATTTGGAGCGCTTTGAGGCCTTTGTTGGAAAACGAAATGTCTTCATATAATAACTAGACAGAAGCATTCTGAGAAACTTATTTGTGATATCTGCATTCATCTCACAGAGTTGAATCTTTCCTTTGATTGAGCAGCTTTGAAACACTCTTTTCGTAGAATCTGCTAGTGGACCTTTGGAGCGCTTTGAGGCCTATGGTGGGAAAGGCAATATCTTCATATAAAAACTAGACAGAAGCATTCTGACAAACTTCTTTGTGATGTGTGAATTTATTTCATAGATTTCAACTTTCTTGTGATTGATCAGTTTTCAAACACTCTTTTTGTAGCATCTGCAAGTGGGCATTTGGAACGCTATGAAGCCTAAAGTGGAAAAGGAAATATCTTCTCATAAAAATTAGACAGACGCATTTTGACAAACTTCTTCGAGATGTGTGCATTCATCTCACAGAGTTGAACCTTTCTTTTGATTAAGCAATCTTGAAACACTCTTTTTGTAGAATCTGCAAGTGGATATTTGTTGTGCTTTGAGGCCTACGGTGGAAAAGGAAATATCTTCAAATAAAAACTTGACAGAAGCACTCTGAGAGCCTCCTTTGGGCTGTGTGCATTTATCTCTCAGACTTGACCCTTACTTTTGATTGAGCATCTTTGAAAGACCACTTTTGTAATAAATGCAAGTGGACATTCGAAGTGCTTTGAGGCCTATGGTGGAAAAGAAAATATCTTCACATCAGAAGGAGACAGAAGCATTCTGACCAATTGCTTTGTGGTGTGTGCATTAATCTCACAGAGTTAAACCTTACTTTCAATTGAGCCATTTTGTAACACTTTTCGTAGAATCTGCAAGTGGACATTTGAAGCGCTTTGAGGCCTAGGGTCGAAAAAGAAATATATTCACATAAAAACTAGATGGAAGCCTTCTGACAAACTTCTTTCTGATGTGTGCATTCATCTCACGGAGTTGAACCTTTCTTTTGATTGAGCAGCTTTGAAACCCTCTTTTTGTAGAATTTGCATGTGAACATTTGAAGCGCTTTGAGGCCTGTGGAGCAAAAGGAAATATCTCCACCTAAAAACTAGACAGAAGCATTCTGACAAACTTCTTTGTGATGTGTGCATTCATCTCACAGAGATGATCCTTACTTTTCATTGAGCAGTTTTGAAACACTCTTTTTGTAGAATCTGCAGGTGGATATTTGGAGGGCTTTGAGGCCTCTGGTGGATAACGAAATATCTTCACATAATAACTAGACAGAAGAATTCTCACAAACTTCTTTGTAATGTGAGCATTCATCTCACAGAGTTGAACTGTTCTTTTGACTGAGCAGCTTTGAAACAGTATTTTTATAAAATCTGCAAGTGGACATTTGGATCGCTTTGAGGCCACTGGTGGAAAACGAAATAGCTTCACAATAAAACTGGAGAGAAGCGTTCTGACAAACTTCTTTGTGATGTGCACATTCATCTCACGGAGTTGAACCTTGCTTTTCATGGAGCAGTTTTGAAACACACTTTTTGTAGAATTTGAAAGTGGACCTTTGGATTGCTTGGAGGCCTATGGTGGAAAAGGAAATATCTTCACATAAAGACTAGACAGAAGCATTGTGACAAACTACTTTGTGATGTGTGCATTCAACTCACAGAGTTGAACCTTTCTTTTGACTGAGCAACTTTGAAACACTCTATCTGTAGAATCTCCCACTGGATATTTGCAGTGGCTTGAGGCATCTGACGGAAAAGGAAATATCTTCACATAACAACTAGACAGAAGCACTCTGACAAACTTTTCTGTGATGTGTGCGTTCTTCTCACAGAGTTGAACCTTACTTTTCATTGAGGAATTTTTAAATACTCTTTTTGTAGAATCTGCAAGATGACATTTGGAGCGCTTCAAGGCCTATGGTGGATAACGAAACGTCTTCAAGTAATAACTAGGCAGAAGCATTATGAGAAACTCCAATGTGATGTGTGCTTTCGTATCACACAGACTTTAACTTTTCTTTTGATTGAGCAGCTTTGAAACATTCTTTTTGTAGAATCTGAAAGTGGATATTTGGAGCTCTTGGAGGCCTATGATGGATAAAGAAATGACTTCGTATAATAATAACTAGAGAGATGCATTCTGAGAAGCTTCTTTGTGACATGAGAATTCATCTCACAGATTTGAACCTTCGTTTGATTGAGTAGCTTTGAAGCTCTCTTTTTGTAGAATCTGAAAATGGACATTTGGAGCGGTTTGAGGCCTACAGTGGAAAAGGAAACGTCCTCACATAAAAAGGCGACAGAAGCATTCTCACAACATTCTTTGAGTTATATGCATTCATCTCACAAAGCTGAACCTTACTTTTGATTGAGCAGTTTGGAAACCCCCTTTTTCTACTATCTGAAAATGGACATTTGGAGTGCTTTGAGGCCTATGGTGGAAAAGGAAATATCTTCACTTAAGAAGTAGACAGAAGGATTCTGATAAATTTCTTTGTGATGTGTGCATTCATCTCACAGAGTTGAACCTTACTCTGGTTGAACAGTTTTGAAACACTGTTTTCGTAGAATCTGCAAGTGGACATTTGGAGCGCTTGGAGGGCTGTGTGGTAAAGGAAATATCTTCCCATAAGAACTAGACACAAGCATTCTGACAAGCTTCTTTGTGATGTGTGCATTCGTCTCACAGAGTTGAAACTATCTTTCAATTGAGCAGCTTTGAAACACTCTTTCTGCAGAATCTGCAAGTAGGCATTTGGAAGGTTTGGGGCCTATGGTGGAAAAGGAAATATCTTCACATAAAAATTAGACAGAAGCATTCTGACAACCTTCTTTGTGATACGTGCATTTATCACACAGAGTGAAACCTTACTTTTTATTGAGCAGTTTTGAAACACCCTTTTTGAGTGATCTGCATGTGGACATTTGGAGTGCTTTGAGGTCTATTGTGGCCAAGGAAATATCTTCACCTAAGAACTAGACAGAAGCATTCTGAGAAATTTCTTGTGATATGTGTATTCATCTCACAGAGTTGAACCTTACTTTGGATTGACCAGTTTTGAAACACGAAAAGGAAATATCTTCACATTAAAACTAGACAGAAGGATTTTGACAAACTACTTTGTGATGTGTACATTCATCTCACAGAGTTGAACCTTACTTTCCATTGAGCAGTTTTGATACCTTCCTTTGGGGAATCTGCAAGTGGATTTTTGGAGCACTTTGAGGCCTTGGCTGGAAAGGAAATACATTCACAAAAAACCTAGACAGAAGCATTCTCACAAACTACTTTGGGATGCATGCATTCATCTCACGGGGCTGTACCTTGCTTTTCATTGAGTAGTTTTGAAACACTCTTTTGTAGCATCTGCAAGTGGACATTTCGAGTGCTCTGAGGCCTACGGTGGATAAGGAAATATCTTCATATCACAGCTAGACAGAAGCTATCTGAGAAGCTTTCTATGTGATGTGTGCATTCATCTCACAGAGTTGAACCTTACTTTTCACTGAACAGTTTTGAAACACTCTTTTGGCAGAATCTACAAGTGGACCTTTGGAACGCTTTGAGGCCTGCGGTGGAAAAGGAAATATCTTCACATAAGAACTAGACAGAAGCATACTGACAAATTTGTTTTTCGTGTGCGCATTCATCTCACAGAGTTGAAAGTTAATTTTCATTGAGCAGTTATGAAACATTCTTTTTGTGGAATCTGGATGTCGACATTTGGAGCACTTTGAGGCCTATCACGGAAAGGGAAATATCTTCATATGAAAATTAGATGGAGGCATTCTGAAAAACATCTTTGTGATGTGTGCATTCATCTCACAGAGTTGAACCTTTCTTTTGATTGACCAGCTTCGAAATGCTCTTTTAGAAGAACCTGAAAATGGACATTTGGAGCCTTTTGTGGCCTATTGCGGAAAAGGAAGTATCTTCACGTAAAAAGTAGACAGAAGCATTCTGACAAATTTCTTTATGCTGTGTGCATTCATCTCACAGAGTTGAACATTTCTTTTCATTGGCCAGTTTTGAAACACTGTTTTAGTAGAATCTGGAAGTGGAAATTTGGAGCACTTTGAGGCCTATGGTGGAAAAGGAAATACGTTCACATAAAAACTAGACAGAAGCATTCTGACAAACTCCTTTGGATGTGTGCATGCATCTCATGACGTTGAATATTTCTGTGGATTGAGCAGCTTTGAAACCCTCTTTTTCTAGAATCTTCAAGGGGACATTTGGAGCACTTTCAGGCCTATGGTTCAATAGGAAATATCTTCACATAAAAACTAGACAGAAGCATTCTGACAAACTTCTCTGTGATGTGTGCATACATCTCAGAGAGTTGAACATTTCTTTTGATAGACCAGCTTTGAAACACTCCATTTGTAGAATCTGGGAGTGGACATTTGGAGTGCTTTGAGGCTTATGGTAGAAAGGGAAATATCTTCATATAAAAACTAGACAGAAGCATTCTGAAAAACTTCTTTGTGATATGTGCATTCATGTCAAAGAGTTGAACTTTTCTTTTGATTGAACAGTCATGAAACTCTCTTTCTGTAGAATCTGCAAACGGACATTTGTTGTGCTTTGAGGCCTATGGTGGAAAAGATAATATCTTCACATAAAAACTAGTCAGAAGCATTCTGAAAACTGTCTTTGTAATACGTGCATTCGTCTCACAGAGTTGAACCTTACTTTGGATTGAGCAGTTTGAAAGACTTTTTTTGTACTATAGGAAAGTGGATAATTGGAGTGCTTTGAGGCCGATCATGGAAAATTAAATATCTTCACATAAGAACAAGACAGAAGCATTCTGACAAATTTCTTTGTGATATGTGCATTCATCTCACAGAGTTGAACCTTAATTTTCATTGAGCAGTTTTGAAACACTCTTTTTGTAGAATCTGCAAGTAGTCATTTGGAGCGCTTTGAGGCCTTTGTTGGAAAACGAAATGTCTTCATATAATAACTAGACAGAAGCATTCTGAGAAACTTATTTGTGATATCTGCATTCATCTCACAGAGTTGAATCTTTCCTTTGATTGAGCAGCTTTGATACACTCTTTTTGTAGAATCTGCAAGTAGTCATTTGGAGCGCTTTGAGGCCTTTGTTGGAAAACGAAATGTCTTCATATAATAACTAGACAGAAGCATTCTGAGAAACTTATTTGTGATATCTGCATTCATCTCACAGAGTTGAATCTTTCCTTTGATTGAGCAGCTTTGAAACACTCTTTTCGTAGAATCTGCTAGTGGACCTTTGGAGCGCTTTGAGGCCTATGGTGGGAAAGGCAATATCTTCATATAAAAACTAGACAGAAGCATTCTGACAAACTTCTTTGTGATGTGTGAATTTATTTCATAGATTTCAACTTTCTTGTGATTGATCAGTTTTCAAACACTCTTTTTGTAGCATCTGCAAGTGGGCATTTGGAACGCTATGAAGCCTAAAGTGGAAAAGGAAATATCTTCTCATAAAAATTAGACAGACGCATTTTGACAAACTTCTTCGAGATGTGTGCATTCATCTCACAGAGTTGAACCTTTCTTTTGATTAAGCAATCTTGAAACACTCTTTTTGTAGAATCTGCAAGTGGATATTTGTTGTGCTTTGAGGCCTACGGTGGAAAAGGAAATATCTTCAAATAAAAACTTGACAGAAGCACTCTGAGAGCCTCCTTTGGGCTGTGTGCATTTATCTCTCAGACTTGACCCTTACTTTTGATTGAGCATCTTTGAAAGACCACTTTTGTAATAAATGCAAGTGGACATTCGAAGTGCTTTGAGGCCTATGGTGGAAAAGAAAATATCTTCACATCAGAAGGAGACAGAAGCATTCTGACCAATTGCTTTGTGGTGTGTGCATTAATCTCACAGAGTTAAACCTTACTTTCAATTGAGCCATTTTGTAACACTTTTCGTAGAATCTGCAAGTGGACATTTGAAGCGCTTTGAGGCCTAGGGTCGAAAAAGAAATATATTCACATAAAAACTAGATGGAAGCCTTCTGACAAACTTCTTTCTGATGTGTGCATTCATCTCACGGAGTTGAACCTTTCTTTTGATTGAGCAGCTTTGAAACCCTCTTTTTGTAGAATTTGCATGTGAACATTTGAAGCGCTTTGAGGCCTGTGGAGCAAAAGGAAATATCTCCACCTAAAAACTAGACAGAAGCATTCTGACAAACTTCTTTGTGATGTGTGCATTCATCTCACAGAGATGATCCTTACTTTTCATTGAGCAGTTTTGAAACACTCTTTTTGTAGAATCTGCAGGTGGATATTTGGAGGGCTTTGAGGCCTCTGGTGGATAACGAAATATCTTCACATAATAACTAGACAGAAGAATTCTCACAAACTTCTTTGTAATGTGAGCATTCATCTCACAGAGTTGAACTGTTCTTTTGACTGAGCAGCTTTGAAACAGTATTTTTATAAAATCTGCAAGTGGACATTTGGATCGCTTTGAGGCCACTGGTGGAAAACGAAATAGCTTCACAATAAAACTGGAGAGAAGCGTTCTGACAAACTTCTTTGTGATGTGCACATTCATCTCACGGAGTTGAACCTTGCTTTTCATGGAGCAGTTTTGAAACACACTTTTTGTAGAATTTGAAAGTGGACCTTTGGATTGCTTGGAGGCCTATGGTGGAAAAGGAAATATCTTCACATAAAGACTAGACAGAAGCATTGTGACAAACTACTTTGTGATGTGTGCATTCAACTCACAGAGTTGAACCTTTCTTTTGACTGAGCAACTTTGAAACACTCTATCTGTAGAATCTCCCACTGGATATTTGCAGTGGCTTGAGGCATCTGACGGAAAAGGAAATATCTTCACATAACAACTAGACAGAAGCACTCTGACAAACTTTTCTGTGATGTGTGCGTTCTTCTCACAGAGTTGAACCTTACTTTTCATTGAGGAATTTTTAAATACTCTTTTTGTAGAATCTGCAAGATGACATTTGGAGCGCTTCAAGGCCTATGGTGGATAACGAAACGTCTTCAAGTAATAACTAGGCAGAAGCATTATGAGAAACTCCAATGTGATGTGTGCTTTCGTATCACACAGACTTTAACTTTTCTTTTGATTGAGCAGCTTTGAAACATTCTTTTTGTAGAATCTGAAAGTGGATATTTGGAGCTCTTGGAGGCCTATGATGGATAAAGAAATGACTTCGTATAATAATAACTAGAGAGATGCATTCTGAGAAGCTTCTTTGTGACATGAGAATTCATCTCACAGATTTGAACCTTCGTTTGATTGAGTAGCTTTGAAGCTCTCTTTTTGTAGAATCTGAAAATGGACATTTGGAGCGGTTTGAGGCCTACAGTGGAAAAGGAAACGTCCTCACATAAAAAGGCGACAGAAGCATTCTCACAACATTCTTTGAGTTATATGCATTCATCTCACAAAGCTGAACCTTACTTTTGATTGAGCAGTTTGGAAACCCCCTTTTTCTACTATCTGAAAATGGACATTTGGAGTGCTTTGAGGCCTATGGTGGAAAAGGAAATATCTTCACTTAAGAAGTAGACAGAAGGATTCTGATAAATTTCTTTGTGATGTGTGCATTCATCTCACAGAGTTGAACCTTACTCTGGTTGAACAGTTTTGAAACACTGTTTTCGTAGAATCTGCAAGTGGACATTTGGAGCGCTTGGAGGGCTGTGTGGTAAAGGAAATATCTTCCCATAAGAACTAGACACAAGCATTCTGACAAGCTTCTTTGTGATGTGTGCATTCGTCTCACAGAGTTGAAACTATCTTTCAATTGAGCAGCTTTGAAACACTCTTTCTGCAGAATCTGCAAGTAGGCATTTGGAAGGTTTGGGGCCTATGGTGGAAAAGGAAATATCTTCACATAAAAATTAGACAGAAGCATTCTGACAACCTTCTTTGTGATATGTGCATTTATCACACAGAGTGAAACCTTACTTTTTATTGAGCAGTTTTGAAACACCCTTTTTGAGTGATCTGCATGTGGACATTTGGAGTGCTTTGAGGTCTATTGTGGCCAAGGAAATATCTTCACCTAAGAACTAGACAGAAGCATTCTGAGAAATTTCTTGTGATATGTGTATTCATCTCACAGAGTTGAACCTTACTTTGGATTGACCAGTTTTGAAACACGAAAAGGAAATATCTTCACATTAAAACTAGACAGAAGGATTTTGACAAACTACTTTGTGATGTGTACATTCATCTCACAGAGTTGAACCTTACTTTCCATTGAGCAGTTTTGATACCTTCCTTTGGGGAATCTGCAAGTGGATTTTTGGAGCACTTTGAGGCCTTGGCTGGAAAGGAAATACATTCACAAAAAACCTAGACAGAAGCATTCTCACAAACTACTTTGGGATGCATGCATTCATCTCACGGGGCTGTACCTTGCTTTTCATTGAGTAGTTTTGAAACACTCTTTTGTAGCATCTGCAAGTGGACATTTCGAGTGCTCTGAGGCCTACGGTGGATAACGAAATATCTTCATATCACAGCTAGACAGAAGCTATCTGAGAAGCTTTCTATGTGATGTGTGCATTCATCTCACAGAGTTGAACCTTACTTTTCACTGAACAGTTTTGAAACACTCTTTTGGCAGAATCTACAAGTGGACCTTTGGAACGCTTTGAGGCCTACGGTGGAAAAGGAAATATCTTCACATAAGAACTAGACAGAAGCATACTGACAAATTTGTTTTTCGTGTGCGCATTCATCTCACAGAGTTGAAAGTTAATTTTCATTGAGCAGTTATGAAACATTCTTTTTGTGGAATCTGGATGTCGACATTTGGAGCACTTTGAGGCCTATCACGGAAAGGGAAATATCTTCATATGAAAATTAGATGGAGGCATTCTGAAAAACATCTTTGTGATGTGTGCATTCATCTCACAGAGTTGAACCTTTCTTTTGATTGACCAGCTTCGAAATGCTCTTTTAGAAGAACCTGAAAATGGACATTTGGAGCCTTTTGTGGCCTATTGCGGAAAAGGAAGTATCTTCACGTAAAAAGTAGACAGAAGCATTCTGACAAATTTCTTTATGCTGTGTGCATTCATCTCACAGAGTTGAACATTTCTTTTCATTGGCCAGTTTTGAAACACTGTTTTAGTAGAATCTGGAAGTGGAAATTTGGAGCACTTTGAGGCCTATGGTGGAAAAGGAAATACGTTCACATAAAAACTAGACAGAAGCATTCTGACAAACTCCTTTGGATGTGTGCATGCATCTCATGACGTTGAATATTTCTGTGGATTGAGCAGCTTTGAAACCCTCTTTTTCTAGAATCTTCAAGGGGACATTTGGAGCACTTTCAGGCCTATGGTTCAATAGGAAATATCTTCACATAAAAACTAGACAGAAGCATTCTGACAAACTTCTCTGTGATGTGTGCATACATCTCAGAGAGTTGAACATTTCTTTTGATAGACCAGCTTTGAAACACTCCATTTGTAGAATCTGGGAGTGGACATTTGGAGTGCTTTGAGGCTTATGGTAGAAAGGGAAATATCTTCATATAAAAACTAGACAGAAGCATTCTGAAAAACTTCTTTGTGATATGTGCATTCATGTCAAAGAGTTGAACTTTTCTTTTGATTGAACAGTCATGAAACTCTCTTTCTGTAGAATCTGCAAACGGACATTTGTTGTGCTTTGAGGCCTATGGTGGAAAAGATAATATCTTCACATAAAAACTAGTCAGAAGCATTCTGAAAACTGTCTTTGTAATACGTGCATTCGTCTCACAGAGTTGAACCTTACTTTGGATTGAGCAGTTTGAAAGACTTTTTTTGTACTATAGGAAAGTGGATAATTGGAGTGCTTTGAGGCCGATCATGGAAAATTAAATATCTTCACATAAGAACAAGACAGAAGCATTCTGACAAATTTCTTTGTGATATGTGCATTCATCTCACAGAGTTGAACCTTAATTTTCATTGAGCAGTTTTGAAACACTCTTTTTGTAGAATCTGCAAGTAGTCATTTGGAGCGCTTTGAGGCCTTTGTTGGAAAACGAAATGTCTTCATATAATAACTAGACAGAAGCATTCTGAGAAACTTATTTGTGATATCTGCATTCATCTCACAGAGTTGAATCTTTCCTTTGATTGAGCAGCTTTGATACACTCTTTTTGTAGAATCTGCAAGTAGTCATTTGGAGCGCTTTGAGGCCTTTGTTGGAAAACGAAATGTCTTCATATAATAACTAGACAGAAGCATTCTGAGAAACTTATTTGTGATATCTGCATTCATCTCACAGAGTTGAATCTTTCCTTTGATTGAGCAGCTTTGAAACACTCTTTTCGTAGAATCTGCTAGTGGACCTTTGGAGCGCTTTGAGGCCTATGGTGGGAAAGGCAGTATCTTCATATAAAAACTAGACAGAAGCATTCTGACAAACTTCTTTGTGATGTGTGAATTTATTTCATAGATTTCAACTTTCTTGTGATTGATCAGTTTTCAAACACTCTTTTTGTAGCATCTGCAAGTGGGCATTTGGAACGCTATGAAGCCTAAAGTGGAAAAGGAAATATCTTCTCATAAAAATTAGACAGACGCATTTTGACAAACTTCTTCGAGATGTGTGCATTCATCTCACAGAGTTGAACCTTTCTTTTGATTAAGCAATCTTGAAACACTCTTTTTGTAGAATCTGCAAGTGGATATTTGTTGTGCTTTGAGGCCTACGGTGGAAAAGGAAATATCTTCAAATAAAAACTTGACAGAAGCACTCTGAGAGCCTCCTTTGGGCTGTGTGCATTTATCTCTCAGACTTGACCCTTACTTTTGATTGAGCATCTTTGAAAGACCACTTTTGTAATAAATGCAAGTGGACATTCGAAGTGCTTTGAGGCCTATGGTGGAAAAGAAAATATCTTCACATCAGAAGGAGACAGAAGCATTCTGACCAATTGCTTTGTGGTGTGTGCATTAATCTCACAGAGTTAAACCTTACTTTCAATTGAGCCATTTTGTAACACTTTTCGTAGAATCTGCAAGTGGACATTTGAAGCGCTTTGAGGCCTAGGGTCGAAAAAGAAATATATTCACATAAAAACTAGATGGAAGCCTTCTGACAAACTTCTTTCTGATGTGTGCATTCATCTCACGGAGTTGAACCTTTCTTTTGATTGAGCAGCTTTGAAACCCTCTTTTTGTAGAATTTGCATGTGAACATTTGAAGCGCTTTGAGGCCTGTGGAGCAAAAGGAAATATCTCCACCTAAAAACTAGACAGAAGCATTCTGACAAACTTCTTTGTGATGTGTGCATTCATCTCACAGAGATGATCCTTACTTTTCATTGAGCAGTTTTGAAACACTCTTTTTGTAGAATCTGCAGGTGGATATTTGGAGGGCTTTGAGGCCTCTGGTGGATAACGAAATATCTTCACATAATAACTAGACAGAAGAATTCTCACAAACTTCTTTGTAATGTGAGCATTCATCTCACAGAGTTGAACTGTTCTTTTGACTGAGCAGCTTTGAAACAGTATTTTTATAAAATCTGCAAGTGGACATTTGGATCGCTTTGAGGCCACTGGTGGAAAACGAAATAGCTTCACAATAAAACTGGAGAGAAGCGTTCTGACAAACTTCTTTGTGATGTGCACATTCATCTCACGGAGTTGAACCTTGCTTTTCATGGAGCAGTTTTGAAACACACTTTTTGTAGAATTTGAAAGTGGACCTTTGGATTGCTTGGAGGCCTATGGTGGAAAAGGAAATATCTTCACATAAAGACTAGACAGAAGCATTGTGACAAACTACTTTGTGATGTGTGCATTCAACTCACAGAGTTGAACCTTTCTTTTGACTGAGCAACTTTGAAACACTCTATCTGTAGAATCTCCCACTGGATATTTGCAGTGGCTTGAGGCATCTGACGGAAAAGGAAATATCTTCACATAACAACTAGACAGAAGCACTCTGACAAACTTTTCTGTGATGTGTGCGTTCTTCTCACAGAGTTGAACCTTACTTTTCATTGAGGAATTTTTAAATACTCTTTTTGTAGAATCTGCAAGATGACATTTGGAGCGCTTCAAGGCCTATGGTGGATAACGAAACGTCTTCAAGTAATAACTAGGCAGAAGCATTATGAGAAACTCCAATGTGATGTGTGCTTTCGTATCACACAGACTTTAACTTTTCTTTTGATTGAGCAGCTTTGAAACATTCTTTTTGTAGAATCTGAAAGTGGATATTTGGAGCTCTTGGAGGCCTATGATGGATAAAGAAATGACTTCGTATAATAATAACTAGAGAGATGCATTCTGAGAAGCTTCTTTGTGACATGAGAATTCATCTCACAGATTTGAACCTTCGTTTGATTGAGTAGCTTTGAAGCTCTCTTTTTGTAGAATCTGAAAATGGACATTTGGAGCGGTTTGAGGCCTACAGTGGAAAAGGAAACGTCCTCACATAAAAAGGCGACAGAAGCATTCTCACAACATTCTTTGAGTTATATGCATTCATCTCACAAAGCTGAACCTTACTTTTGATTGAGCAGTTTGGAAACCCCCTTTTTCTACTATCTGAAAATGGACATTTGGAGTGCTTTGAGGCCTATGGTGGAAAAGGAAATATCTTCACTTAAGAAGTAGACAGAAGGATTCTGATAAATTTCTTTGTGATGTGTGCATTCATCTCACAGAGTTGAACCTTACTCTGGTTGAACAGTTTTGAAACACTGTTTTCGTAGAATCTGCAAGTGGACATTTGGAGCGCTTGGAGGGCTGTGTGGTAAAGGAAATATCTTCCCATAAGAACTAGACACAAGCATTCTGACAAGCTTCTTTGTGATGTGTGCATTCGTC
Source organism: Pan paniscus (assembly GCF_029289425.2). NCBI lineage: Eukaryota > Metazoa > Chordata > Mammalia > Primates > Hominidae > Pan > Pan paniscus. Next base: position 12,258,180 of record NC_073273.2, read on the forward strand.
TCACAGAGTTGAAACTATCTTTCAATTGAGCAGCTTTGAAACACTCTTTCTGCAGAATCTGCAAGTAGGCATTTGGAAGGTTTGGGGCCTATGGTGGAAAAGGAAATATCTTCACATAAAAATTAGACAGAAGCATTCTGACAACCTTCTTTGTGATATGTGCATTTATCACACAGAGTGAAACCTTACTTTTTATTGAGCAGTTTTGAAACACCCTTTTTGAGTGATCTGCATGTGGACATTTGGAGTGCTTTGAGGTCTATTGTGGCCAAGGAAATATCTTCACCTAAGAACTAGACAGAAGCATTCTGAGAAATTTCTTGTGATATGTGTATTCATCTCACAGAGTTGAACCTTACTTTGGATTGACCAGTTTTGAAACACGAAAAGGAAATATCTTCACATTAAAACTAGACAGAAGGATTTTGACAAACTACTTTGTGATGTGTACATTCATCTCACAGAGTTGAACCTTACTTTCCATTGAGCAGTTTTGATACCTTCCTTTGGGGAATCTGCAAGTGGATTTTTGGAGCACTTTGAGGCCTTGGCTGGAAAGGAAATACATTCACAAAAAACCTGGACAGAAGCATTCTCACAAACTACTTTGGGATGCATGCATTCATCTCACGGGGCTGTACCTTGCTTTTCATTGAGTAGTTTTGAAACACTCTTTTGTAGCATCTGCAAGTGGACATTTCGAGTGCTCTGAGGCCTATGGTGGATAACGAAATATCTTCATATCACAGCTAGACAGAAGCTATCTGAGAAGCTTTCTATGTGATGTGTGCATTCATCTCACAGAGTTGAACCTTACTTTTCACTGAACAGTTTTGAAACACTCTTTTGGCAGAATCTACAAGTGGACCTTTGGAACGCTTTGAGGCCTACGGTGGAAAAGGAAATATCTTCACATAAGAACTAGACAGAAGCATACTGACAAATTTGTTTTTCGTGTGCGCATTCATCTCACAGAGTTGAAAGTTAATTTTCATTGAGCAGTTATGAAACATTCTTTTTGTGGAATCTGGATGTCGACATTTGGAGCACTTTGAGGCCTATCACGGGAAGGGAAATATCTTCATATGAAAATTAGATGGAGGCATTCTGAAAAACATCTTTGTGATGTGTGCATTCATCTCACAGAGTTGAACCTTTCTTTTGATTGACCAGCTTCGAAATGCTCTTTTAGAAGAACCTGAAAATGGACATTTGGAGCCTTTTGTGGCCTATTGCGGAAAAGGAAGTATCTTCACGTAAAAAGTAGACAGAAGCATTCTGACAAATTTCTTTATGCTGTGTGCATTCATCTCACAGAGTTGAACATTTCTTTTCATTGGCCAGTTTTGAAACACTGTTTTAGTAGAATCTGGAAGTGGAAATTTGGAGCACTTTGAGGCCTATGGTGGAAAAGGAAATACGTTCACATAAAAACTAGACAGAAGCATTCTGACAAACTCCTTTGGATGTGTGCATGCATCTCATGACGTTGAATATTTCTGTGGATTGAGCAGCTTTGAAACCCTCTTTTTCTAGAATCTTCAAGGGGACATTTGGAGCACTTTCAGGCCTATGGTTCAATAGGAAATATCTTCACATAAAAACTAGACAGAAGCATTCTGACAAACTTCTCTGTGATGTGTGCATACATCTCAGAGAGTTGAACATTTCTTTTGATAGACCAGCTTTGAAACACTCCATTTGTAGAATCTGGGAGTGGACATTTGGAGTGCTTTGAGGCTTATGGTAGAAAGGGAAATATCTTCATATAAAAACTAGACAGAAGCATTCTGAAAAACTTCTTTGTGATATGTGCATTCATGTCAAAGAGTTGAACTTTTCTTTTGATTGAACAGTCATGAAACTCTCTTTCTGTAGAATCTGCAAACGGACATTTGTTGTGCTTTGAGGCCTATGGTGGAAAAGATAATATCTTCACATAAAAACTAGTCAGAAGCATTCTGAAAACTGTCTTTGTAATACGTGCATTCGTCTCACAGAGTTGAACCTTACTTTGGATTGAGCAGTTTGAAAGACTTTTTTTGTACTATAGGAAAGTGGATAATTGGAGTGCTTTGAGGCCGATCATGGAAAATTAAATATCTTCACATAAGAACAAGACAGAAGCATTCTGACAAATTTCTTTGTGATATGTGCATTCATCTCACAGAGTTGAACCTTAATTTTCATTGAGCAGTTTTGAAACACTCTTTTTGTAGAATCTGCAAGTAGTCATTTGGAGCGCTTTGAGGCCTTTGTTGGAAAACGAAATGTCTTCATATAATAACTAGACAGAAGCATTCTGAGAAACTTATTTGTGATATCTGCATTCATCTCACAGAGTTGAATCTTTCCTTTGATTGAGCAGCTTTGATACACTCTTTTTGTAGAATCTGCAAGTAGTCATTTGGAGCGCTTTGAGGCCTTTGTTGGAAAACGAAATGTCTTCATATAATAACTAGACAGAAGCATTCTGAGAAACTTATTTGTGATATCTGCATTCATCTCACAGAGTTGAATCTTTCCTTTGATTGAGCAGCTTTGAAACACTCTTTTCGTAGAATCTGCTAGTGGACCTTTGGAGCGCTTTGAGGCCTATGGTGGGAAAGGCAATATCTTCATATAAAAACTAGACAGAAGCATTCTGACAAACTTCTTTGTGATGTGTGAATTTATTTCATAGATTTCAACTTTCTTGTGATTGATCAGTTTTCAAACACTCTTTTTGTAGCATCTGCAAGTGGGCATTTGGAACGCTATGAAGCCTAAAGTGGAAAAGGAAATATCTTCTCATAAAAATTAGACAGACGCATTTTGACAAACTTCTTCGAGATGTGTGCATTCATCTCACAGAGTTGAACCTTTCTTTTGATTAAGCAATCTTGAAACACTCTTTTTGTAGAATCTGCAAGTGGATATTTGTTGTGCTTTGAGGCCTACGGTGGAAAAGGAAATATCTTCAAATAAAAACTTGACAGAAGCACTCTGAGAGCCTCCTTTGGGCTGTGTGCATTTATCTCTCAGACTTGACCCTTACTTTTGATTGAGCATCTTTGAAAGACCACTTTTGTAATAAATGCAAGTGGACATTCGAAGTGCTTTGAGGCCTATGGTGGAAAAGAAAATATCTTCACATCAGAAGGAGACAGAAGCATTCTGACCAATTGCTTTGTGGTGTGTGCATTAATCTCACAGAGTTAAACCTTACTTTCAATTGAGCCATTTTGTAACACTTTTCGTAGAATCTGCAAGTGGACATTTGAAGCGCTTTGAGGCCTAGGGTCGAAAAAGAAATATATTCACATAAAAACTAGATGGAAGCCTTCTGACAAACTTCTTTCTGATGTGTGCATTCATCTCACGGAGTTGAACCTTTCTTTTGATTGAGCAGCTTTGAAACCCTCTTTTTGTAGAATTTGCATGTGAACATTTGAAGCGCTTTGAGGCCTGTGGAGCAAAAGGAAATATCTCCACCTAAAAACTAGACAGAAGCATTCTGACAAACTTCTTTGTGATGTGTGCATTCATCTCACAGAGATGATCCTTACTTTTCATTGAGCAGTTTTGAAACACTCTTTTTGTAGAATCTGCAGGTGGATATTTGGAGGGCTTTGAGGCCTCTGGTGGATAACGAAATATCTTCACATAATAACTAGACAGAAGAATTCTCACAAACTTCTTTGTAATGTGAGCATTCATCTCACAGAGTTGAACTGTTCTTTTGACTGAGCAGCTTTGAAACAGTATTTTTATAAAATCTGCAAGTGGACATTTGGATCGCTTTGAGGCCACTGGTGGAAAACGAAATAGCTTCACAATAAAACTGGAGAGAAGCGTTCTGACAAACTTCTTTGTGATGTGCACATTCATCTCACGGAGTTGAACCTTGCTTTTCATGGAGCAGTTTTGAAACACACTTTTTGTAGAATTTGAAAGTGGACCTTTGGATTGCTTGGAGGCCTATGGTGGAAAAGGAAATATCTTCACATAAAGACTAGACAGAAGCATTGTGACAAACTACTTTGTGATGTGTGCATTCAACTCACAGAGTTGAACCTTTCTTTTGACTGAGCAACTTTGAAACACTCTATCTGTAGAATCTCCCAGTGGATATTTGCAGTGGCTTGAGGCATCTGACGGAAAAGGAAATATCTTCACATAACAACTAGACAGAAGCACTCTGACAAACTTTTCTGTGATGTGTGCGTTCTTCTCACAGAGTTGAACCTTACTTTTCATTGAGGAATTTTTAAATACTCTTTTTGTAGAATCTGCAAGATGACATTTGGAGCGCTTCAAGGCCTATGGTGGATAACGAAACGTCTTCAAGTAATAACTAGGCAGAAGCATTATGAGAAACTCCAATGTGATGTGTGCTTTCGTATCACACAGACTTTAACTTTTCTTTTGATTGAGCAGCTTTGAAACATTCTTTTTGTAGAATCTGAAAGTGGATATTTGGAGCTCTTGGAGGCCTATGATGGATAAAGAAATGACTTCGTATAATAATAACTAGAGAGATGCATTCTGAGAAGCTTCTTTGTGACATGAGAATTCATCTCACAGATTTGAACCTTCGTTTGATTGAGTAGCTTTGAAGCTCTCTTTTTGTAGAATCTGAAAATGGACATTTGGAGCGGTTTGAGGCCTACAGTGGAAAAGGAAACGTCCTCACATAAAAAGGCGACAGAAGCATTCTCACAACATTCTTTGAGTTATATGCATTCATCTCACAAAGCTGAACCTTACTTTTGATTGAGCAGTTTGGAAACCCCCTTTTTCTACTATCTGAAAATGGACATTTGGAGTGCTTTGAGGCCTATGGTGGAAAAGGAAATATCTTCACTTAAGAAGTAGACAGAAGGATTCTGATAAATTTCTTTGTGATGTGTGCATTCATCTCACAGAGTTGAACCTTACTCTGGTTGAACAGTTTTGAAACACTGTTTTCGTAGAATCTGCAAGTGGACATTTGGAGCGCTTGGAGGGCTGTGTGGTAAAGGAAATATCTTCCCATAAGAACTAGACACAAGCATTCTGACAAGCTTCTTTGTGATGTGTGCATTCGTCTCACAGAGTTGAAACTATCTTTTAATTGAGCAGCTTTGAAACACTCTTTCTTCAGAATCTGCAAGTAGGCATTTGGAAGGTTTGGGGCCTATGGTGGAAAAGGAAATATCTTCACATAAAAATTAGACAGAAGCATTCTGACAACCTTCTTTGTGATATGTGCATTTATCACACAGAGTGAAACCTTACTTTTTATTGAGCAGTTTTGAAACACCCTTTTTGAGTGATCTGCATGTGGACATTTGGAGTGCTTTGAGGTCTATTGTGGCCAAGGAAATATCTTCACCTAAGAACTAGACAGAAGCATTCTGAGAAATTTCTTGTGATATGTGTATTCATCTCACAGAGTTGAACCTTACTTTGGATTGACCAGTTTTGAAACACGAAAAGGAAATATCTTCACATTAAAACTAGACAGAAGGATTTTGACAAACTACTTTGTGATGTGTACATTCATCTCACAGAGTTGAACCTTACTTTCCATTGAGCAGTTTTGATACCTTCCTTTGGGGAATCTGCAAGTGGATTTTTGGAGCACTTTGAGGCCTTGGCTGGAAAGGAAATACATTCACAAAAAACCTAGACAGAAGCATTCTCACAAACTACTTTGGGATGCATGCATTCATCTCACGGGGCTGTACCTTGCTTTTCATTGAGTAGTTTTGAAACACTCTTTTGTAGCATCTGCAAGTGGACATTTCGAGTGCTCTGAGGCCTACGGTGGATAACGAAATATCTTCATATCACAGCTAGACAGAAGCTATCTGAGAAGCTTTCTATGTGATGTGTGCATTCATCTCACAGAGTTGAACCTTACTTTTCACTGAACAGTTTTGAAACACTCTTTTGGCAGAATCTACAAGTGGACCTTTGGAACGCTTTGAGGCCTACGGTGGAAAAGGAAATATCTTCACATAAGAACTAGACAGAAGCATACTGACAAATTTGTTTTTCGTGTGCGCATTCATCTCACAGAGTTGAAAGTTAATTTTCATTGAGCAGTTATGAAACATTCTTTTTGTGGAATCTGGATGTCGACATTTGGAGCACTTTGAGGCCTATCACGGGAAGGGAAATATCTTCATATGAAAATTAGATGGAGGCATTCTGAAAAACATCTTTGTGATGTGTGCATTCATCTCACAGAGTTGAACCTTTCTTTTGATTGACCAGCTTCGAAATGCTCTTTTAGAAGAACCTGAAAATGGACATTTGGAGCCTTTTGTGGCCTATTGCGGAAAAGGAAGTATCTTCACGTAAAAAGTAGACAGAAGCATTCTGACAAATTTCTTTATGCTGTGTGCATTCATCTCACAGAGTTGAACATTTCTTTTCATTGGCCAGTTTTGAAACACTGTTTTAGTAGAATCTGGAAGTGGAAATTTGGAGCACTTTGAGGCCTATGGTGGAAAAGGAAATACGTTCACATAAAAACTAGACAGAAGCATTCTGACAAACTCCTTTGGATGTGTGCATGCATCTCATGACGTTGAATATTTCTGTGGATTGAGCAGCTTTGAAACCCTCTTTTTCTAGAATCTTCAAGGGGACATTTGGAGCACTTTCAGGCCTATGGTTCAATAGGAAATATCTTCACATAAAAACTAGACAGAAGCATTCTGACAAACTTCTCTGTGATGTGTGCATACATCTCAGAGAGTTGAACATTTCTTTTGATAGACCAGCTTTGAAACACTCCATTTGTAGAATCTGGGAGTGGACATTTGGAGTGCTTTGAGGCTTATGGTAGAAAGGGAAATATCTTCATATAAAAACTAGACAGAAGCATTCTGAAAAACTTCTTTGTGATATGTGCATTCATGTCAAAGAGTTGAACTTTTCTTTTGATTGAACAGTCATGAAACTCTCTTTCTGTAGAATCTGCAAACGGACATTTGTTGTGCTTTGAGGCCTATGGTGGAAAAGATAATATCTTCACATAAAAACTAGTCAGAAGCATTCTGAAAACTGTCTTTGTAATACGTGCATTCGTCTCACAGAGTTGAACCTTACTTTGGATTGAGCAGTTTGAAAGACTTTTTTTGTACTATAGGAAAGTGGATAATTGGAGTGCTTTGAGGCCGATCATGGAAAATTAAATATCTTCACATAAGAACAAGACAGAAGCATTCTGACAAATTTCTTTGTGATATGTGCATTCATCTCACAGAGTTGAACCTTAATTTTCATTGAGCAGTTTTGAAACACTCTTTTTGTAGAATCTGCAAGTAGTCATTTGGAGCGCTTTGAGGCCTTTGTTGGAAAACGAAATGTCTTCATATAATAACTAGACAGAAGCATTCTGAGAAACTTATTTGTGATATCTGCATTCATCTCACAGAGTTGAATCTTTCCTTTGATTGAGCAGCTTTGATACACTCTTTTTGTAGAATCTGCAAGTAGTCATTTGGAGCGCTTTGAGGCCTTTGTTGGAAAACGAAATGTCTTCATATAATAACTAGACAGAAGCATTCTGAGAAACTTATTTGTGATATCTGCATTCATCTCACAGAGTTGAATCTTTCCTTTGATTGAGCAGCTTTGAAACACTCTTTTCGTAGAATCTGCTAGTGGACCTTTGGAGCGCTTTGAGGCCTATGGTGGGAAAGGCAATATCTTCATATAAAAACTAGACAGAAGCATTCTGACAAACTTCTTTGTGATGTGTGAATTTATTTCATAGATTTCAACTTTCTTGTGATTGATCAGTTTTCAAACACTCTTTTTGTAGCATCTGCAAGTGGGCATTTGGAACGCTATGAAGCCTAAAGTGGAAAAGGAAATATCTTCTCATAAAAATTAGACAGACGCATTTTGACAAACTTCTTCGAGATGTGTGCATTCATCTCACAGAGTTGAACCTTTCTTTTGATTAAGCAATCTTGAAACACTCTTTTTGTAGAATCTGCAAGTGGATATTTGTTGTGCTTTGAGGCCTACGGTGGAAAAGGAAATATCTTCAAATAAAAACTTGACAGAAGCACTCTGAGAGCCTCCTTTGGGCTGTGTGCATTTATCTCTCAGACTTGACCCTTACTTTTGATTGAGCATCTTTGAAAGACCACTTTTGTAATAAATGCAAGTGGACATTCGAAGTGCTTTGAGGCCTATGGTGGAAAAGAAAATATCTTCACATCAGAAGGAGACAGAAGCATTCTGACCAATTGCTTTGTGGTGTGTGCATTAATCTCACAGAGTTAAACCTTACTTTCAATTGAGCCATTTTGTAACACTTTTCGTAGAATCTGCAAGTGGACATTTGAAGCGCTTTGAGGCCTAGGGTCGAAAAAGAAATATATTCACATAAAAACTAGATGGAAGCCTTCTGACAAACTTCTTTCTGATGTGTGCATTCATCTCACGGAGTTGAACCTTTCTTTTGATTGAGCAGCTTTGAAACCCTCTTTTTGTAGAATTTGCATGTGAACATTTGAAGCGCTTTGAGGCCTGTGGAGCAAAAGGAAATATCTCCACCTAAAAACTAGACAGAAGCATTCTGACAAACTTCTTTGTGATGTGTGCATTCATCTCACAGAGATGATCCTTACTTTTCATTGAGCAGTTTTGAAACACTCTTTTTGTAGAATCTGCAGGTGGATATTTGGAGGGCTTTGAGGCCTCTGGTGGATAACGAAATATCTTCACATAATAACTAGACAGAAGAATTCTCACAAACTTCTTTGTAATGTGAGCATTCATCTCACAGAGTTGAACTGTTCTTTTGACTGAGCAGCTTTGAAACAGTATTTTTATAAAATCTGCAAGTGGACATTTGGATCGCTTTGAGGCCACTGGTGGAAAACGAAATAGCTTCACAATAAAACTGGAGAGAAGCGTTCTGACAAACTTCTTTGTGATGTGCACATTCATCTCACGGAGTTGAACCTTGCTTTTCATGGAGCAGTTTTGAAACACACTTTTTGTAGAATTTGAAAGTGGACCTTTGGATTGCTTGGAGGCCTATGGTGGAAAAGGAAATATCTTCACATAAAGACTAGACAGAAGCATTGTGACAAACTACTTTGTGATGTGTGCATTCAACTCACAGAGTTGAACCTTTCTTTTGACTGAGCAACTTTGAAACACTCTATCTGTAGAATCTCCCAGTGGATATTTGCAGTGGCTTGAGGCATCTGACGGAAAAGGAAATATCTTCACATAACAACTAGACAGAAGCACTCTGACAAACTTTTCTGTGATGTGTGCGTTCTTCTCACAGAGTTGAACCTTACTTTTCATTGAGGAATTTTTAAATACTCTTTTTGTAGAATCTGCAAGATGACATTTGGAGCGCTTCAAGGCCTATGGTGGATAACGAAACGTCTTCAAGTAATAACTAGGCAGAAGCATTATGAGAAACTCCAATGTGATGTGTGCTTTCGTATCACACAGACTTTAACTTTTCTTTTGATTGAGCAGCTTTGAAACATTCTTTTTGTAGAATCTGAAAGTGGATATTTGGAGCTCTTGGAGGCCTATGATGGATAAAGAAATGACTTCGTATAATAATAACTAGAGAGATGCATTCTGAGAAGCTTCTTTGTGACATGAGAATTCATCTCACAGATTTGAACCTTCGTTTGATTGAGTAGCTTTGAAGCTCTCTTTTTGTAGAATCTGAAAATGGACATTTGGAGCGGTTTGAGGCCTACAGTGGAAAAGGAAACGTCCTCACATAAAAAGGCGACAGAAGCATTCTCACAACATTCTTTGAGTTATATGCATTCATCTCACAAAGCTGAACCTTACTTTTGATTGAGCAGTTTGGAAACCCCCTTTTTCTACTATCTGAAAATGGACATTTGGAGTGCTTTGAGGCCTATGGTGGAAAAGGAAATATCTTCACTTAAGAAGTAGACAGAAGGATTCTGATAAATTTCTTTGTGATGTGTGCATTCATCTCACAGAGTTGAACCTTACTCTGGTTGAACAGTTTTGAAACACTGTTTTCGTAGAATCTGCAAGTGGACATTTGGAGCGCTTGGAGGGCTGTGTGGTAAAGGAAATATCTTCCCATAAGAACTAGACACAAGCATTCTGACAAGCTTCTTTGTGATGTGTGCATTCGTCTCACAGAGTTGAAACTATCTTTTAATTGAGCAGCTTTGAAACACTCTTTCTTCAGAATCTGCAAGTAGGCATTTGGAAGGTTTGGGGCCTATGGTGGAAAAGGAAATATCTTCACATAAAAATTAGACAGAAGCATTCTGACAACCTTCTTTGTGATATGTGCATTTATCACACAGAGTGAAACCTTACTTTTTATTGAGCAGTTTTGAAACACCCTTTTTGAGTGATCTGCATGTGGACATTTGGAGTGCTTTGAGGTCTATTGTGGCCAAGGAAATATCTTCACCTAAGAACTAGACAGAAGCATTCTGAGAAATTTCTTGTGATATGTGTATTCATCTCACAGAGTTGAACCTTACTTTGGATTGACCAGTTTTGAAACACGAAAAGGAAATATCTTCACATTAAAACTAGACAGAAGGATTTTGACAAACTACTTTGTGATGTGTACATTCATCTCACAGAGTTGAACCTTACTTTCCATTGAGCAGTTTTGATACCTTCCTTTGGGGAATCTGCAAGTGGATTTTTGGAGCACTTTGAGGCCTTGGCTGGAAAGGAAATACATTCACAAAAAACCTAGACAGAAGCATTCTCACAAACTACTTTGGGATGCATGCATTCATCTCACGGGGCTGTACCTTGCTTTTCATTGAGTAGTTTTGAAACACTCTTTTGTAGCATCTGCAAGTGGACATTTCGAGTGCTCTGAGGCCTACGGTGGATAAGGAAATATCTTCATATCACAGCTAGACAGAAGCTATCTGAGAAGCTTTCTATGTGATGTGTGCATTCATCTCACAGAGTTGAACCTTACTTTTCACTGAACAGTTTTGAAACACTCTTTTGGCAGAATCTACAAGTGGACCTTCGGAACGCTTTGAGGCCTACGGTGGAAAAGGAAATATCTTCACATAAGAACTAGACAGAAGCATACTGACAAATTTGTTTTTCGTGTGCGCATTCATCTCACAGAGTTGAAAGTTAATTTTCATTGAGCAGTTATGAAACATTCTTTTTGTGGAATCTGGATGTCGACATTTGGAGCACTTTGAGGCCTATCACGGAAAGGGAAATATCTTCATATGAAAATTAGATGGAGGCATTCTGAAAAACATCTTTGTGATGTGTGCATTCATCTCACAGAGTTGAACCTTTCTTTTGATTGACCAGCTTCGAAATGCTCTTTTAGAAGAACCTGAAAATGGACATTTGGAGCCTTTTGTGGCCTATTGCGGAAAAGGAAGTATCTTCACGTAAAAAGTAGACAGAAGCATTCTGACAAATTTCTTTATGCTGTGTGCATTCATCTCACAGAGTTGAACATTTCTTTTCATTGGCCAGTTTTGAAACACTGTTTTAGTAGAATCTGGAAGTGGAAATTTGGAGCACTTTGAGGCCTATGGTGGAAAAGGAAATACGTTCACATAAAAACTAGACAGAAGCATTCTGACAAACTCCTTTGGATGTGTGCATGCATCTCATGACGTTGAATATTTCTGTGGATTGAGCAGCTTTGAAACCCTCTTTTTCTAGAATCTTCAAGGGGACATTTGGAGCACTTTCAGGCCTATGGTTCAATAGGAAATATCTTCACATAAAAACTAGACAGAAGCATTCTGACAAACTTCTCTGTGATGTGTGCATACATCTCAGAGAGTTGAACATTTCTTTTGATAGACCAGCTTTGAAACACTCCATTTGTAGAATCTGGGAGTGGACATTTGGAGTGCTTTGAGGCTTATGGTAGAAAGGGAAATATCTTCATATAAAAACTAGACAGAAGCATTCTGAAAAACTTCTTTGTGATATGTGCATTCATGTCAAAGAGTTGAACTTTTCTTTTGATTGAACAGTCATGAAACTCTCTTTCTGTAGAATCTGCAAACGGACATTTGTTGTGCTTTGAGGCCTATGGTGGAAAAGATAATATCTTCACATAAAAACTAGTCAGAAGCATTCTGAAAACTGTCTTTGTAATACGTGCATTCGTCTCACAGAGTTGAACCTTACTTTGGATTGAGCAGTTTGAAAGACTTTTTTTGTACTATAGGAAAGTGGATAATTGGAGTGCTTTGAGGCCGATCATGGAAAATTAAATATCTTCACATAAGAACAAGACAGAAGCATTCTGACAAATTTCTTTGTGATATGTGCATTCATCTCACAGAGTTGAACCTTAATTTTCATTGAGCAGTTTTGAAACACTCTTTTTGTAGAATCTGCAAGTAGTCATTTGGAGCGCTTTGAGGCCTTTGTTGGAAAACGAAATGTCTTCATATAATAACTAGACAGAAGCATTCTGAGAAACTTATTTGTGATATCTGCATTCATCTCACAGAGTTGAATCTTTCCTTTGATTGAGCAGCTTTGATACACTCTTTTTGTAGAATCTGCAAGTAGTCATTTGGAGCGCTTTGAGGCCTTTGTTGGAAAACGAAATGTCTTCATATAATAACTAGACAGAAGCATTCTGAGAAACTTATTTGTGATATCTGCATTCATCTCACAGAGTTGAATCTTTCCTTTGATTGAGCAGCTTTGAAACACTCTTTTCGTAGAATCTGCTAGTGGACCTTTGGAGCGCTTTGAGGCCTATGGTGGGAAAGGCAATATCTTCATATAAAAACTAGACAGAAGCATTCTGACAAACTTCTTTGTGATGTGTGAATTTATTTCATAGATTTCAACTTTCTTGTGATTGATCAGTTTTCAAACACTCTTTTTGTAGCATCTGCAAGTGGACATTTGGAACGCTATGAAGCCTAAAGTGGAAAAGGAAATATCTTCACATAAAAATTAGACAGACGCATTTTGACAAACTTCTTCGAGATGTGTGCATTCATCTCACAGAGTTGAACCTTTCTTTTGATTAAGCAATCTTGAAACACTCTTTTTGTAGAATCTGCAAGTGGATATTTGTTGTGCTTTGAGGCCTACGGTGGAAAAGGAAATATCTTCAAATAAAAACTTGACAGAAGCACTCTGAGAGCCTCCTTTGGGCTGTGTGCATTTATCTCTCAGACTTGACCCTTACTTTTGATTGAGCATCTTTGAAAGACCACTTTTGTAATAAATGCAAGTGGACATTCGAAGTGCTTTGAGGCCTATGGTGGAAAAGAAAATATCTTCACATCAGAAGGAGACAGAAGCATTCTGACCAATTGCTTTGTGGTGTGTGCATTAATCTCACAGAGTTAAACCTTACTTTCAATTGAGCCATTTTGTAACACTTTTCGTAGAATCTGCAAGTGGACATTTGAAGCGCTTTGAGGCCTAGGGTCGAAAAAGAAATATATTCACATAAAAACTAGATGGAAGCCTTCTGACAAACTTCTTTCTGATGTGTGCATTCATCTCACGGAGTTGAACCTTTCTTTTGATTGAGCAGCTTTGAAACCCTCTTTTTGTAGAATTTGCATGTGAACATTTGAAGCGCTTTGAGGCCTGTGGAGCAAAAGGAAATATCTCCACCTAAAAACTAGACAGAAGCATTCTGACAAACTTCTTTGTGATGTGTGCATTCATCTCACAGAGATGATCCTTACTTTTCATTGAGCAGTTTTGAAACACTCTTTTTGTAGAATCTGCAGGTGGATATTTGGAGGGCTTTGAGGCCTCTGGTGGATAATGAAATATCTTCACATAATAACTAGACAGAAGGATTCTCACAAACTTCTTTGTAATGTGAGCATTCATCTCACAGAGTTGAACTGTTCTTTTGACTGAGCAGCTTTGAAACAGTATTTTTATAAAATCTGCAAGTGGACATTTGGATCGCTTTGAGGCCACTGGTGGAAAACGAAATAGCTTCACAATAAAACTGGAGAGAAGCGTTCTGACAAACTTCTTTGTGATGTGCACATTCATCTCACGGAGTTGAACCTTGCTTTTCATGGAGCAGTTTTGAAACACACTTTTTGTAGAATTTGAAAGTGGACCTTTGGATTGCTTGGAGGCCTATGGTGGAAAAGGAAATATCTTCACATAAAGACTAGACAGAAGCATTGTGACAAACTACTTTGTGATGTGTGCATTCAACTCACAGAGTTGAACCTTTCTTTTGACTGAGCAACTTTGAAACACTCTATCTGTAGAATCTCCCAGTGGATATTTGCAGTGGCTTGAGGCATCTGACGGAAAAGGAAATATCTTCACATAACAACTAGACAGAAGCACTCTGACAAACTTTTCTGTGATGTGTGCGTTCTTCTCACAGAGTTGAACCTTACTTTTCATTGAGGAATTTTTAAATACTCTTTTTGTAGAATCTGCAAGATGACATTTGGAGCGCTTCAAGGCCTATGGTGGATAACGAAACGTCTTCAAGTAATAACTAGGCAGAAGCATTATGAGAAACTCCAATGTGATGTGTGCTTTCGTATCACACAGACTTTAACTTTTCTTTTGATTGAGCAGCTTTGAAACATTCTTTTTGTAGAATCTGAAAGTGGATATTTGGAGCTCTTGGAGGCCTATGATGGATAAAGAAATGACTTCGTATAATAATAACTAGAGAGATGCATTCTGAGAAGCTTCTTTGTGACATGAGAATTCATCTCACAGATTTGAACCTTCGTTTGATTGAGTAGCTTTGAAGCTCTCTTTTTGTAGAATCTGAAAATGGACATTTGGAGCGGTTTGAGGCCTACAGTGGAAAAGGAAACGTCCTCACATAAAAAGGCGACAGAAGCATTCTCACAACATTCTTTGAGTTATATGCATTCATCTCACAAAGCTGAACCTTACTTTTGATTGAGCAGTTTGGAAACCCCCTTTTTCTACTATCTGAAAATGGACATTTGGAGTGCTTTGAGGCCTATGGTGGAAAAGGAAATATCTTCACTTAAGAAGTAGACAGAAGGATTCTGATAAATTTCTTTGTGATGTGTGCATTCATCTCACAGAGTTGAACCTTACTCTGGTTGAACAGTTTTGAAACACTGTTTTCGTAGAATCTGCAAGTGGACATTTGGAGCGCTTGGAGGGCTGTGTGGTAAAGGAAATATCTTCCCATAAGAACTAGACACAAGCATTCTGACAAGCTTCTTTGTGATGTGTGCATTCGTCTCACAGAGTTGAAACTATCTTTTAATTGAGCAGCTTTGAAACACTCTTTCTTCAGAATCTGCAAGTAGGCATTTGGAAGGTTTGGGGCCTATGGTGGAAAAGGAAATATCTTCACATAAAAATTAGACAGAAGCATTCTGACAACCTTCTTTGTGATATGTGCATTTATCACACAGAGTGAAACCTTACTTTTTATTGAGCAGTTTTGAAACACCCTTTTTGAGTGATCTGCATGTGGACATTTGGAGTGCTTTGAGGTCTATTGTGGCCAAGGAAATATCTTCACCTAAGAACTAGACAGAAGCATTCTGAGAAATTTCTTGTGATATGTGTATTCATCTCACAGAGTTGAACCTTACTTTGGATTGACCAGTTTTGAAACACGAAAAGGAAATATCTTCACATTAAAACTAGACAGAAGGATTTTGACAAACTACTTTGTGATGTGTACATTCATCTCACAGAGTTGAACCTTACTTTCCATTGAGCAGTTTTGATACCTTCCTTTGGGGAATCTGCAAGTGGATTTTTGGAGCACTTTGAGGCCTTGGCTGGAAAGGAAATACATTCACAAAAAACCTAGACAGAAGCATTCTCACAAACTACTTTGGGATGCATGCATTCATCTCACGGGGCTGTACCTTGCTTTTCATTGAGTAGTTTTGAAACACTCTTTTGTAGCATCTGCAAGTGGACATTTCGAGTGCTCTGAGGCCTACGGTGGATAAGGAAATATCTTCATATCACAGCTAGACAGAAGCTATCTGAGAAGCTTTCTATGTGATGTGTGCATTCATCTCACAGAGTTGAACCTTACTTTTCACTGAACAGTTTTGAAACACTCTTTTGGCAGAATCTACAAGTGGACCTTCGGAACGCTTTGAGGCCTACGGTGGAAAAGGAAATATCTTCACATAAGAACTAGACAGAAGCATACTGACAAATTTGTTTTTCGTGTGCGCATTCATCTCACAGAGTTGAAAGTTAATTTTCATTGAGCAGTTATGAAACATTCTTTTTGTGGAATCTGGATGTCGACATTTGGAGCACTTTGAGGCCTATCACGGAAAGGGAAATATCTTCATATGAAAATTAGATGGAGGCATTCTGAAAAACATCTTTGTGATGTGTGCATTCATCTCACAGAGTTGAACCTTTCTTTTGATTGACCAGCTTCGAAATGCTCTTTTAGAAGAACCTGAAAATGGACATTTGGAGCCTTTTGTGGCCTATTGCGGAAAAGGAAGTATCTTCACGTAAAAAGTAGACAGAAGCATTCTGACAAATTTCTTTATGCTGTGTGCATTCATCTCACAGAGTTGAACATTTCTTTTCATTGGCCAGTTTTGAAACACTGTTTTAGTAGAATCTGGAAGTGGAAATTTGGAGCACTTTGAGGCCTATGGTGGAAAAGGAAATACGTTCACATAAAAACTAGACAGAAGCATTCTGACAAACTCCTTTGGATGTGTGCATGCATCTCATGACGTTGAATATTTCTGTGGATTGAGCAGCTTTGAAACCCTCTTTTTCTAGAATCTTCAAGGGGACATTTGGAGCACTTTCAGGCCTATGGTTCAATAGGAAATATCTTCACATAAAAACTAGACAGAAGCATTCTGACAAACTTCTCTGTGATGTGTGCATACATCTCAGAGAGTTGAACATTTCTTTTGATAGACCAGCTTTGAAACACTCCATTTGTAGAATCTGGGAGTGGACATTTGGAGTGCTTTGAGGCTTATGGTAGAAAGGGAAATATCTTCATATAAAAACTAGACAGAAGCATTCTGAAAAACTTCTTTGTGATATGTGCATTCATGTCAAAGAGTTGAACTTTTCTTTTGATTGAACAGTCATGAAACTCTCTTTCTGTAGAATCTGCAAACGGACATTTGTTGTGCTTTGAGGCCTATGGTGGAAAAGATAATATCTTCACATAAAAACTAGTCAGAAGCATTCTGAAAACTGTCTTTGTAATACGTGCATTCGTCTCACAGAGTTGAACCTTACTTTGGATTGAGCAGTTTGAAAGACTTTTTTTGTACTATAGGAAAGTGGATAATTGGAGTGCTTTGAGGCCGATCATGGAAAATTAAATATCTTCACATAAGAACAAGACAGAAGCATTCTGACAAATTTCTTTGTGATATGTGCATTCATCTCACAGAGTTGAACCTTAATTTTCATTGAGCAGTTTTGAAACACTCTTTTTGTAGAATCTGCAAGTAGTCATTTGGAGCGCTTTGAGGCCTTTGTTGGAAAACGAAATGTCTTCATATAATAACTAGACAGAAGCATTCTGAGAAACTTATTTGTGATATCTGCATTCATCTCACAGAGTTGAATCTTTCCTTTGATTGAGCAGCTTTGATACACTCTTTTTGTAGAATCTGCAAGTAGTCATTTGGAGCGCTTTGAGGCCTTTGTTGGAAAACGAAATGTCTTCATATAATAACTAGACAGAAGCATTCTGAGAAACTTATTTGTGATATCTGCATTCATCTCACAGAGTTGAATCTTTCCTTTGATTGAGCAGCTTTGAAACACTCTTTTCGTAGAATCTGCTAGTGGACCTTTGGAGCGCTTTGAGGCCTATGGTGGGAAAGGCAATATCTTCATATAAAAACTAGACAGAAGCATTCTGACAAACTTCTTTGTGATGTGTGAATTTATTTCATAGATTTCAACTTTCTTGTGATTGATCAGTTTTCAAACACTCTTTTTGTAGCATCTGCAAGTGGACATTTGGAACGCTATGAAGCCTAAAGTGGAAAAGGAAATATCTTCACATAAAAATTAGACAGACGCATTTTGACAAACTTCTTCGAGATGTGTGCATTCATCTCACAGAGTTGAACCTTTCTTTTGATTAAGCAATCTTGAAACACTCTTTTTGTAGAATCTGCAAGTGGATATTTGTTGTGCTTTGAGGCCTACGGTGGAAAAGGAAATATCTTCAAATAAAAACTTGACAGAAGCACTCTGAGAGCCTCCTTTGGGCTGTGTGCATTTATCTCTCAGACTTGACCCTTACTTTTGATTGAGCATCTTTGAAAGACCACTTTTGTAATAAATGCAAGTGGACATTCGAAGTGCTTTGAGGCCTATGGTGGAAAAGAAAATATCTTCACATCAGAAGGAGACAGAAGCATTCTGACCAATTGCTTTGTGGTGTGTGCATTAATCTCACAGAGTTAAACCTTACTTTCAATTGAGCCATTTTGTAACACTTTTCGTAGAATCTGCAAGTGGACATTTGAAGCGCTTTGAGGCCTAGGGTCGAAAAAGAAATATATTCACATAAAAACTAGATGGAAGCCTTCTGACAAACTTCTTTCTGATGTGTGCATTCATCTCACGGAGTTGAACCTTTCTTTTGATTGAGCAGCTTTGAAACCCTCTTTTTGTAGAATTTGCATGTGAACATTTGAAGCGCTTTGAGGCCTGTGGAGCAAAAGGAAATATCTCCACCTAAAAACTAGACAGAAGCATTCTGACAAACTTCTTTGTGATGTGTGCATTCATCTCACAGAGATGATCCTTACTTTTCATTGAGCAGTTTTGAAACACTCTTTTTGTAGAATCTGCAGGTGGATATTTGGAGGGCTTTGAGGCCTCTGGTGGATAATGAAATATCTTCACATAATAACTAGACAGAAGGATTCTCACAAACTTCTTTGTAATGTGAGCATTCATCTCACAGAGTTGAACTGTTCTTTTGACTGAGCAGCTTTGAAACAGTATTTTTATAAAATCTGCAAGTGGACATTTGGATCGCTTTGAGGCCACTGGTGGAAAACGAAATAGCTTCACAATAAAACTGGAGAGAAGCGTTCTGACAAACTTCTTTGTGATGTGCACATTCATCTCACGGAGTTGAACCTTGCTTTTCATGGAGCAGTTTTGAAACACACTTTTTGTAGAATTTGAAAGTGGACCTTTGGATTGCTTGGAGGCCTATGGTGGAAAAGGAAATATCTTCACATAAAGACTAGACAGAAGCATTGTGACAAACTACTTTGTGATGTGTGCATTCAACTCACAGAGTTGAACCTTTCTTTTGACTGAGCAACTTTGAAACACTCTATCTGTAGAATCTCCCAGTGGATATTTGCAGTGGCTTGAGGCATCTGACGGAAAAGGAAATATCTTCACATAACTACTAGACAGAAGCACTCTGACAAACTTTTCTGTGATGTGTGCGTTCTTCTCACAGAGTTGAACCTTACTTTTCATTGAGGAATTTTTAAATACTCTTTTTGTAGAATCTGCAAGATGACATTTGGAGCGCTTCAAGGCCTATGGTGGATAACGAAACGTCTTCAAGTAATAACTAGGCAGAAGCATTATGAGAAACTCCAATGTGATGTGTGCTTTCGTATCACACAGACTTTAACTTTTCTTTTGATTGAGCAGCTTTGAAACATTCTTTTTGTAGAATCTGAAAGTGGATATTTGGAGCTCTTGGAGGCCTATGATGGATAAAGAAATGACTTCGTATAATAATAACTAGAGAGATGCATTCTGAGAAGCTTCTTTGTGACATGAGAATTCATCTCACAGATTTGAACCTTCGTTTGATTGAGTAGCTTTGAAGCTCTCTTTTTGTAGAATCTGAAAATGGACATTTGGAGCGGTTTGAGGCCTACAGTGGAAAAGGAAACGTCCTCACATAAAAAGGCGACAGAAGCATTCTCACAACATTCTTTGAGTTATATGCATTCATCTCACAAAGCTGAACCTTACTTTTGATTGAGCAGTTTGGAAACCCCCTTTTTCTACTATCTGAAAATGGACATTTGGAGTGCTTTGAGGCCTATGGTGGAAAAGGAAATATCTTCACTTAAGAAGTAGACAGAAGGATTCTGATAAATTTCTTTGTGATGTGTGCATTCATCTCACAGAGTTGAACCTTACTCTGGTTGAACAGTTTTGAAACACTGTTTTCGTAGAATCTGCAAGTGGACATTTGGAGCGCTTGGAGGGCTGTGTGGTAAAGGAAATATCTTCCCATAAGAACTAGACACAAGCATTCTGACAAGCTTCTTTGTGATGTGTGCATTCGTCTCACAGAGTTGAAACTATCTTTTAATTGAGCAGCTTTGAAACACTCTTTCTGCAGAATCTGCAAGTAGGCATTTGGAAGGTTTGGGGCCTATGGTGGAAAAGGAAATATCTTCACACAAAAATTAGACAGAAGCATTCTGACAACCTTCTTTGTGATATGTGCATTTATCACACAGAGTGAAACCTTACTTTTTATTGAGCAGTTTTGAAACACCCTTTTTGAGTGATCTGCATGTGGACATTTGGAGTGCTTTGAGGTCTATTGTGGCCAAGGAAATATCTTCACCTAAGAACTAGACAGAAGCATTCTGAGAAATTTCTTGTGATATGTGTATTCATCTCACAGAGTTGAACCTTACTTTGGATTGACTAGTTTTGAAACACTCTTTCTGGAGAATCTGAAAGTGGACGTTTGGAGTGCTTTGAGGCCTATGGTGGAAAAGGAAATATCTTCACATTAAAACTAGACAGAAGGATTTGGACAAACTACTTTGTGATGTGTACATTCATCTCACAGAGTTGAACCTTACTTTCCATTGAGCAGTTTTGATACCTTCCTTTGGGGAATCTGCAAGTGGATTTTTGGAGCACTTTGAGGCCTTGGCTGGAAAGGAAATACATTCACAAAAAACCTAGACAGAAGCATTCTCACAAACTACTTTGGGATGCATGCATTCATCTCACGGGGCTGTACCTTGCTTTTCATTGAGTAGTTTTGAAACACTCTTTTGTAGCATCTGCAAGTGGACATTTCGAGTGCTCTGAGGCCTACGGTGGATAAGGAAATATCTTCATATCACAGCTAGACAGAAGCTATCTGAGAAGCTTTCTATGTGATGTGTGCATTCATCTCACAGAGTTGAACCTTACTTTTCACTGAACAGTTTTGAAACACTCTTTTGGCAGAATCTACAAGTGGACCTTCGGAACGCTTTGAGGCCTACGGTGGAAAAGGAAATATCTTCACATAAGAACTAGACAGAAGCATACTGACAAATTTGTTTTTCGTGTGCGCATTCATCTCACAGAGTTGAAAGTTAATTTTCATTGAGCAGTTATGAAACATTCTTTTTGTGGAATCTGGATGTCGACATTTGGAGCACTTTGAGGCCTATCACGGAAAGGGAAATATCTTCATATGAAAATTAGATGGAGGCATTCTGAAAAACATCTTTGTGATGTGTGCATTCATCTCACAGAGTTGAACCTTTCTTTTGATTGACCAGCTTCGAAATGCTCTTTTAGAAGAACCTGAAAATGGACATTTGGAGCCTTTTGTGGCCTATTGCGGAAAAGGAAGTATCTTCACGTAAAAAGTAGACAGAAGCATTCTGACAAATTTCTTTATGCTGTGTGCATTCATCTCACAGAGTTGAACATTTCTTTTCATTGGCCAGTTTTGAAACACTGTTTTAGTAGAATCTGGAAGTGGAAATTTGGAGCACTTTGAGGCCTATGGTGGAAAAGGAAATACGTTCACATAAAAACTAGACAGAAGCATTCTGACAAACTCCTTTGGATGTGTGCATGCATCTCATGACGTTGAATATTTCTGTGGATTGAGCAGCTTTGAAACCCTCTTTTTCTAGAATCTTCAAGGGGACATTTGGAGCACTTTCAGGCCTATGGTTCAATAGGAAATATCTTCACATAAAAACTAGACAGAAGCATTCTGACAAACTTCTCTGTGATGTGTGCATACATCTCAGAGAGTTGAACATTTCTTTTGATAGACCAGCTTTGAAACACTCCATTTGTAGAATCTGGGAGTGGACATTTGGAGTGCTTTGAGGCTTATGGTAGAAAGGGAAATATCTTCATATAAAAACTAGACAGAAGCATTCTGAAAAACTTCTTTGTGATATGTGCATTCATGTCAAAGAGTTGAACTTTTCTTTTGATTGAACAGTCATGAAACTCTCTTTCTGTAGAATCTGCAAACGGACATTTGTTGTGCTTTGAGGCCTATGGTGGAAAAGATAATATCTTCACATAAAAACTAGTCAGAAGCATTCTGAAAACTGTCTTTGTAATACGTGCATTCGTCTCACAGAGTTGAACCTTACTTTGGATTGAGCAGTTTGAAAGACTTTTTTTGTACTATAGGAAAGTGGATAATTGGAGTGCTTTGAGGCCGATCATGGAAAATTAAATATCTTCACATAAGAACAAGACAGAAGCATTCTGACAAATTTCTTTGTGATATGTGCATTCATCTCACAGAGTTGAACCTTAATTTTCATTGAGCAGTTTTGAAACACTCTTTTTGTAGAATCTGCAAGTAGTCATTTGGAGCGCTTTGAGGCCTTTGTTGGAAAACGAAATGTCTTCATATAATAACTAGACAGAAGCATTCTGAGAAACTTATTTGTGATATCTGCATTCATCTCACAGAGTTGAATCTTTCCTTTGATTGAGCAGCTTTGATACACTCTTTTTGTAGAATCTGCAAGTAGTCATTTGGAGCGCTTTGAGGCCTTTGTTGGAAAACGAAATGTCTTCATATAATAACTAGACAGAAGCATTCTGAGAAACTTATTTGTGATATCTGCATTCATCTCACAGAGTTGAATCTTTCCTTTGATTGAGCAGCTTTGAAACACTCTTTTCGTAGAATCTGCTAGTGGACCTTTGGAGCGCTTTGAGGCCTATGGTGGGAAAGGCAATATCTTCATATAAAAACTAGACAGAAGCATTCTGACAAACTTCTTTGTGATGTGTGAATTTATTTCATAGATTTCAACTTTCTTGTGATTGATCAGTTTTCAAACACTCTTTTTGTAGCATCTGCAAGTGGACATTTGGAACGCTATGAAGCCTAAAGTGGAAAAGGAAATATCTTCACATAAAAATTAGACAGACGCATTTTGACAAACTTCTTCGAGATGTGTGCATTCATCTCACAGAGTTGAACCTTTCTTTTGATTAAGCAATCTTGAAACACTCTTTTTGTAGAATCTGCAAGTGGATATTTGTTGTGCTTTGAGGCCTACGGTGGAAAAGGAAATATCTTCAAATAAAAACTTGACAGAAGCACTCTGAGAGCCTCCTTTGGGCTGTGTGCATTTATCTCTCAGACTTGACCCTTACTTTTGATTGAGCATCTTTGAAAGACCACTTTTGTAATAAATGCAAGTGGACATTCGAAGTGCTTTGAGGCCTATGGTGGAAAAGAAAATATCTTCACATCAGAAGGAGACAGAAGCATTCTGACCAATTGCTTTGTGGTGTGTGCATTAATCTCACAGAGTTAAACCTTACTTTCAATTGAGCCATTTTGTAACACTTTTCGTAGAATCTGCAAGTGGACATTTGAAGCGCTTTGAGGCCTAGGGTCGAAAAAGAAATATATTCACATAAAAACTAGATGGAAGCCTTCTGACAAACTTCTTTCTGATGTGTGCATTCATCTCACGGAGTTGAACCTTTCTTTTGATTGAGCAGCTTTGAAACCCTCTTTTTGTAGAATTTGCATGTGAACATTTGAAGCGCTTTGAGGCCTGTGGAGCAAAAGGAAATATCTCCACCTAAAAACTAGACAGAAGCATTCTGACAAACTTCTTTGTGATGTGTGCATTCATCTCACAGAGATGATCCTTACTTTTCATTGAGCAGTTTTGAAACACTCTTTTTGTAGAATCTGCAGGTGGATATTTGGAGGGCTTTGAGGCCTCTGGTGGATAATGAAATATCTTCACATAATAACTAGACAGAAGGATTCTCACAAACTTCTTTGTAATGTGAGCATTCATCTCACAGAGTTGAACTGTTCTTTTGACTGAGCAGCTTTGAAACAGTATTTTTATAAAATCTGCAAGTGGACATTTGGATCGCTTTGAGGCCACTGGTGGAAAACGAAATAGCTTCACAATAAAACTGGAGAGAAGCGTTCTGACAAACTTCTTTGTGATGTGCACATTCATCTCACGGAGTTGAACCTTGCTTTTCATGGAGCAGTTTTGAAACACACTTTTTGTAGAATTTGAAAGTGGACCTTTGGATTGCTTGGAGGCCTATGGTGGAAAAGGAAATATCTTCACATAAAGACTAGACAGAAGCATTGTGACAAACTACTTTGTGATGTGTGCATTCAACTCACAGAGTTGAACCTTTCTTTTGACTGAGCAACTTTGAAACACTCTATCTGTAGAATCTCCCAGTGGATATTTGCAGTGGCTTGAGGCATCTGACGGAAAAGGAAATATCTTCACATAACTACTAGACAGAAGCACTCTGACAAACTTTTCTGTGATGTGTGCGTTCTTCTCACAGAGTTGAACCTTACTTTTCATTGAGGAATTTTTAAATACTCTTTTTGTAGAATCTGCAAGATGACATTTGGAGCGCTTCAAGGCCTATGGTGGATAACGAAACGTCTTCAAGTAATAACTAGGCAGAAGCATTATGAGAAACTCCAATGTGATGTGTGCTTTCGTATCACACAGACTTTAACTTTTCTTTTGATTGAGCAGCTTTGAAACATTCTTTTTGTAGAATCTGAAAGTGGATATTTGGAGCTCTTGGAGGCCTATGATGGATAAAGAAATGACTTCGTATAATAATAACTAGAGAGATGCATTCTGAGAAGCTTCTTTGTGACATGAGAATTCATCTCACAGATTTGAACCTTCGTTTGATTGAGTAGCTTTGAAGCTCTCTTTTTGTAGAATCTGAAAATGGACATTTGGAGCGGTTTGAGGCCTACAGTGGAAAAGGAAACGTCCTCACATAAAAAGGCGACAGAAGCATTCTCACAACATTCTTTGAGTTATATGCATTCATCTCACAAAGCTGAACCTTACTTTTGATTGAGCAGTTTGGAAACCCCCTTTTTCTACTATCTGAAAATGGACATTTGGAGTGCTTTGAGGCCTATGGTGGAAAAGGAAATATCTTCACTTAAGAAGTAGACAGAAGGATTCTGATAAATTTCTTTGTGATGTGTGCATTCATCTCACAGAGTTGAACCTTACTCTGGTTGAACAGTTTTGAAACACTGTTTTCGTAGAATCTGCAAGTGGACATTTGGAGCGCTTGGAGGGCTGTGTGGTAAAGGAAATATCTTCCCATAAGAACTAGACACAAGCATTCTGACAAGCTTCTTTGTGATGTGTGCATTCGTCTCACAGAGTTGAAACTATCTTTTAATTGAGCAGCTTTGAAACACTCTTTCTGCAGAATCTGCAAGTAGGCATTTGGAAGGTTTGGGGCCTATGGTGGAAAAGGAAATATCTTCACACAAAAATTAGACAGAAGCATTCTGACAACCTTCTTTGTGATATGTGCATTTATCACACAGAGTGAAACCTTACTTTTTATTGAGCAGTTTTGAAACACCCTTTTTGAGTGATCTGCATGTGGACATTTGGAGTGCTTTGAGGTCTATTGTGGCCAAGGAAATATCTTCACCTAAGAACTAGACAGAAGCATTCTGAGAAATTTCTTGTGATATGTGTATTCATCTCACAGAGTTGAACCTTACTTTGGATTGACTAGTTTTGAAACACTCTTTCTGGAGAATCTGAAAGTGGACGTTTGGAGTGCTTTGAGGCCTATGGTGGAAAAGGAAATATCTTCACATTAAAACTAGACAGAAGGATTTGGACAAACTACTTTGTGATGTGTACATTCATCTCACAGAGTTGAACCTTACTTTCCATTGAGCAGTTTTGATACCTTCCTTTGGGGAATCTGCAAGTGGATTTTTGGAGCACTTTGAGGCCTTGGCTGGAAAGGAAATACATTCACAAAAAACCTAGACAGAAGCATTCTCACAAACTACTTTGGGATGCATGCATTCATCTCACGGGGCTGTACCTTGCTTTTCATTGAGTAGTTTTGAAACACTCTTTTGTAGCATCTGCAAGTGGACATTTCGAGTGCTCTGAGGCCTACGGTGGATAAGGAAATATCTTCATATCACAGCTAGACAGAAGCTATCTGAGAAGCTTTCTATGTGATGTGTGCATTCATCTCACAGAGTTGAACCTTACTTTTCACTGAACAGTTTTGAAACACTCTTTTGGCAGAATCTACAAGTGGACCTTTGGAACGCTTTGAGGCCTACGGTGGAAAAGGAAATATCTTCACATAAGAACTAGACAGAAGCATACTGACAAATTTGTTTTTCGTGTGCGCATTCATCTCACAGAGTTGAAAGTTAATTTTCATTGAGCAGTTATGAAACATTCTTTTTGTGGAATCTGGATGTCGACATTTGGAGCACTTTGAGGCCTATCACGGAAAGGGAAATATCTTCATATGAAAATTAGATGGAGGCATTCTGAAAAACATCTTTGTGATGTGTGCATTCATCTCACAGAGTTGAACCTTTCTTTTGATTGACCAGCTTCGAAATGCTCTTTTAGAAGAACCTGAAAATGGACATTTGGAGCCTTTTGTGGCCTATTGCGGAAAAGGAAGTATCTTCACGTAAAAAGTAGACAGAAGCATTCTGACAAATTTCTTTATGCTGTGTGCATTCATCTCACAGAGTTGAACATTTCTTTTCATTGGCCAGTTTTGAAACACTGTTTTAGTAGAATCTGGAAGTGGAAATTTGGAGCACTTTGAGGCCTATGGTGGAAAAGGAAATACGTTCACATAAAAACTAGACAGAAGCATTCTGACAAACTCCTTTGGATGTGTGCATGCATCTCATGACGTTGAATATTTCTGTGGATTGAGCAGCTTTGAAACCCTCTTTTTCTAGAATCTTCAAGGGGACATTTGGAGCACTTTCAGGCCTATGGTTCAATAGGAAATATCTTCACATAAAAACTAGACAGAAGCATTCTGACAAACTTCTCTGTGATGTGTGCATACATCTCAGAGAGTTGAACATTTCTTTTGATAGACCAGCTTTGAAACACTCCATTTGTAGAATCTGGGAGTGGACATTTGGAGTGCTTTGAGGCTTATGGTAGAAAGGGAAATATCTTCATATAAAAACTAGACAGAAGCATTCTGAAAAACTTCTTTGTGATATGTGCATTCATGTCAAAGAGTTGAACTTTTCTTTTGATTGAACAGTCATGAAACTCTCTTTCTGTAGAATCTGCAAACGGACATTTGTTGTGCTTTGAGGCCTATGGTGGAAAAGATAATATCTTCACATAAAAACTAGTCAGAAGCATTCTGAAAACTGTCTTTGTAATACGTGCATTCGTCTCACAGAGTTGAACCTTACTTTTGATTGAGCAGTTTGAAAGACTTTTTTTGTACTATAGGAAAGTGGATAATTGGAGTGCTTTGAGGCCGATCATGGAAAATTAAATATCTTCACGTAAGAACAAGACAGAAGCATTCTGACAAATTTCTTTGTGATATGTGCATTCATCTCACAGAGTTGAACCTTAATTTTCATTGAGCAGTTTTGAAACACTCTTTTTGTAGAATCTGCAAGTAGTCATTTGGAGCGCTTTGAGGCCTTTGTTGGAAAACGAAATGTCTTCATATAATAACTAGACAGAAGCATTCTGAGAAACTTATTTGTGATATCTGCATTCATCTCACAGAGTTGAATCTTTCCTTTGATTGAGCAGCTTTGATACACTCTTTTTGTAGAATCTGCAAGTAGTCATTTGGAGCGCTTTGAGGCCTTTGTTGGAAAACGAAATGTCTTCATATAATAACTAGACAGAAGCATTCTGAGAAACTTATTTGTGATATCTGCATTCATCTCACAGAGTTGAATCTTTCCTTTGATTGAGCAGCTTTGAAACACTCTTTTCGTAGAATCTGCTAGTGGACCTTTGGAGCGCTTTGAGGCCTATGGTGGGAAAGGCAATATCTTCATATAAAAACTAGACAGAAGCATTCTGACAAACTTCTTTGTGATGTGTGAATTTATTTCATAGATTTCAACTTTCTTGTGATTGATCAGTTTTCAAACACTCTTTTTGTAGCATCTGCAAGTGGACATTTGGAACGCTATGAAGCCTAAAGTGGAAAAGGAAATATCTTCACATAAAAATTAGACAGACGCATTTTGACAAACTTCTTCGAGATGTGTGCATTCATCTCACAGAGTTGAACCTTTCTTTTGATTAAGCAATCTTGAAACACTCTTTTTGTAGAATCTGCAAGTGGATATTTGTTGTGCTTTGAGGCCTACGGTGGAAAAGGAAATATCTTCAAATAAAAACTTGACAGAAGCACTCTGAGAGCCTCCTTTGGGCTGTGTGCATTTATCTCTCAGACTTGACCCTTACTTTTGATTGAGCATCTTTGAAAGACCACTTTTGTAATAAATGCAAGTGGACATTCGAAGTGCTTTGAGGCCTATGGTGGAAAAGAAAATATCTTCACATCAGAAGGAGACAGAAGCATTCTGACCAATTGCTTTGTGGTGTGTGCATTAATCTCACAGAGTTAAACCTTACTTTCAATTGAGCCATTTTGTAACACTTTTCGTAGAATCTGCAAGTGGACATTTGAAGCGCTTTGAGGCCTAGGGTCGAAAAAGAAATATATTCACATAAAAACTAGATGGAAGCCTTCTGACAAACTTCTTTCTGATGTGTGCATTCATCTCACGGAGTTGAACCTTTCTTTTGATTGAGCAGCTTTGAAACCCTCTTTTTGTAGAATTTGCATGTGAACATTTGAAGCGCTTTGAGGCCTGTGGAGCAAAAGGAAATATCTCCACCTAAAAACTAGACAGAAGCATTCTGACAAACTTCTTTGTGATGTGTGCATTCATCTCACAGAGATGATCCTTACTTTTCATTGAGCAGTTTTGAAACACTCTTTTTGTAGAATCTGCAGGTGGATATTTGGAGGGCTTTGAGGCCTCTGGTGGATAACGAAATATCTTCACATAATAACTAGACAGAAGAATTCTCACAAACTTCTTTGTAATGTGAGCATTCATCTCACAGAGTTGAACTGTTCTTTTGACTGAGCAGCTTTGAAACAGTATTTTTATAAAATCTGCAAGTGGACATTTGGATCGCTTTGAGGCCACTGGTGGAAAACGAAATAGCTTCACAATAAAACTGGAGAGAAGCGTTCTGACAAACTTCTTTGTGATGTGCACATTCATCTCACGGAGTTGAACCTTGCTTTTCATGGAGCAGTTTTGAAACACACTTTTTGTAGAATTTGAAAGTGGACCTTTGGATTGCTTGGAGGCCTATGGTGGAAAAGGAAATATCTTCACATAAAGACTAGACAGAAGCATTGTGACAAACTACTTTGTGATGTGTGCATTCAACTCACAGAGTTGAACCTTTCTTTTGACTGAGCAACTTTGAAACACTCTATCTGTAGAATCTCCCAGTGGATATTTGCAGTGGCTTGAGGCATCTGACGAAAAGGAAATATCTTCACATAAAAACTAGACAGAAGCACTCTGACAAACTTTTTTGTGATGTGTGCATTCTTCTCACAGAGTTGAACCTCACTTTTCATTGAGGAATTTTTAAATACTCTTTTTATAGAATCTGCAAGATGACATTTGGAGCGCTTCAAGGCCTATGGTGGATAACGAAAGGTCTTCAAGTAATAACTAGGCAGAAGCATTATGAGAAACTCCAATGTGATGTGTGCTTTCGTATCACACAGACTTTAACTTTTCTTTTGATTGAGCAGCTTTGAAACATTCTTTTTGTAGAATCTGAAAGTGGATATTTGGAGCTCTTGGAGGCCTATGGTGGATAACGAAATGACTTCGTATAATAATAACTAGAGAGAAGCATTCTGAGAAGCTTCTTTGTGACGTGAGAATTCATCTCACAGATTTCAACCTACGTTTGATTGAGTAGCTTTGAAGCACTCTTTTTGTAGAATCTGCAAATGGACATTTGGAGCGGTTTGAAGCCTACAGTGGAAAAGGAAACGCCCTCACATAAAAAGGAGACAGAAGCATTCTCATAACATTCTTTGAGATGTGTGCATTCATCTCACAAAGCAGAACCTTACTTTTGATTGAGCAGTTTGGAAACCCCCTTTTTCTACTATCTGAAAATGGACATTTGGAGTGCTTTGAGGCATATGGTGGAAAAGGAAATATCTTCACTTAAGAAGTAGACAGAAGGATTCTGATAAATTTCTTTGTGATGTGTGCATTCATCTCAGAGAGTTGAACCTTACTCTGGTTGAACAGTTTTGAAACACTGTTTTCGTAGAATCTGCAAGTGGACATTTTGAGCGCTTGGAGGGCTATGGTGGTAAAGGAAATATCTTCCCATAAGAACTAGACACAAGCATTCTGACAAGCTTCTTTGTGATGTGTGCATTCGTCTCACAGAGTTGAAACTATCTTTTCATTGAGCAGCTTTGAAACACTCTTTCTGCAGAATCTGCAAGTAGGCATTTGGAAGGTTTGGGGCCTATGGTGGAAAAGGAAATATCTTCACACAAAAATTAGACAGAAGCATTCTGACAACCTTCTTTGTGATATGTGCATTTATCACACAGAGTGAAACCTTACTTTTTATTGAGCAGTTTTGAAACACCCTTTTTGAATGATCTGCATGTGGACATTTGGAGTGCTTTGAGGTCTATTGTGGCCAAGGAAATATCTTCACCTAAGAACTAGACAGAAGCATTCTGAGAAATTTCTTGTGATATGTGTATTCATCTCACAGAGTTGAACCTTACTTTGGATTGACCAGTTTTGAAACACGAAAAGGAAATATCTTCACATTAAAACTAGACAGAAGGATTTTGACAAACTACTTTGTGATGTGTACATTCATCTCACAGAGTTGAACCTTACTTTCCATTGAGCAGTTTTGATACCTTCCTTTGGGGAATCTGCAAGTGGATTTTTGGAGCACTTTGAGGCCTTGGCTGGAAAGGAAATACATTCACAAAAAACCTAGACAGAAGCATTCTCACAAACTACTTTGGGATGCATGCATTCATCTCACGGGGCTGAACCTTGCTTTTCATTGAGTAGTTTTGAAACACTCTTTTGTAGCATCTGCAAGTGGACATTTCGAGTGCTCTGAGGCCTACGGTGGATAACGAAATATCTTCATATCACAGCTAGACAGAAGCTATCTGAGAAGCTTTCTATGTGATGTGTGCATTCATCTCACAGAGTTGAACCTTACTTTTCACTGAACAGTTTTGAAACACTCTTTTGGCAGAATCTACAAGTGGACCTTTGGAACGCTTTGAGGCCTACGGTGGAAAAGGAAATATCTTCACATAAGAACTAGACAGAAGCATACTGACAAATTTGTTTTTCGTGTGCGCATTCATCTCACAGAGTTGAAAGTTAATTTTCATTGAGCAGTTATGAAACATTCTTTTTGTGGAATCTGGATGTCGACATTTGGAGCACTTTGTGGCCTATCACGGAAAGGGAAATATCTTCATATGAAAATTAGATGGAGGCATTCTGAAAAACATCTTTGTGATGTGTGCATTCATCTCACAGAGTTGAACCTTTCTTTTGATTGACCAGCTTCGAAATGCTCTTTTAGAAGAACCTGAAAATGGACATTTGGAGCCTTTTGTGGCCTATTGCGGAAAAGGAAATATCTTCACGTAAAAAGTAGACAGAAGCATTCTGACAAATTTCTTTATGCTGTGTGCATTCATCTCACAGAGTTGAACATTTCTTTTCATTGGCCAGTTTTGAAACACTGTTTTAATAGAATCTGGAAGTGGACATTTGGAGCACTTTGAGGCCTATTGTGGAAAAGGAAATACGTTCACATAAAAACTAGACAGAAGCATTCTGACAAACTCCTTTGGATGTGTGCATGCATCTCATGGCGTTGAATATTTCTGTGGATTGAGCAGCTTTGAAACACTCTTTTTCTAGAATCTTCAAGGGGACATTTGGAGCACTTTCAGGCCTATGGTTCAATAGGAAATATCTTCACATAAAAACTAGACAGAAGCATTCTGACAAACTTCTCTGTGATGTGTGCATACATCTCAGAGAGTTGAACATTTCTTTTGATAGACCAGCTTTGAAACACTCCATTTGTAGAATCTGGGAGTGGACATTTGGAGTGCTTTGAGGCTTATGGTAGAAAGGGAAATATCTTCATATAAAAACTAGACAGAAGCATTCTGAAAAACTTCTTTGTGATATGTGCATTCACGTCAAAGAGTTGAACTTTTCTTTTGATTGAACAGTCATGAAACTCTCTTTCTGTAGAATCTGCAAACGGACATTTGTTGTGCTTTGAGGCCTATGGTGGAAAAGATAATATCTTCACATAAAAACTAGTCAGAAGCATTCTGAAAACTGTCTTTGTAATACGTGCATTCGTCTCACAGAGTTGAACCTTACTTTGGATTGAGCAGTTTGAAAGACTTTTTTTGTACTATAGGAAAGTGGATAATTGGAGTGCTTTGAGGCCGATCATGGAAAATTAAATATCTTCACATAAGAACAAGACAGAAGCATTCTGACAAATTTCTTTGTGATATGTGCATTCATCTCACAGAGTTGAACCTTAATTTTCATTGAGCAGTTTTGAAACACTCTTTTTGTAGAATCTGCAAGTAGTCATTTGGAGCGCTTTGAGGCCTTTGTTGGAAAACGAAATGTCTTCATATAATAACTAGACAGAAGCATTCTGAGAAACTTATTTGTGATATCTGCATTCATCTCACAGAGTTGAATCTTTCCTTTGATTGAGCAGCTTTGATACACTCTTTTTGTAGAATCTGCAAGTAGTCATTTGGAGCGCTTTGAGGCCTTTGTTGGAAAACGAAATGTCTTCATATAATAACTAGACAGAAGCATTCTGAGAAACTTATTTGTGATATCTGCATTCATCTCACAGAGTTGAATCTTTCCTTTGATTGAGCAGCTTTGAAACACTCTTTTCGTAGAATCTGCTAGTGGACCTTTGGAGCGCTTTGAGGCCTATGGTGGGAAAGGCAATATCTTCATATAAAAACTAGACAGAAGCATTCTGACAAACTTCTTTGTGATGTGTGAATTTATTTCATAGATTTCAACTTTCTTGTGATTGATCAGTTTTCAAACACTCTTTTTGTAGCATCTGCAAGTGGACATTTGGAACGCTATGAAGCCTAAAGTGGAAAAGGAAATATCTTCACATAAAAATTAGACAGACGCATTTTGACAAACTTCTTCGAGATGTGTGCATTCATCTCACAGAGTTGAACCTTTCTTTTGATTAAGCAATCTTGAAACACTCTTTTTGTAGAATCTGCAAGTGGATATTTGTTGTGCTTTGAGGCCTACGGTGGAAAAGGAAATATCTTCAAATAAAAACTTGACAGAAGCACTCTGAGAGCCTCCTTTGGGCTGTGTGCATTTATCTCTCAGACTTGACCCTTTCTTTTGATTGAGCATCTTTGAAAGACCACTTTTGTAATAAATGCAAGTGGACATTCGAAGTGCTTTGAGGCCTATGGTGGAAAAGAAAATATCTTCACATCAGAAGGAGACAGAAGCATTCTGACCAATTGCTTTGTGGTGTGTGCATTAATCTCACAGAGTTAAACCTTACTTTCAATTGAGCCATTTTGTAACACTTTTCGTAGAATCTGCAAGTGGACATTTGAAGCGCTTTGAGGCCTAGGGTCGAAAAAGAAATATATTCACATAAAAACTAGATGGAAGCCTTCTGACAAACTTCTTTCTGATGTGTGCATTCATCTCACGGAGTTGAACCTTTCTTTTGATTGAGCAGCTTTGAAACCCTCTTTTTGTAGAATTTGCATGTGAACATTTGAAGCGCTTTGAGGCCTGTGGAGCAAAAGGAAATATCTCCACCTAAAAACTAGACAGAAGCATTCTGACAAACTTCTTTGTGATGTGTGCATTCATCTCACAGAGATGATCCTTACTTTTCATTGAGCAGTTTTGAAACACTCTTTTTGTAGAATCTGCAGGTGGATATTTGGAGGTCTTTGAGGCCTCTGGTGGATAACGAAATATCTTCACATAATAACTAGACAGAAGAATTCTCACAAACTTCTTTATAATGTGAGCATTCATCTCACAGAGTTGAACTGTTCTTTTGACTGAGCAGCTTTGAAACAGTATTTTTATAAAATCTGCAAGTGGACATTTGGATCGCTTTGAGGCCACTGGTGGAAAACGAAATAGCTTCACAATAAAATTGGAGAGAAGCGTTCTGACAAACTTCTTTGTGATGTGCACATTCATCTCACGGAGTTGAACCTTGCTTTTCATTGAGCAGTTTTGAAACATTCTTTTTGTGGAATCTGGATGTCGACATTTGGAGCACTTTGAGGCCTATCACTGAAAGGGAAATATCTTCATATAAAAATTAGATGGAGGCATTCTGAAAAACATCTTTGTGATGTGTGCATTCATCTCACAGAGTTGAACCTTTCTTTTGATTGACCAGCTTCGAAATGCTCTTTTAGTAGAACCTGGAAGTGGACATTTGGAGCCTTTTGTGGCCTATTGCGGAAAAGGAAATATCTTCACGTAAAAAGTAGACAGAAGCATTCTGACAAATTTCTTTATGCTGTGTGCATTCATCTCACTGAGTTGAACATTTTTTTTCATTGGCCAGTTTTGAAACACTGTTTTAGTAGAATCTGGAAGTGGACATTTGGAGCACTTTGAGGCCTATGGTGGAAAAGGAAATACCTTCACATAAAAACTAGACAGAAGCATTCTGACAAACTCCTTTGGATGTGTGCATGCATCTCATGGCGTTGAATATTTCTGTGGATTGAGCAGCTTTGAAACACTCTTTTTCTAGAATCTTCAAGGGGACATTTG
This sequence comes from Pan paniscus, assembly GCF_029289425.2. NCBI lineage: Eukaryota > Metazoa > Chordata > Mammalia > Primates > Hominidae > Pan > Pan paniscus. The sequence continues at coordinate 12,293,164 of NC_073273.2, forward strand.
GAGCACTTTCAGGCCTATGGTTCAATAGGAAATATCTTCACATAAAAACTAGACAGAAGCATTCTGACAAACTTCTCTGTGATGTGTGCATACATCTCAGAGAGTTGAACATTTCTTTTGATAGACCAGCTTTGAAACACTCCATTTGTAGAATCTGGGAGTGGACATTTGGAGTGCTTTGAGGCTTATGGTAGAAAGGGAAATATCTTCATATAAAAACTAGACAGAAGCATTCTGAAAAACTTCTTTGTGATATGTGCATTCATGTCAAAGAGTTGAACTTTTCTTTTGATTGAACAGTCATGAAACTCTCTTTCTGTAGAATCTGCAAACGGACATTTGTTGTGGTTTGGGGCCTATGGTGGAAAAGATAATATCTTCACATAAAAACTAGTCAGAAGCATTCTGAAAACTGTCTTTGTGATACGTGCATTCATCTCACAGAGTTGAACCTTACTTTTGATTGAGCAGTTTGAAAGACTTTTTTTTGTACTATAGGAAAGTGGATAATTGGAGTGCTTTGAGGCCGATCATGGAAAATTAAATATCTTCACATAAGAACAAGACAGAAGCATTCTGACAAATTTCTTTGTGATATGTGCATTCATCTCACAGAGTTGAACCTTAATTTTCATTGAGCAGTTTTGAAACACTCTTTTTGTAGAATCTGCAAGTAGTCATTTGGAGCGCTTTGAGGCCTTTGTTGGAAAACGAAATGTCTTCATATAATAACTAGACAGAAGCATTCTGAGAAACTTATTTGTGATATCTGCATTCATCTCACAGAGTTGAATCTTTCCTTTGATTGAGCAGCTTTGATACACTCTTTTTGTAGAATCTGCAAGTAGTCATTTGGAGCGCTTTGAGGCCTTTGTTGGAAAACGAAATGTCTTCATATAATAACTAGACAGAAGCATTCTGAGAAACTTATTTGTGATATCTGCATTCATCTCACAGAGTTGAATCTTTCCTTTGATTGAGCAGCTTTGAAACACTCTTTTCGTAGAATCTGCTAGTGGACCTTTGGAGCGCTTTGAGGCCTATGGTGGGAAAGGCAATATCTTCATATAAAAACTAGACAGAAGCATTCTGACAAACTTCTTTGTGATGTGTGAATTTATTTCATAGATTTCAACTTTCTTGTGATTGATCAGTTTTCAAACACTCTTTTTGTAGCATCTGCAAGTGGACATTTGGAACGCTATGAAGCCTAAAGTGGAAAAGGAAATATCTTCACATAAAAATTAGACAGACGCATTTTGACAAACTTCTTCGAGATGTGTGCATTCATCTCACAGAGTTGAACCTTTCTTTTGATTAAGCAATCTTGAAACACTCTTTTTGTAGAATCTGCAAGTGGATATTTGTTGTGCTTTGAGGCCTACGGTGGAAAAGGAAATATCTTCAAATAAAAACTTGACAGAAGCACTCTGAGAGCCTCCTTTGGGCTGTGTGCATTTATCTCTCAGACTTGACCCTTTCTTTTGATTGAGCATCTTTGAAAGACCACTTTTGTAATAAATGCAAGTGGACATTCGAAGTGCTTTGAGGCCTATGGTGGAAAAGAAAATATCTTCACATCAGAAGGAGACAGAAGCATTCTGACCAATTGCTTTGTGGTGTGTGCATTAATCTCACAGAGTTAAACCTTACTTTCAATTGAGCCATTTTGTAACACTTTTCGTAGAATCTGCAAGTGGACATTTGAAGCGCTTTGAGGCCTAGGGTCGAAAAAGAAATATATTCACATAAAAACTAGATGGAAGCCTTCTGACAAACTTCTTTCTGATGTGTGCATTCATCTCACGGAGTTGAACCTTTCTTTTGATTGAGCAGCTTTGAAACCCTCTTTTTGTAGAATTTGCATGTGAACATTTGAAGCGCTTTGAGGCCTGTGGAGCAAAAGGAAATATCTCCACCTAAAAACTAGACAGAAGCATTCTGACAAACTTCTTTGTGATGTGTGCATTCATCTCACAGAGATGATCCTTACTTTTCATTGAGCAGTTTTGAAACACTCTTTTTGTAGAATCTGCAGGTGGATATTTGGAGGTCTTTGAGGCCTCTGGTGGATAACGAAATATCTTCACATAATAACTAGACAGAAGAATTCTCACAAACTTCTTTGTAATGTGAGCATTCATCTCACAGAGTTGAACTGTTCTTTTGACTGAGCAGCTTTGAAACAGTATTTTTATAAAATCTGCAAGTGGACATTTGGATCGCTTTGAGGCCACTGGTGGAAAACGAAATAGCTTCACAATAAAATTGGAGAGAAGCGTTCTGACAAACTTCTTTGTGATGTGCACATTCATCTCACGGAGTTGAACCTTGCTTTTCATTGAGCAGTTTTGAAACATTCTTTTTGTGGAATCTGGATGTCGACATTTGGAGCACTTTGAGGCCTATCACTGAAAGGGAAATATCTTCATATAAAAATTAGATGGAGGCATTCTGAAAAACATCTTTGTGATGTGTGCATTCATCTCACAGAGTTGAACCTTTCTTTTGATTGACCAGCTTCGAAATGCTCTTTTAGTAGAACCTGGAAGTGGACATTTGGAGCCTTTTGTGGCCTATTGCGGAAAAGGAAATATCTTCACGTAAAAAGTAGACAGAAGCATTCTGACAAATTTCTTTATGCTGTGTGCATTCATCTCACAGAGTTGAACATTTTTTTTCATTGGCCAGTTTTGAAACACTGTTTTAGTAGAATCTGGAAGTGGACATTTGGAGCACTTTGAGGCCTATGGTGGAAAAGGAAATACCTTCACATAAAAACTAGACAGAAGCATTCTGACAAACTCCTTTGGATGTGTGCATGCATCTCATGGCGTTGAATATTTCTGTGGATTGAGCAGCTTTGAAACACTCTTTTTCTAGAATCTTCAAGGGGACATTTGGAGCACTTTCAGGCCTATGGTTCAATAGGAAATATCTTCACATAAAAACTAGACAGAAGCATTCTGACAAACTTCTCTGTGATGTGTGCATACATCTCAGAGAGTTGAACATTTCTTTTGATAGACCAGCTTTGAAACACTCCATTTGTAGAATCTGGGAGTGGACATTTGGAGTGCTTTGAGGCTTATGGTAGAAAGGGAAATATCTTCATATAAAAACTAGACAGAAGCATTCTGAAAAACTTCTTTGTGATATGTGCATTCATGTCAAAGAGTTGAACTTTTCTTTTGATTGAACAGTCATGAAACTCTCTTTCTGTAGAATCTGCAAACGGACATTTGTTGTGGTTTGGGGCCTATGGTGGAAAAGATAATATCTTCACATAAAAACTAGTCAGAAGCATTCTGAAAACTGTCTTTGTGATACGTGCATTCATCTCACAGAGTTGAACCTTACTTTTGATTGAGCAGTTTGAAAGACTTTTTTTTGTACTATAGGAAAGTGGATAATTGGAGTGCTTTGAGGCCGATCATGGAAAATTAAATATCTTCACATAAGAACAAGACAGAAGCATTCTGACAAATTTCTTTGTGATATGTGCATTCATCTCACAGAGTTGAACCTTAATTTTCATTGAGCAGTTTTGAAACACTCTTTTTGTAGAATCTGCAAGTAGTCATTTGGAGCGCTTTGAGGCCTTTGTTGGAAAACGAAATGTCTTCATATAATAACTAGACAGAAGCATTCTGAGAAACTTATTTGTGATATCTGCATTCATCTCACAGAGTTGAATCTTTCCTTTGATTGAGCAGCTTTGATACACTCTTTTTGTAGAATCTGCAAGTAGTCATTTGGAGCGCTTTGAGGCCTTTGTTGGAAAACGAAATGTCTTCATATAATAACTAGACAGAAGCATTCTGAGAAACTTATTTGTGATATCTGCATTCATCTCACAGAGTTGAATCTTTCCTTTGATTGAGCAGCTTTGAAACACTCTTTTCGTAGAATCTGCTAGTGGACCTTTGGAGCGCTTTGAGGCCTATGGTGGGAAAGGCAATATCTTCATATAAAAACTAGACAGAAGCATTCTGACAAACTTCTTTGTGATGTGTGAATTTATTTCATAGATTTCAACTTTCTTGTGATTGATCAGTTTTCAAACACTCTTTTTGTAGCATCTGCAAGTGGACATTTGGAACGCTATGAAGGCTAAGGTGGAAAAGGAAATATCTTCACATAAAAATTAGACAGACGCATTTTGACAAACTTCTTCGAGATGTGTGCATTCATCTCACAGAGTTGAACCTTTCTTTTGATTAAGCAATCTTGAAACACTCTTTTTGTAGAATCTGCAAGTGGATATTTGTTGTGCTTTGAGGCCTACGGTGGAAAAGGAAATATCTTCAAATAAAAACTTGACAGAAGCACTCTGAGAGCCTCCTTTGGGCTGTGTGCATTTATCTCTCAGACTTGACCCTTACTTTTGATTGAGCATCTTTGAAAGACCACTTTTGTAATAAATGCAAGTGGACATTCGAAGTGCTTTGAGGCCTATGGTGGAAAAGAAAATATCTTCACATCAGAAGGAGACAGAAGCATTCTGACCAATTGCTTTGTGGTGTGTGCATTAATCTCACAGAGTTAAACCTTACTTTCAATTGAGCCATTTTGTAACACTTTTCGTAGAATCTGCAAGTGGACATTTGAAGCGCTTTGAGGCCTAGGGTCGAAAAAGAAATATATTCACATAAAAACTAGATGGAAGCCTTCTGACAAACTTCTTTCTGATGTGTGCATTCATCTCACGGAGTTGAACCTTTCTTTTGATTGAGCAGCTTTGAAACCCTCTTTTTGTAGAATTTGCATGTGAACATTTGAAGCGCTTTGAGGCCTGTGGAGCAAAAGGAAATATCTCCACCTAAAAACTAGACAGAAGCATTCTGACAAACTTCTTTGTGATGTGTGCATTCATCTCACAGAGATGATCCTTACTTTTCATTGAGCAGTTTTGAAACACTCTTTTTGTAGAATCTGCAGGTGGATATTTGGAGGGCTTTGAGGCCTCTGGTGGATAACGAAATATCTTCACATAATAACTAGACAGAAGAATTCTCACAAACTTCTTTGTAATGTGAGCATTCATCTCACAGAGTTGAACTGTTCTTTTGACTGAGCAGCTTTGAAACAGTATTTTTATAAAATCTGCAAGTGGACATTTGGATCGCTTTGAGGCCACTGGTGGAAAACGAAATAGCTTCACAATAAAACTGGAGAGAAGCGTTCTGACAAACTTCTTTGTGATGTGCACATTCATCTCACGGAGTTGAACCTTGCTTTTCATGGAGCAGTTTTGAAACACACTTTTTGTAGAATTTGAAAGTGGACCTTTGGATTGCTTGGAGGCCTATGGTGGAAAAGGAAATATCTTCACATAAAGACTAGACAGAAGCATTGTGACAAACTACTTTGTGATGTGTGCATTCAACTCACAGAGTTGAACCTTTCTTTTGACTGAGCAACTTTGAAACACTCTATCTGTAGAATCTCCCAGTGGATATTTGCAGTGGCTTGAGGCATCTGACGGAAAAGGAAATATCTTCACATAACAACTAGACAGAAGCACTCTGACAAACTTTTCTGTGATGTGTGCGTTCTTCTCACAGAGTTGAACCTTACTTTTCATTGAGGAATTTTTAAATACTCTTTTTGTAGAATCTGCAAGATGACATTTGGAGCGCTTCAAGGCCTATGGTGGATAACGAAAGGTCTTCAAGTAATAACTAGGCAGAAGCATTATGAGAAACTCCAATGTGATGTGTGCTTTCGTATCACACAGACTTTAACTTTTCTTTTGATTGAGCAGCTTTGAAACATTCTTTTTGTAGAATCTGAAAGTGGATATTTGGAGCTCTTGGAGGCCTATGATGGATAAAGAAATGACTTCGTATAATAATAACTAGAGAGATGCATTCTGAGAAGCTTCTTTGTGACATGAGAATTCATCTCACAGATTTGAACCTTCGTTTGATTGAGTAGCTTTGAAGCTCTCTTTTTGTAGAATCTGAAAATGGACATTTGGAGCGGTTTGAGGCCTACAGTGGAAAAGGAAACGTCCTCACATAAAAAGGCGACAGAAGCATTCTCACAACATTCTTTGAGTTATATGCATTCATCTCACAAAGCTGAACCTTACTTTTGATTGAGCAGTTTGGAAACCCCCTTTTTCTACTATCTGAAAATGGACATTTGGAGTGCTTTGAGGCCTATGGTGGAAAAGGAAATATCTTCACTTAAGAAGTAGACAGAAGGATTCTGATAAATTTCTTTGTGATGTGTGCATTCATCTCACAGAGTTGAACCTTACTCTGGTTGAACAGTTTTGAAACACTGTTTTCGTAGAATCTGCAAGTGGACATTTGGAGCGCTTGGAGGGCTGTGTGGTAAAGGAAATATCTTCCCATAAGAACTAGACACAAGCATTCTGACAAGCTTCTTTGTGATGTGTGCATTCGTCTCACAGAGTTGAAACTATCTTTTAATTGAGCAGCTTTGAAACACTCTTTCTGCAGAATCTGCAAGTAGGCATTTGGAAGGTTTGGGGCCTATGGTGGAAAAGGAAATATCTTCACACAAAAATTAGACAGAAGCATTCTGACAACCTTCTTTGTGATATGTGCATTTATCACACAGAGTGAAACCTTACTTTTTATTGAGCAGTTTTGAAACACCCTTTTTGAGTGATCTGCATGTGGACATTTGGAGTGCTTTGAGGTCTATTGTGGCCAAGGAAATATCTTCACCTAAGAACTAGACAGAAGCATTCTGAGAAATTTCTTGTGATATGTGTATTCATCTCACAGAGTTGAACCTTACTTTGGATTGACTAGTTTTGAAACACTCTTTCTGGAGAATCTGAAAGTGGACGTTTGGAGTGCTTTGAGGCCTATGGTGGAAAAGGAAATATCTTCACATTAAAACTAGACAGAAGGATTTGGACAAACTACTTTGTGATGTGTACATTCATCTCACAGAGTTGAACCTTACTTTCCATTGAGCAGTTTTGATACCTTCCTTTGGGGAATCTGCAAGTGGATTTTTGGAGCACTTTGAGGCCTTGGCTGGAAAGGAAATACATTCACAAAAAACCTAGACAGAAGCATTCTCACAAACTACTTTGGGATGCATGCATTCATCTCACGGGGCTGTACCTTGCTTTTCATTGAGTAGTTTTGAAACACTCTTTTGTAGCATCTGCAAGTGGACATTTCGAGTGCTCTGAGGCCTACGGTGGATAACGAAATATCTTCATATCACAGCTAGACAGAAGCTATCTGAGAAGCTTTCTATGTGATGTGTGCATTCATCTCACAGAGTTGAACCTTACTTTTCACTGAACAGTTTTGAAACACTCTTTTGGCAGAATCTACAAGTGGACCTTTGGAACGCTTTGAGGCCTACGGTGGAAAAGGAAATATCTTCACATAAGAACTAGACAGAAGCATACTGACAAATTTGTTTTTCGTGTGCGCATTCATCTCACAGAGTTGAAAGTTAATTTTCATTGAGCAGTTATGAAACATTCTTTTTGTGGAATCTGGATGTCGACATTTGGAGCACTTTGAGGCCTATCACGGAAAGGGAAATATCTTCATATGAAAATTAGATGGAGGCATTCTGAAAAACATCTTTGTGATGTGTGCATTCATCTCACAGAGTTGAACCTTTCTTTTGATTGACCAGCTTCGAAATGCTCTTTTAGAAGAACCTGAAAATGGACATTTGGAGCCTTTTGTGGCCTATTGCGGAAAAGGAAGTATCTTCACGTAAAAAGTAGACAGAAGCATTCTGACAAATTTCTTTATGCTGTGTGCATTCATCTCACAGAGTTGAACATTTCTTTTCATTGGCCAGTTTTGAAACACTGTTTTAGTAGAATCTGGAAGTGGAAATTTGGAGCACTTTGAGGCCTATGGTGGAAAAGGAAATACGTTCACATAAAAACTAGACAGAAGCATTCTGACAAACTCCTTTGGATGTGTGCATGCATCTCATGACGTTGAATATTTCTGTGGATTGAGCAGCTTTGAAACCCTCTTTTTCTAGAATCTTCAAGGGGACATTTGGAGCACTTTCAGGCCTATGGTTCAATAGGAAATATCTTCACATAAAAACTAGACAGAAGCATTCTGACAAACTTCTCTGTGATGTGTGCATACATCTCAGAGAGTTGAACATTTCTTTTGATAGACCAGCTTTGAAACACTCCATTTGTAGAATCTGGGAGTGGACATTTGGAGTGCTTTGAGGCTTATGGTAGAAAGGGAAATATCTTCATATAAAAACTAGACAGAAGCATTCTGAAAAACTTCTTTGTGATATGTGCATTCATGTCAAAGAGTTGAACTTTTCTTTTGATTGAACAGTCATGAAACTCTCTTTCTGTAGAATCTGCAAACGGACATTTGTTGTGCTTTGAGGCCTATGGTGGAAAAGATAATATCTTCACATAAAAACTAGTCAGAAGCATTCTGAAAACTGTCTTTGTGATACGTGCATTCGTCTCACAGAGTTGAACCTTACTTTTGATTGAGCAGTTTGAAAGACTTTTTTTGTACTATAGGAAAGTGGATAATTGGAGTGCTTTGAGGCCGATCATGGAAAATTAAATATCTTCACGTAAGAACAAGACAGAAGCATTCTGACAAATTTCTTTGTGATATGTGCATTCATCTCACAGAGTTGAACCTTAATTTTCATTGAGCAGTTTTGAAACACTCTTTTTGTAGAATCTGCAAGTAGTCATTTGGAGCGCTTTGAGGCCTTTGTTGGAAAACGAAATGTCTTCATATAATAACTAGACAGAAGCATTCTGAGAAACTTATTTGTGATATCTGCATTCATCTCACAGAGTTGAATCTTTCCTTTGATTGAGCAGCTTTGATACACTCTTTTTGTAGAATCTGCAAGTAGTCATTTGGAGCGCTTTGAGGCCTTTGTTGGAAAACGAAATGTCTTCATATAATAACTAGACAGAAGCATTCTGAGAAACTTATTTGTGATATCTGCATTCATCTCACAGAGTTGAATCTTTCCTTTGATTGAGCAGCTTTGAAACACTCTTTTCGTAGAATCTGCTAGTGGACCTTTGGAGCGCTTTGAGGCCTATGGTGGGAAAGGCAATATCTTCATATAAAAACTAGACAGAAGCATTCTGACAAACTTCTTTGTGATGTGTGAATTTATTTCATAGATTTCAACTTTCTTGTGATTGATCAGTTTTCAAACACTCTTTTTGTAGCATCTGCAAGTGGACATTTGGAACGCTATGAAGCCTAAAGTGGAAAAGGAAATATCTTCACATAAAAATTAGACAGACGCATTTTGACAAACTTCTTCGAGATGTGTGCATTCATCTCACAGAGTTGAACCTTTCTTTTGATTAAGCAATCTTGAAACACTCTTTTTGTAGAATCTGCAAGTGGATATTTGTTGTGCTTTGAGGCCTACGGTGGAAAAGGAAATATCTTCAAATAAAAACTTGACAGAAGCACTCTGAGAGCCTCCTTTGGGCTGTGTGCATTTATCTCTCAGACTTGACCCTTACTTTTGATTGAGCATCTTTGAAAGACCACTTTTGTAATAAATGCAAGTGGACATTCGAAGTGCTTTGAGGCCTATGGTGGAAAAGAAAATATCTTCACATCAGAAGGAGACAGAAGCATTCTGACCAATTGCTTTGTGGTGTGTGCATTAATCTCACAGAGTTAAACCTTACTTTCAATTGAGCCATTTTGTAACACTTTTCGTAGAATCTGCAAGTGGACATTTGAAGCGCTTTGAGGCCTAGGGTCGAAAAAGAAATATATTCACATAAAAACTAGATGGAAGCCTTCTGACAAACTTCTTTCTGATGTGTGCATTCATCTCACGGAGTTGAACCTTTCTTTTGATTGAGCAGCTTTGAAACCCTCTTTTTGTAGAATTTGCATGTGAACATTTGAAGCGCTTTGAGGCCTGTGGAGCAAAAGGAAATATCTCCACCTAAAAACTAGACAGAAGCATTCTGACAAACTTCTTTGTGATGTGTGCATTCATCTCACAGAGATGATCCTTACTTTTCATTGAGCAGTTTTGAAACACTCTTTTTGTAGAATCTGCAGGTGGATATTTGGAGGGCTTTGAGGCCTCTGGTGGATAACGAAATATCTTCACATAATAACTAGACAGAAGAATTCTCACAAACTTCTTTGTAATGTGAGCATTCATCTCACAGAGTTGAACTGTTCTTTTGACTGAGCAGCTTTGAAACAGTATTTTTATAAAATCTGCAAGTGGACATTTGGATCGCTTTGAGGCCACTGGTGGAAAACGAAATAGCTTCACAATAAAACTGGAGAGAAGCGTTCTGACAAACTTCTTTGTGATGTGCACATTCATCTCACGGAGTTGAACCTTGCTTTTCATGGAGCAGTTTTGAAACACACTTTTTGTAGAATTTGAAAGTGGACCTTTGGATTGCTTGGAGGCCTATGGTGGAAAAGGAAATATCTTCACATAAAGACTAGACAGAAGCATTGTGACAAACTACTTTGTGATGTGTGCATTCAACTCACAGAGTTGAACCTTTCTTTTGACTGAGCAACTTTGAAACACTCTATCTGTAGAATCTCCCAGTGGATATTTGCAGTGGCTTGAGGCATCTGACGAAAAGGAAATATCTTCACATAAAAACTAGACAGAAGCACTCTGACAAACTTTTTTGTGATGTGTGCATTCTTCTCACAGAGTTGAACCTCACTTTTCATTGAGGAATTTTTAAATACTCTTTTTATAGAATCTGCAAGATGACATTTGGAGCGCTTCAAGGCCTATGGTGGATAACGAAAGGTCTTCAAGTAATAACTAGGCAGAAGCATTATGAGAAACTCCAATGTGATGTGTGCTTTCGTATCACACAGACTTTAACTTTTCTTTTGATTGAGCAGCTTTGAAACATTCTTTTTGTAGAATCTGAAAGTGGATATTTGGAGCTCTTGGAGGCCTATGGTGGATAACGAAATGACTTCGTATAATAATAACTAGAGAGAAGCATTCTGAGAAGCTTCTTTGTGACGTGAGAATTCATCTCACAGATTTCAACCTACGTTTGATTGAGTAGCTTTGAAGCACTCTTTTTGTAGAATCTGCAAATGGACATTTGGAGCGGTTTGAAGCCTACAGTGGAAAAGGAAACGTCCTCACATAAAAAGGAGACAGAAGCATTCTCATAACATTCTTTGAGATGTGTGCATTCATCTCACAAAGCAGAACCTTACTTTTGATTGAGCAGTTTGGAAACCCCCTTTTTCTACTATCTGAAAATGGACATTTGGAGTGCTTTGAGGCATATGGTGGAAAAGGAAATATCTTCACTTAAGAAGTAGACAGAAGGATTCTGATAAATTTCTTTGTGATGTGTGCATTCATCTCAGAGAGTTGAACCTTACTCTGGTTGAACAGTTTTGAAACACTGTTTTCGTAGAATCTGCAAGTGGACATTTTGAGCGCTTGGAGGGCTATGGTGGTAAAGGAAATATCTTCCCATAAGAACTAGACACAAGCATTCTGACAAGCTTCTTTGTGATGTGTGCATTCGTCTCACAGAGTTGAAACTATCTTTTCATTGAGCAGCTTTGAAACACTCTTTCTGCAGAATCTGCAAGTAGGCATTTGGAAGGTTTGGGGCCTATGGTGGAAAAGGAAATATCTTCACACAAAAATTAGACAGAAGCATTCTGACAACCTTCTTTGTGATATGTGCATTTATCACACAGAGTGAAACCTTACTTTTTATTGAGCAGTTTTGAAACACCCTTTTTGAATGATCTGCATGTGGACATTTGGAGTGCTTTGAGGTCTATTGTGGCCAAGGAAATATCTTCACCTAAGAACTAGACAGAAGCATTCTGAGAAATTTCTTGTGATATGTGTATTCATCTCACAGAGTTGAACCTTACTTTGGATTGACCAGTTTTGAAACACGAAAAGGAAATATCTTCACATTAAAACTAGACAGAAGGATTTTGACAAACTACTTTGTGATGTGTACATTCATCTCACAGAGTTGAACCTTACTTTCCATTGAGCAGTTTTGATACCTTCCTTTGGGGAATCTGCAAGTGGATTTTTGGAGCACTTTGAGGCCTTGGCTGGAAAGGAAATACATTCACAAAAAACCTAGACAGAAGCATTCTCACAAACTACTTTGGGATGCATGCATTCATCTCACGGGGCTGAACCTTGCTTTTCATTGAGTAGTTTTGAAACACTCTTTTGTAGCATCTGCAAGTGGACATTTCGAGTGCTCTGAGGCCTACGGTGGATAACGAAATATCTTCATATCACAGCTAGACAGAAGCTATCTGAGAAGCTTTCTATGTGATGTGTGCATTCATCTCACAGAGTTGAACCTTACTTTTCACTGAACAGTTTTGAAACACTCTTTTGGCAGAATCTACAAGTGGACCTTTGGAACGCTTTGAGGCCTACGGTGGAAAAGGAAATATCTTCACATAAGAACTAGACAGAAGCATACTGACAAATTTGTTTTTCGTGTGCGCATTCATCTCACAGAGTTGAAAGTTAATTTTCATTGAGCAGTTATGAAACATTCTTTTTGTGGAATCTGGATGTCGACATTTGGAGCACTTTGTGGCCTATCACGGAAAGGGAAATATCTTCATATGAAAATTAGATGGAGGCATTCTGAAAAACATCTTTGTGATGTGTGCATTCATCTCACAGAGTTGAACCTTTCTTTTGATTGACCAGCTTCGAAATGCTCTTTTAGAAGAACCTGAAAATGGACATTTGGAGCCTTTTGTGGCCTATTGCGGAAAAGGAAATATCTTCACGTAAAAAGTAGACAGAAGCATTCTGACAAATTTCTTTATGCTGTGTGCATTCATCTCACAGAGTTGAACATTTCTTTTCATTGGCCAGTTTTGAAACACTGTTTTAATAGAATCTGGAAGTGGACATTTGGAGCACTTTGAGGCCTATGGTGGAAAAGGAAATACGTTCACATAAAAACTAGACAGAAGCATTCTGACAAACTCCTTTGGATGTGTGCATGCATCTCATGGCGTTGAATATTTCTGTGGATTGAGCAGCTTTGAAACACTCTTTTTCTAGAATCTTCAAGGGGACATTTGGAGCACTTTCAGGCCTATGGTTCAATAGGAAATATCTTCACATAAAAACTAGACAGAAGCATTCTGACAAACTTCTCTGTGATGTGTGCATACATCTCAGAGAGTTGAACATTTCTTTTGATAGACCAGCTTTGAAACACTCCATTTGTAGAATCTGGGAGTGGACATTTGGAGTGCTTTGAGGCTTATGGTAGAAAGGGAAATATCTTCATATAAAAACTAGACAGAAGCATTCTGAAAAACTTCTTTGTGATATGTGCATTCACGTCAAAGAGTTGAACTTTTCTTTTGATTGAACAGTCATGAAACTCTCTTTCTGTAGAATCTGCAAACGGACATTTGTTGTGCTTTGAGGCCTATGGTGGAAAAGATAATATCTTCACATAAAAACTAGTCAGAAGCATTCTGAAAACTGTCTTTGTAATACGTGCATTCGTCTCACAGAGTTGAACCTTACTTTGGATTGAGCAGTTTGAAAGACTTTTTTTGTACTATAGGAAAGTGGATAATTGGAGTGCTTTGAGGCCGATCATGGAAAATTAAATATCTTCACATAAGAACAAGACAGAAGCATTCTGACAAATTTCTTTGTGATATGTGCATTCATCTCACAGAGTTGAACCTTAATTTTCATTGAGCAGTTTTGAAACACTCTTTTTGTAGAATCTGCAAGTAGTCATTTGGAGCGCTTTGAGGCCTTTGTTGGAAAACGAAATGTCTTCATATAATAACTAGACAGAAGCATTCTGAGAAACTTATTTGTGATATCTGCATTCATCTCACAGAGTTGAATCTTTCCTTTGATTGAGCAGCTTTGATACACTCTTTTTGTAGAATCTGCAAGTAGTCATTTGGAGCGCTTTGAGGCCTTTGTTGGAAAACGAAATGTCTTCATATAATAACTAGACAGAAGCATTCTGAGAAACTTATTTGTGATATCTGCATTCATCTCACAGAGTTGAATCTTTCCTTTGATTGAGCAGCTTTGAAACACTCTTTTCGTAGAATCTGCTAGTGGACCTTTGGAGCGCTTTGAGGCCTATGGTGGGAAAGGCAATATCTTCATATAAAAACTAGACAGAAGCATTCTGACAAACTTCTTTGTGATGTGTGAATTTATTTCATAGATTTCAACTTTCTTGTGATTGATCAGTTTTCAAACACTCTTTTTGTAGCATCTGCAAGTGGACATTTGGAACGCTATGAAGCCTAAAGTGGAAAAGGAAATATCTTCACATAAAAATTAGACAGACGCATTTTGACAAACTTCTTCGAGATGTGTGCATTCATCTCACAGAGTTGAACCTTTCTTTTGATTAAGCAATCTTGAAACACTCTTTTTGTAGAATCTGCAAGTGGATATTTGTTGTGCTTTGAGGCCTACGGTGGAAAAGGAAATATCTTCAAATAAAAACTTGACAGAAGCACTCTGAGAGCCTCCTTTGGGCTGTGTGCATTTATCTCTCAGACTTGACCCTTTCTTTTGATTGAGCATCTTTGAAAGACCACTTTTGTAATAAATGCAAGTGGACATTCGAAGTGCTTTGAGGCCTATGGTGGAAAAGAAAATATCTTCACATCAGAAGGAGACAGAAGCATTCTGACCAATTGCTTTGTGGTGTGTGCATTAATCTCACAGAGTTAAACCTTACTTTCAATTGAGCCATTTTGTAACACTTTTCGTAGAATCTGCAAGTGGACATTTGAAGCGCTTTGAGGCCTAGGGTCGAAAAAGAAATATATTCACATAAAAACTAGATGGAAGCCTTCTGACAAACTTCTTTCTGATGTGTGCATTCATCTCACGGAGTTGAACCTTTCTTTTGATTGAGCAGCTTTGAAACCCTCTTTTTGTAGAATTTGCATGTGAACATTTGAAGCGCTTTGAGGCCTGTGGAGCAAAAGGAAATATCTCCACCTAAAAACTAGACAGAAGCATTCTGACAAACTTCTTTGTGATGTGTGCATTCATCTCACAGAGATGATCCTTACTTTTCATTGAGCAGTTTTGAAACACTCTTTTTGTAGAATCTGCAGGTGGATATTTGGAGGGCTTTGAGGCCTCTGGTGGATAACGAAATATCTTCACATAATAACTAGACAGAAGAATTCTCACAAACTTCTTTGTAATGTGAGCATTCATCTCACAGAGTTGAACTGTTCTTTTGACTGAGCAGCTTTGAAACAGTATTTTTATAAAATCTGCAAGTGGACATTTGGATCGCTTTGAGGCCACTGGTGGAAAACGAAATAGCTTCACAATAAAATTGGAGAGAAGCGTTCTGACAAACTTCTTTGTGATGTGCACATTCATCTCACGGAGTTGAACCTTGCTTTTCATTGAGCAGTTTTGAAACATTCTTTTTGTGGAATCTGGATGTCGACATTTGGAGCACTTTGAGGCCTATCACTGAAAGGGAAATATCTTCATATAAAAATTAGATGGAGGCATTCTGAAAAACATCTTTGTGATGTGTGCATTCATCTCACAGAGTTGAACCTTTCTTTTGATTGACCAGCTTCGAAATGCTCTTTTAGTAGAACCTGGAAGTGGACATTTGGAGCCTTTTGTGGCCTATTGCGGAAAAGGAAATATCTTCACGTAAAAAGTAGACAGAAGCATTCTGACAAATTTCTTTATGCTGTGTGCATTCATCTCACTGAGTTGAACATTTTTTTTCATTGGCCAGTTTTGAAACACTGTTTTAGTAGAATCTGGAAGTGGACATTTGGAGCACTTTGAGGCCTATGGTGGAAAAGGAAATACCTTCACATAAAAACTAGACAGAAGCATTCTGACAAACTCCTTTGGATGTGTGCATGCATCTCATGGCGTTGAATATTTCTGTGGATTGAGCAGCTTTGAAACACTCTTTTTCTAGAATCTTCAAGGGGACATTTGGAGCACTTTCAGGCCTATGGTTCAATAGGAAATATCTTCACATAAAAACTAGACAGAAGCATTCTGACAAACTTCTCTGTGATGTGTGCATACATCTCAGAGAGTTGAACATTTCTTTTGATAGACCAGCTTTGAAACACTCCATTTGTAGAATCTGGGAGTGGACATTTGGAGTGCTTTGAGGCTTATGGTAGAAAGGGAAATATCTTCATATAAAAACTAGACAGAAGCATTCTGAAAAACTTCTTTGTGATATGTGCATTCATGTCAAAGAGTTGAACTTTTCTTTTGATTGAACAGTCATGAAACTCTCTTTCTGTAGAATCTGCAAACGGACATTTGTTGTGGTTTGGGGCCTATGGTGGAAAAGATAATATCTTCACATAAAAACTAGTCAGAAGCATTCTGAAAACTGTCTTTGTGATACGTGCATTCATCTCACAGAGTTGAACCTTACTTTTGATTGAGCAGTTTGAAAGACTTTTTTTTGTACTATAGGAAAGTGGATAATTGGAGTGCTTTGAGGCCGATCATGGAAAATTAAATATCTTCACATAAGAACAAGACAGAAGCATTCTGACAAATTTCTTTGTGATATGTGCATTCATCTCACAGAGTTGAACCTTAATTTTCATTGAGCAGTTTTGAAACACTCTTTTTGTAGAATCTGCAAGTAGTCATTTGGAGCGCTTTGAGGCCTTTGTTGGAAAACGAAATGTCTTCATATAATAACTAGACAGAAGCATTCTGAGAAACTTATTTGTGATATCTGCATTCATCTCACAGAGTTGAATCTTTCCTTTGATTGAGCAGCTTTGATACACTCTTTTTGTAGAATCTGCAAGTAGTCATTTGGAGCGCTTTGAGGCCTTTGTTGGAAAACGAAATGTCTTCATATAATAACTAGACAGAAGCATTCTGAGAAACTTATTTGTGATATCTGCATTCATCTCACAGAGTTGAATCTTTCCTTTGATTGAGCAGCTTTGAAACACTCTTTTCGTAGAATCTGCTAGTGGACCTTTGGAGCGCTTTGAGGCCTATGGTGGGAAAGGCAATATCTTCATATAAAAACTAGACAGAAGCATTCTGACAAACTTCTTTGTGATGTGTGAATTTATTTCATAGATTTCAACTTTCTTGTGATTGATCAGTTTTCAAACACTCTTTTTGTAGCATCTGCAAGTGGACATTTGGAACGCTATGAAGCCTAAAGTGGAAAAGGAAATATCTTCACATAAAAATTAGACAGACGCATTTTGACAAACTTCTTCGAGATGTGTGCATTCATCTCACAGAGTTGAACCTTTCTTTTGATTAAGCAATCTTGAAACACTCTTTTTGTAGAATCTGCAAGTGGATATTTGTTGTGCTTTGAGGCCTACGGTGGAAAAGGAAATATCTTCAAATAAAAACTTGACAGAAGCACTCTGAGAGCCTCCTTTGGGCTGTGTGCATTTATCTCTCAGACTTGACCCTTACTTTTGATTGAGCATCTTTGAAAGACCACTTTTGTAATAAATGCAAGTGGACATTCGAAGTGCTTTGAGGCCTATGGTGGAAAAGAAAATATCTTCACATCAGAAGGAGACAGAAGCATTCTGACCAATTGCTTTGTGGTGTGTGCATTAATCTCACAGAGTTAAACCTTACTTTCAATTGAGCCATTTTGTAACACTTTTCGTAGAATCTGCAAGTGGACATTTGAAGCGCTTTGAGGCCTAGGGTCGAAAAAGAAATATATTCACATAAAAACTAGATGGAAGCCTTCTGACAAACTTCTTTCTGATGTGTGCATTCATCTCACGGAGTTGAACCTTTCTTTTGATTGAGCAGCTTTGAAACCCTCTTTTTGTAGAATTTGCATGTGAACATTTGAAGCGCTTTGAGGCCTGTGGAGCAAAAGGAAATATCTCCACCTAAAAACTAGACAGAAGCATTCTGACAAACTTCTTTGTGATGTGTGCATTCATCTCACAGAGATGATCCTTACTTTTCATTGAGCAGTATTGAAACACTCTTTTTGTAGAATCTGCAGGTGGATATTTGGAGGGCTTTGAGGCCTCTGGTGGATAACGAAATATCTTCACATAATAACTAGACAGAAGAATTCTCACAAACTTCTTTGTAATGTGAGCATTCATCTCACAGAGTTGAACTGTTCTTTTGACTGAGCAGCTTTGAAACAGTATTTTTATAAAATCTGCAAGTGGACATTTGGATCGCTTTGAGGCCACTGGTGGAAAACGAAATAGCTTCACAATAAAACTGGAGAGAAGCGTTCTGACAAACTTCTTTGTGATGTGCACATTCATCTCACGGAGTTGAACCTTGCTTTTCATGGAGCAGTTTTGAAACACACTTTTTGTAGAATTTGAAAGTGGACCTTTGGATTGCTTGGAGGCCTATGGTGGAAAAGGAAATATCTTCACATAAAGACTAGACAGAAGCATTGTGACAAACTACTTTGTGATGTGTGCATTCAACTCACAGAGTTGAACCTTTCTTTTGACTGAGCAACTTTGAAACACTCTATCTGTAGAATCTCCCAGTGGATATTTGCAGTGGCTTGAGGCATCTGACGAAAAGGAAATATCTTCACATAAAAACTAGACAGAAGCACTCTGACAAACTTTTTTGTGATGTGTGCATTCTTCTCACAGAGTTGAACCTCACTTTTCATTGAGGAATTTTTAAATACTCTTTTTATAGAATCTGCAAGATGACATTTGGAGCGCTTCAAGGCCTATGGTGGATAACGAAAGGTCTTCAAGTAATAACTAGGCAGAAGCATTATGAGAAACTCCAATGTGATGTGTGCTTTCGTATCACACAGACTTTAACTTTTCTTTTGATTGAGCAGCTTTGAAACATTCTTTTTGTAGAATCTGAAAGTGGATATTTGGAGCTCTTGGAGGCCTATGGTGGATAACGAAATGACTTCGTATAATAATAACTAGAGAGAAGCATTCTGAGAAGCTTCTTTGTGACGTGAGAATTCATCTCACAGATTTCAACCTACGTTTGATTGAGTAGCTTTGAAGCACTCTTTTTGTAGAATCTGCAAATGGACATTTGGAGCGGTTTGAAGCCTACAGTGGAAAAGGAAACGTCCTCACATAAAAAGGAGACAGAAGCATTCTCATAACATTCTTTGAGATGTGTGCATTCATCTCACAAAGCAGAACCTTACTTTTGATTGAGCAGTTTGGAAACCCCCTTTTTCTACTATCTGAAAATGGACATTTGGAGTGCTTTGAGGCATATGGTGGAAAAGGAAATATCTTCACTTAAGAAGTAGACAGAAGGATTCTGATAAATTTCTTTGTGATGTGCACATTCATCTCACGGAGTTGAACCTTGCTTTTCATTGAGCAGTTTTGAAACATTCTTTTTGTGGAATCTGGATGTCGACATTTGGAGCACTTTGAGGCCTATCACTGAAAGGGAAATATCTTCATATAAAAATTAGATGGAGGCATTCTGAAAAACATCTTTGTGATGTGTGCATTCATCTCACAGAGTTGAACCTTTCTTTTGATTGACCAGCTTCGAAATGCTCTTTTAGTAGAACCTGGAAGTGGACATTTGGAGCCTTTTGTGGCCTATTGCGGAAAAGGAAATATCTTCACGTAAAAAGTAGACAGAAGCATTCTGACAAATTTCTTTATGCTGTGTGCATTCATCTCACAGAGTTGAACATTTTTTTTCATTGGCCAGTTTTGAAACACTGTTTTAGTAGAATCTGGAAGTGGACATTTGGAGCACTTTGAGGCCTATGGTGGAAAAGGAAATACCTTCACATAAAAACTAGACAGAAGCATTCTGACAAACTCCTTTGGATGTGTGCATGCATCTCATGGCGTTGAATATTTCTGTGGATTGAGCAGCTTTGAAACACTCTTTTTCTAGAATCTTCAAGGGGACATTTGGAGCACTTTCAGGCCTATGGTTCAATAGGAAATATCTTCACATAAAAACTAGACAGAAGCATTCTGACAAACTTCTCTGTGATGTGTGCATACATCTCAGAGAGTTGAACATTTCTTTTGATAGACCAGCTTTGAAACACTCCATTTGTAGAATCTGGGAGTGGACATTTGGAGTGCTTTGAGGCTTATGGTAGAAAGGGAAATATCTTCATATAAAAACTAGACAGAAGCATTCTGAAAAACTTCTTTGTGATATGTGCATTCATGTCAAAGAGTTGAACTTTTCTTTTGATTGAACAGTCATGAAACTCTCTTTCTGTAGAATCTGCAAACGGACATTTGTTGTGGTTTGGGGCCTATGGTGGAAAAGATAATATCTTCACATAGAAACTAGTCAGAAGCATTCTGAAAACTGTCTTTGTGATACGTGCATTCATCTCACAGAGTTGAACCTTACTTTTGATTGAGCAGTTTGAAAGACTTTTTTTTGTACTATAGGAAAGTGGATAATTGGAGTGCTTTGAGGCTGATCATGGAAAATTAAATATCTTCACATAAGAACAAGACAGAAGCATTCTGACAAATTTCTTTGTGATATGTGCATTCATCTCACAGAGTTGAACCTTAATTTTCATTGAGCAGTTTTGAAACACTCTTTTTGTAGAATCTGCAAGTAGTCATTTGGAGCGCTTTGAGGCCTTTGTTGGAAAACGAAATGTCTTCATATAATAACTAGACAGAAGCATTCTGAGAAACTTATTTGTGATATCTGCATTCATCTCACAGAGTTGAATCTTTCCTTTGATTGAGCAGCTTTGATACACTCTTTTTGTAGAATCTGCAAGTAGTCATTTGGAGCGCTTTGAGGCCTTTGTTGGAAAACGAAATGTCTTCATATAATAACTAGACAGAAGCATTCTGAGAAACTTATTTGTGATATCTGCATTCATCTCACAGAGTTGAATCTTTCCTTTGATTGAGCAGCTTTGAAACACTCTTTTCGTAGAATCTGCTAGTGGACCTTTGGAGCGCTTTGAGGCCTATGGTGGGAAAGGCAATATCTTCATATAAAAACTAGACAGAAGCATTCTGACAAACTTCTTTGTGATGTGTGAATTTATTTCATAGATTTCAACTTTCTTGTGATTGATCAGTTTTCAAACACTCTTTTTGTAGCATCTGCAAGTGGACATTTGGAACGCTATGAAGGCTAAGGTGGAAAAGGAAATATCTTCACATAAAAATTAGACAGACGCATTTTGACAAACTTCTTCGAGATGTGTGCATTCATCTCACAGAGTTGAACCTTTCTTTTGATTAAGCAATCTTGAAACACTCTTTTTGTAGAATCTGCAAGTGGATATTTGTTGTGCTTTGAGGCCTACGGTGGAAAAGGAAATATCTTCAAATAAAAACTTGACAGAAGCACTCTGAGAGCCTCCTTTGGGCTGTGTGCATTTATCTCTCAGACTTGACCCTTACTTTTGATTGAGCATCTTTGAAAGACCACTTTTGTAATAAATGCAAGTGGACATTCGAAGTGCTTTGAGGCCTATGGTGGAAAAGAAAATATCTTCACATCAGAAGGAGACAGAAGCATTCTGACCAATTGCTTTGTGGTGTGTGCATTAATCTCACAGAGTTAAACCTTACTTTCAATTGAGCCATTTTGTAACACTTTTCGTAGAATCTGCAAGTGGACATTTGAAGCGCTTTGAGGCCTAGGGTCGAAAAAGAAATATATTCACATAAAAACTAGATGGAAGCCTTCTGACAAACTTCTTTCTGATGTGTGCATTCATCTCACGGAGTTGAACCTTTCTTTTGATTGAGCAGCTTTGAAACCCTCTTTTTGTAGAATTTGCATGTGAACATTTGAAGCGCTTTGAGGCCTGTGGAGCAAAAGGAAATATCTCCACCTAAAAACTAGACAGAAGCATTCTGACAAACTTCTTTGTGATGTGTGCATTCATCTCACAGAGATGATCCTTACTTTTCATTGAGCAGTTTTGAAACACTCTTTTTGTAGAATCTGCAGGTGGATATTTGGAGGGCTTTGAGGCCTCTGGTGGATAACGAAATATCTTCACATAATAACTAGACAGAAGAATTCTCACAAACTTCTTTGTAATGTGAGCATTCATCTCACAGAGTTGAACTGTTCTTTTGACTGAGCAGCTTTGAAACAGTATTTTTATAAAATCTGCAAGTGGACATTTGGATCGCTTTGAGGCCACTGGTGGAAAACGAAATAGCTTCACAATAAAACTGGAGAGAAGCGTTCTGACAAACTTCTTTGTGATGTGCACATTCATCTCACGGAGTTGAACCTTGCTTTTCATGGAGCAGTTTTGAAACACACTTTTTGTAGAATTTGAAAGTGGACCTTTGGATTGCTTGGAGGCCTATGGTGGAAAAGGAAATATCTTCACATAAAGACTAGACAGAAGCATTGTGACAAACTACTTTGTGATGTGTGCATTCAACTCACAGAGTTGAACCTTTCTTTTGACTGAGCAACTTTGAAACACTCTATCTGTAGAATCTCCCAGTGGATATTTGCAGTGGCTTGAGGCATCTGACGAAAAGGAAATATCTTCACATAAAAACTAGACAGAAGCACTCTGACAAACTTTTTTGTGATGTGTGCATTCTTCTCACAGGGTTGAACCTTACTTTTCATTGAGGAATTTTTAAATACTCTTTTTATAGAATCTGCAAGATGACATTTGGAGCGCTTCAAGGCCTATGGTGGATAACGAAAGGTCTTCAAGTAATAACTAGGCAGAAGCATTATGAGAAACTGCAATGTGATGTGTGCTTTCGTATCACACAGACTTTAACTTTTCTTTTGATTGAGCAGCTTTGAAACATTCTTTTTGTAGAATCTGAAAGTGGATATTTGGAGCTCTTAGAGGCCTATGGTGGATAACGAAATGACTTCGTATAATAATAACTAGAGAGAAGCATTCTGAGAAGCTTCTTTGTGACGTGAGAATTCATCTCACAGATTTCAACCTACGTTTGATTGAGTAGCTTTGAAGCACTCTTTTTGTAGAATCTGCAAATGGACATTTGGAGCGGTTTGAAGCCTACAGTGGAAAAGGAATCGTCCTCACATAAAAAGGAGACAGAAGCATTCTCATAACATTCTTTGAGATGTGTGCATTCATCTCACAAAGCAGAACCTTACTTTTGATTGAGCAGTTTGGAAACCCCCTTTTTCTACTATCTGAAAATGGACATTTGGAGTGCTTTGAGGCATATGGTGGAAAAGGAAATATCTTCACTTAAGAAGTAGACAGAAGGATTCTGATAAATTTCTTTGTGATGTGTGCATTCATCTCACAGAGTTGAACCTTACTCTGGTTGAACAGTTTTGAAACACTGTTTTCGTAGAATCTGCAAGTGGACATTTGGAGCGCTTGGAGGGCTGTGTGGTAAAGGAAATATCTTCCCATAAGAACTAGACACAAGCATTCTGACAAGCTTCTTTGGGATGTGTGCATTCGTCTCACAGAGTTGAAACTATCTTTTCATTGAGCAGCTTTGAAACACTCTTTCTGCAGAATCTGCAAGTAGGCATTTGGAAGGTTTGGGGCCTATGGTGGAAAAGGAAATATCTTCACACAAAAATTAGACAGATGCATTCTGACAACCTTCTTTGTGATATGTGCATTTATCACACAGAGTGAAACCTTAGTGTTTATTGAGCAGTTTTGAAACACCCTTTTTGAATGATCTGCATGTGGACATTTGGAGTGCTTTGAGGGCTATTGTGGCCAAGGAAATATCTTCACCTAAGAACTAGACAGAAGCATTCTGAGAAATTTCTTGTGATATGTGTATTCATCTCACAGAGTTGAACCTTACTTTGGATTGACCAGTTTTGAAACACGAAAAGGAAATATCTTCACATTAAAACTAGACAGAAGGATTTTGACAAACTACTTTGTGATGTGTACATTCATCTCACAGAGTTGAACCTTACTTTCCATTGAGCAGTTTTGAAACCTTCCTTTGGGGAATCTGCATGTGGATTTTTGGAGCACTTTGAGGCCTTTGCTGGTAAGGAAATACATTCACAGAAAACCTAGACAGAAGCATTCTCACAAACTTCTTTGGGATGCATGCATTCATCTCACGGGGCTGAACCTTGCTTTTCATTGAGTAGTTTTGAAACACTCTTTTGTAGCATCTGCAAGTGGACATTTCGAGTGCTCTGAGGCCTACGGTGGATAACGAAATATCTTCACATCACAGCTAGACAGAAGCTATCTGAGAAGCTTTCTATGTGATGTGTGCATTCATCTCACAGAGTTGAACCTTACTTTTCACTGAACTGTTGTGAAACACTCTTTTGGCAGAATCTACAAGTGGACCTTTGTAACGCTTTGAGGCCTACGGTGGAAAAGGAAATATCTTCACATAAGAACTAGACAGAAGCATACTGACAAATTTCTTTTTCGTGTGCGCATTCATCTCACAGAGTTGAAAGTTAATTTTCATTGAGCAGTTATGAAACATTATTTTTGTGGAATCTGGATGTCGACATTTGGAGCACTTTGAGGCCTATCACGGAAAGGGAAATATCTTCATATGAAAATTAGATGGAGGCATTCTGAAAAACATCTTTGTGATGTGTGCATTCACCTCACAGAGTTGAACCTTTCTTTTGATTGACCAGCTTCGAAATGCTCTTTTAGTAGAACCTGGAAGTGGACATTTCGAGCCTTTTGTGGCCTATTGCGGAAAAGGAAATATCTTCACGTAAAAAGTAGACAGAAGCATTCTGACAAATTTCTTTATGCTGTGTGCATTCATCTCACAGAGTTGAACATTTCTTTTCATTGGCCAGTATTGAAACACTGTTTTAGTAGAATCTGGAAGTGGACATTTGGAGCACTTTGAGGCCTATGGTGGAAAAGGAAATACCTTCACATAAAAACTAGACAGAAGCATTCTGACAAACTCCTTTGGATGTGTGCATGCATCTCATGGCGTTGAATATTTCTGTGGATTGAGCAGCTTTGAAACACTCTTTTTCTAGAATCTTCAAGGGGACATTTGGAGCACTTTCAGGCCTATGGTTCAATAGGAAATATCTTCACATAAAAACTAGACAGAAGCATTCTGACAAACTTCTCTGTGATGTGTGCATACATCTCAGAGAGTTGAACATTTCTTTTGATAGACCAGCTTTGAAACACTCCATTTGTAGAATCTGGGAGTGGACATTTGGAGTGCTTTGAGGCTTATGGTAGAAAGGGAAATATCTTCATATAAAAACTAGACAGAAGCATTCTGAAAAACTTCTTTGTGATATGTACATTCATGTCAAAGAGTTGAACTTTTCTTTTGATTGAACAGTCATGAAACTCTCTTTCTGTAGAATCTGCAAACGGACATTTGTTGTGGTTTGGGGCCTATGGTGGAAAAGATAATATCTTCACATACAAACTAGTCAGAAGCATTCTGAAAACTGTCTTTGTGATACGTGCATTCATCTCACAGAGTTGAACCTTACTTTTGATTGAGCACTTTGAAAGACTTTTTTTGTACTATAGGAAAGTGGATAATTGGAGTGCTTTGAGGCCGATCATGGAAAATTAAATATCTTCACATAAGAACAAGACAGAAGCATTCTGACAAATTTCTTTGTGATATGTGCATTCATCTCACAGAGTTGAACCTTAATTTTCATTGAGCAGTTTTGAAACACTCTTTTTGTAGAATCTGCAAGTAGTCATTTGGAGCGCTTTGAGGCCTTTGTTGGAAAACGAAATGTCCTCATATAATAACTAGACAGAAGCATTCTGAGATACTTATTTGTGATATCTGCATTCATCTCACAGAGTTGAAACTTTCCTTTGATTGAGCAGCTTTGAAACACTCTTTTCGTAGAATCCGCTAGTGGACCTTTGGAGCGCTTTGAGGCCTATGGTGGGAAAGGCAATATCTTCCCATAAAAATTAGACAGAAGCATTCTGACAAACTTCTTTGTGATGTGTGAATTTATTTCATAGATTTCAACTTTCTTGTGATTGAGCAGTTTTGAAACACTCTTTTTGTAGAATCTGCAAGTGGACATTTGGAACGCTATGAAGCCTAAGGTGGAAAAGGAAATATCTTCACATAAAAATTAGACAGACGAATTTTGACAAACTTCTTCGAGATGTGTGCATTCATCTCACAGAGTTGAACCTTTCTTTTGATTAAGCAATCTTGAAACACTCTTTTTGTAGAATCTGCAAGTGGATATTTGTTGTGCTTTGAGGCCTACGGTGGAAATGGAAATATCTACAAATAAAAACTTGACAGAAGCACTCTGAGAGCCTCCCTTGGGCTGTGTGCATTTATCTCTCAGACTTGACCCTTACTTTTGATTGAGCATCTTTGAAAGACAACTTTTGTAATAAATGCAAGTGGACATTCGAAGTGCTTTGAGGCCTATGGTGGAAAAGAAAATATCTTCACATCAGAAGGAGACAGAAGCATTCTGACCAATTTCTTTGTGGTGTGTGCATTAATCTCACAGAGTTAAACCTTACTTTTCACTGAACAGTTTTGAAACACTCTTTTGGCAGAATCTACAAGTGGACCTTTGGAACGCTTTGAGGCCTACGGAGGAATAGGAAATATCTTCACATAAGAACTAGACAGAAGCATACTGACAAATTTGTTTTTCGTGTGCGCATTCATCTCACAGAGTTGAAAGTTAATTTTCATTGAGCAGTTATGAAACATTCTTTTTGTGGAATCTGGATGTCGACATTTGGAGCACTTTGAGGCCTATCACGGAAAGGGAAATATCTTCATATAAAAATTAGATGGAGGCATTCTGAAAAACATCTTTGTGATGTGTGCATTCATCTCACAGAGTTGAACCTTTCTTTTGATTGACCAGCTTCGAAATGCTCTTTTAGTAGAACCTGGAAGTGGACATTTGGAGCCTTTTGTGGCCTATTGCGGAAAAGGAAATATCTTCACGTAAAAAGTAGACAGAAGCATTCTGACAAATTTCTTTATGCTGTGTGCATTCATCTCACAGAGTTGAACATTTTTTTTCATTGGCCAGTTTGGAAACACTGTTTTAGTAGGATCTGATAGTGGACATTTGGAGCACTTTGAGGCCTATGGTAGAAAAGGAAATACCTTCACATAAAAACTAGACAGAAGCATTCTGACAAACTCCTTTGGATGTGTGCATGCATCTCATGACGTTGAATATTTCTGTGGATTGAGCAGCTTTGAAACACTCTTTTTCTAGAATCTTCAAGGGGACATTTGGTGCACTTTCAGGCCTATGGTTCAATAGGAAATATCTTCACATAAAAACTATACAGAAGCATTCTGACAAACTTCTCTGTGATGTGTGCATACATCTCAGAGAGTTGAATATTTCTTTTGCTAGACCAGCTTTGAAACACTCCATTTGTAGAATCTGGGAGTGGACATTTGGAGTGCTTTGAGGCTTATGGTAGAAAGGGAAATATCTTCATATAAAAACTAGACAGAAGCATTCTGAAAAACTTCTTTGTGATATGTGCATTCATGTCAAAGAGTTGAACTTTTCTTTTGATTGAACAGTCATGAAACTCTCTTTCTGTAGAATCTGCAAACGGACATTTGTTGTGCTTTGAGACCTATGGTGGAAAAGAAAATATCTTCACATACAAACTAGTCAGAAGCATTCTGAAAACTGTCTTTGTGATACGTGCATTCATCTCACAGAGTTGAACCTTACTTTTGATTGAGCAGTTTGAAAGACTTCTTTTGTACTATAGGAAAGTGGATAATTGGAGTGCTTTGAGGCCGATCATGGAAAATTAAATATCTTCACATAAGAACAAGACAGAAGCATTCTGACAAATTTCTTTGTGATATGTGCATTCATCTCACAGAGTTGAACCTTAATTTTCATTGAGCAGTTTTGAAACACTCTTTTTGTAGAATCTGCAAGTAGTCATTTGGAGCGCTTTGAGGCCTAGGGTCGAAAAAGAAATATATTCACATAAAAACTAGATGGAAGCCTTCTGACAAACTTCTTTCTGATGTGTGCATTCATCTCACAGAGTTGAACCTTTCTTTAGATTGAGCAGCTTTGAAACCCTCCTTTGTAGAATTTGCATGTGAACATTTGAAGCGCTTTGAGGCCTGTGGAGCAAAAGGAAATATCTCCACCTAAAAACTAGACAGAAGCATTATGACAAACTTCTTTGTGATGTGTGCATTCATCTCACAGAGTTGATCCTTACTTTTCATTGAGCAGTTTTGAAACACTCTTTTTGTAGGATCTGCAGGTGGATAATTGGAGGGTTTTGAGGCCTCTGGTGGATAACGAAATATCTTCACATAATAAATAGACAGAAGAATTCTCACAAACTTCTTTGTAATGTGAGCATTCGTCTCACAGAGTTGAACTGTTCTTTTGACTGAGCAGCTTTGAAAGAGTACTTTTATAAAATCTGCAAGTGGACATTTGGATCGCTTTGAGGCCTCTGGTGGAAAAGGAAATAGCTTCACAATAAAACTGGAGAGAAGCGTTCTGACAAACTACTTTGTGATGTGTACATTCATCTCACAGATTTGAACCTTGCTTTTCATTGAGCAGTTTTGAAACACACTTTTTGTAGAATTTGAAAGTGGACCTTTGGATTGCTTGGAGGACTATGGTGGAAAAGGAAATAACTTCACATAAAGACTAGACAGAAGCATTGTGACAAACTCCTTTGTGATGTGTGCATTCAACTCACAGAGTTGAACCTTTCTTTTGACTGAGCAACTTTGAAACACTCTCTCTGTAGAATCTCCCAGTGGATATTTGCAGTGGCTTGAGGCCTCTGACGGAAAAGGAAATATCTTCACATAACAACTAGACAGAAGCACTCTGACAAACTTTTTTGTGATGTGTGCATTCTTCTCACAGAGTTGAACCTGACTTTTCATTGAGGAATTTTTAAATACTCTTTTGTAGAATCTGCAAGATGACATTTGGAGCGCTTCAAGGCCTATGGTGGATAACGAAACGTCTTCATGTAATAACTAGGCAGAAGCATTATGAGAAACTCCAATGTGATGTGTGCTTTCGTATCACACAGACTTTAACTTTTCTTTTGATTGAGCAGCTTTGAAACATTCTTTTTGTAGAATCTGAAAGTGGATATTTGGAGCTCTTGGAGGCCTATGGTGGATAACGAAATGACTTCGTATAGTAATAACTAGAGAGAAGCATTCTGAGAAGCTTCTTTCTGACGTGAGAATTCATCTCACAGATTTGAACCTTCGTTTGATTGAGTAGCTTTGAAGCACTCTTTTTGTAGAATCTGCAAATGGACATTTGGAGCGGTTTGAGGCCTACAGTGGAAAAGGAAACGTCCTCACATAAAAAGGAGACAGAAGCATTCTCACAACATTCTTTGAGATATATGCATTCATCTCACAAAGCTGAACCTTACTTTTGATTGAGCAGTTTGGAAACCCCCTTTTTCTACTATCTGAAAATGGACATTTGGAGCGCTTTGAGGCCTATGGTGGAAAAGGAAATATCTTCACTTAAGAAGTAGACAGAAGGATTCTGATAAATTTCTTTGTGATGTGTGCATTCATCTCACAGAGTTGAACCTTACTCTGGTTGAACAGTTTTGAAACACTGTTTTCGTAGAATCTGCAAGTGGACATTTGGAGCGCTTGGAGGGCTATGGTGGTAAAGGAAATATCTTCCCATAAGAACTAGACACAAGCATTCTGACAAGCTTCTTTGTGATGTGTGCATTCGTCTCACAGAGTTGAAACTATCTTTTCATTGAGCAGCTTTGAAACACTCTTTCTTCAGAATCTGCAAGTAGGCATTTGGAAGGTTTGGGGCCTATGGTGGAAAAGGAAATATCTTCACACAAAAATTAGATGCATTCTGACAACCTTCTTTGTGATATGTGCATTTATCACACAGAGTGAAACCTTAGTGTTTATTGAGCAGTTTTGAAACACCCTTTTTGAATGATCTGCATGTGGACATTTGGAGTGCTTTGAGGTCTATTGTGGCCAAGGAAACATCTTCACCTAAGAACTAGACAGAAGCATTCTGAGAAATTTCTTGTGATATGTGTATTCATCTCACAGAGTTGAACCTTACTTTGGATTGACCAGTTTTGAAACACGAAAAGGAAATATCTTCACATTAAAACTAGACAGAAGGATTTTGACAAACTACTTTGTGATGTGTACATTCATCTCACAGAGTTGAACCTTACTTTCCATTGAGCAGTTTTGAAACCTTCCTTTGGGGAATCTGCATGTGGATTTTTGGAGCACTTTGAGGCCTTTGCTGGTAAGGAAATACATTCACAGCAAACATAGACAGAAGCATTCTCACAAACTACTTGGGGATGCATGCATTCATCTCACGGGGCTGAACCTTGCTTTTCATTGAGTAGTTTTGGAGCACTCTTTTGTAGCATCTGCAAGTGGACATTTCGAGTGCTCTGAGGCCTACGGTGGATAACGAAATATCTTCATATCACAGCTAGACAGAAGCTATCTGAGAAGCTTTCTATGTGATGTGTGCATTCATCTCACAGAGTTGAACCTTACTTTTCACTGAACTGTTGTGAAACACTCTTTTGGCAGAATCTACAAGTGGACCTTTGTAACGCTTTGAGGCCTACGGTGGAAAAGGAAATATCTTCACATAAGAACTAGACAGAAGCATACTGACAAATTTCTTTTTCGTGTGCGCATTCATCTCACAGAGTTGAAAGTTAATTTTCATTGAGCAGTTATGAAACATTCTTTTTGTGGAATCTGGATGTCGACATTTGGAGCACTTTGAAGCCTATCACGGAAAGGGAAATTTCTTCATATAAAAATTAGATGGAGGCATTCTGAAAAACATCTTTGTGATGTGTGCATTCATCTCACAGAGTTGAACCTTTCTTTTGATTGACCAGCTTCGAAATGCTCTTTTAGTAGAACCTGGAAGTGGACATTTGGAGCCTTTTGTGGCCTATTGCGGAAAAGGAAATATCTTCACGTAAAAAGTAGACAGAAGCATTCTGACAAATTTCTTTATGCTGTGTGCATTCATCTCACAGAGTTGAACATTTTTTTTCATTGGCCAGTTTTGAAACACTGTTTTAGTAGAATCTGGAAGTGGACATTTGGAGCACTTTGAGGCCTATGGTGGAAAAGGAAATACCTTCACATAAAAACTAGACAGAAGCATTCTGACAAACTCCTTTGGATGTGTGCATGCATCTCATGGCGTTGAATATTTCTGTGGATTGAGCAGCTTTGAAACACTCTTTTTCTAGAATCTTCAAGGGGACATTTGGAGCACTTTCAGGCCTATGGTTCAATAGGAAATATCTTCACATAAAAACTAGACAGAAGCATTCTGACAAACTTCTCTGTGATGTGTGCATACATCTCAGAGAGTTGAACATTTCTTTTGCTAGACCAGCTTTGAAACACTCCATTTGTAGAATCTGGGAGTGGACATTTGGAGTGCTTTGAGGCTTATGGTAGAAAGGGAAATATCTTCATATAAAAACTAGACAGAAGCATTCTGAAAAACTTCTTTGTGATATGTGCATTCATGTCAAAGAGTTGAACTTTTCTTTTGATTGAACAGTCATGAAACTCTCTTTCTGTAGAATCTGCAAACGGACATTTGTTGTGCTTTGAGGCCTATGGTGGAAAAGATAATATCTTCACATAAAAACTAGTCGGAAGCATTCTGAAAACTGTCTTTGTGATACGTGCATTCATCTCACAGAGTTGAACCTTACTTTTGATTGAGCAGTTTGAAAGACTTCTTTTGTACTATAGGAAAGTGGATAATTGGAGTGCTTTGAGGCCGATCATGGAAAATTAAATATCTTCACATAAGAACAAGACAGAAGCATTCTGACAGATTTCTTTGTGATATGTGCATTCAACTCACAGAGTTGAACCTTAATTTTCATTGAGCAGTTTTGAAACACTCTTTTTGTAGAATCTGCAAGTAGTCATTTGGAGCTCTTTGAGGCCTTTGTTGGAAAACGAAATGTCTTCATAAAATAACAAGACAGAAGCATTCTGAGAAACTTATTT
Organism: Pan paniscus; assembly: GCF_029289425.2. Lineage (NCBI taxonomy): Eukaryota > Metazoa > Chordata > Mammalia > Primates > Hominidae > Pan > Pan paniscus. The sequence continues at coordinate 12,325,188 of NC_073273.2, forward strand.
GTGATATCTGCATTCATCTCACAGAGTTGAATCTTTCCTTTGATTGAGCAGCTTTGAAACATTCTTTTCGTAGAATCTACTAGTGGACATTTGGAGCGCTTTGAGGCCTATGGTGGAAAAGGCAATATCTTCACATAAAAACTAGACAGAAGCATTCTGACAAACTTCTTTGTGATGTGTGAATTTATTTCATAGATTGCAACTTTCTTGTGATTGAGCAGTTGTGAAACACTCTTTTTGTAGAATCTGCAAGTGGACATTTGGAACGCTATGAAGCCTAATGTGGAAAAGGAAATATCTTCACATAAAAATTAGACAGTCGAATTTTGACAAACTTCTTCGAGATGTGTGCATTCATCTCACAGAGTTGAACCTTTCTTTTAATTAAGCAATCATGAAACACTCTTTTTGTAGAATCTGCAAGTGGATATTTGTTGTGCTTTGAGGCCTACGGTGGAAAAGGAAATATCTTCACATAAAAACTTGACAGAAGCACTCTGAGAGCCTCCTTTGGGCTGTGTGCATTTATCTCTCAGACTTGACCCTTACTTTTGATTGAGCATCTTTGAAAGACCACTTTTGTAATAAATGCAAGTGGACATTCGAAGTGCTTTGAGGCCTATGGTGGAAAAGAAAATATCTTCACATCAGAAGGAGACAGAAGCATTCTGACCAATTTCTTTGTGGTGTGTGCATTAATCTCACAGAGTTAAACCTTACTTTCAATTGAGCCATTTTGAAACACTTTTCGTAGAATCTGCAAGTGGACATTTGAAGCGCTTTGAGGCCTAGGGTCGAAAAAGAAATATATTCACATAAAAACTAGATGGAAGCCTTCTGACAAACTTCTTTCTGATGTGTGCATTCATCTCACAGAGTTGAACCTTTCTTTGGATTGAGCAGCTTTGAAACCCTCTTTTTGTAGAATTTGCATGTGAACATTTGAAGCGCTTTGAGGCCTGTGGAACAAAAGGAAATATCTCCACCTAAAAACTAGACAGAAGCATTCTGACAAACTTCTTTGTGATGTGTGCATTCATCTCACAGAGTTGATCCTTACTTTTCATTGAGCAGTTTTGAAACACTCTTTTTGTAGAATCTGCAGGTGGATATTTGGAGGGCTTTGAGGCCTCTGGTGGATAACGAAATATCTTCACATAATAACTAGACAGAAGAATTCTCACAAACTTCTTTGTAATGTGAGCATTCGTCTCACAGAGTTGAACTGTTCTTTTGACTGAGCAGCTTTGAAACTGTATTTTTATAAAATCTGCAAGTGGACATTTGGATCGCTTTGAGGCCTCTGGTGGAAAAGGAAATAGCTTCACAATAAAACTGGAGAGAAGCGTTCTGACAAACTTTTTGTGATGTGTACATTCATCTCACGGAGTTGAACCTTGCTTTTCATGGAGCAGTTTTGAAACACACTTTTTGTAGAATTTGAAAGTGGACCTTTGGATTGCTTGGAGGCCTATGGTGGAAAAGGAAATATCTTCACATAAAGACTAGACAGAAGCATTGTGACAAACTCCTTTGTGATGTGTGCATTCAACTCACAGAGTTGAACCTTTCTTTTGGCTGAGCAACTTTGAAACACTCTATCTGTAGAATCTCCCAGTGGATATTTGCAGTGGCTTGAGGCCTCTGACGGAAAAGGAAATATCTTCACATAACAAGTAGACAGAAGCACTCTGACAAACTTTTTGGTGATGTGTGCATTCTTCTCACAGAGTTGAACCTGACTTTTCATTGAGGAATTTTTAAATACTCTTTTTGTAGAATCTGCAAGATGACATTTGGAGCGCTTCAAGGCCTATGGTGGATAACGAAACGTCTTCATGTAATAACTAGGCAGAAGCATTATGAGAAATTCCAATCTGATGTGTGCTTTCGTATCACACAGAGTTTAACTTTTCTTTTGATTGAGCAGCTTTGAAACATTCTTTTTGTAGAATCTGAAAGTGGATATTTGGAGCTCTTGGAGGACTATGGTGGATAACGAAATGACTTCGTATAATAATAACTAGAGAGAAGCATTCTGAGAAGCTTCTTTTTGACGTGAGAATTCATCTCACAGATTTGAACCTACGTTTGATTGAGTAGCTTTGAAGCACTCTATTTGTAGAATCTGCAAATGGACATTTGGAGCGGTTTGAGGCCTACAGTGGAAAAGGAAACGTCCTCACATAAAAAGGAGACAGAAGCATTCTCACAACATACTTTGAGATATATGCATTCATCTCACAAAGCTGAACCTTACTTTTGATTGAGCAGTTTGGAAACCCCCTTTTTCTACTATCTGAAAATGGACATTTGGAGCGCTTTGAGGCCTATGGTGGAAAAGGAAATATCTTCACTTAAGAAGTAGACAGAAGGATTCTGATAAATTTCTTTGTGATGTGTGCATTCATCTCACAGAGTTGAACCTTACTCTGGTTGAACAGCATTGAAACACTGTTTTCGTAGAATCTGCAAGTGGACATTTTGAGCGCTTGGAGGGCTATGGTGGTAAAGGAAATATCTTCCCATAAGAACTAGACACAAGCATTCTGACAAGCTTCTTTGTGATGTGTGCATTCGTCTCACAGAGTTGAAACTATCTTTTCATTGAGCAGCTTTGAAACACTCTTTCTTCAGAATCTGCAAGTAGGCATTTGGAAGGTTTGGGGCCTATGGTGGAAAAGGAAATATCTTCACACAAAAATTAGACAGAAGCATTCTGACAACCTTCTTTGTGATATGTGCATTTATCACACAGAGTGAAACCTTACTTTTTATTGAGCAGTTTTGAAACACCCTTTTTGAATGATCTGCATGTGGACATTTGGAGTGCTTTGAGGTCTATTGTGGCCAAGGAAATATCTTCACCTAAGAACTAGACAGAAGCATTCTGAGAAATTTCTTGTGATATGTGTATTCATCTCACAGAGTTGAACCTTTCTTTGGATTGACCAGTTTTGAAACACGAAAAGGAAATATCTTCACATTAAAACTAGACAGAAGGATTTTGACAAACTACTTTGTGATGTGTACATTCATCTCACAGAGTTGAACCTTACTTTCCATTGAGCAGTTTTGAAACCTTCCTTTGGGGAATCTGCAAGTGGATTTTTGGAGCACTTTGAGGCCTTTGCTGGAAAGGAAATACATTCACAAAAAACCTAGACAGAAGCATTCTCACAAACCACTTTGGGATGCATGCATTCATCTCACGGGGCTGAACCTTGCTTTTCATTGAGTAGTTTTGAAACACTCTTTTGTAGCATCTGCAAGTGGACATTTCGAGTGCTCTGAGGCCTACGGTGGATAACGAAATATCTTCATATCACAGCTAGACAGAAGCTATCTGAGAAGCTTTCTATGTGATGTGTGCATTCATCTCACAGAGTTGAACCTTACTTTTCACTGAACAGTTTTGAAACCCTCTTTTGGCAGAATCTACAAGTGGACCTTTGGAACGCTTTGAGGCCTACGGTGGATAAGGAAATATCTTCACATAAGAACTAGACAGAAGCATACTGACAAATTTCTTTTTCGTGTGCGCATTCATCTCACAGAGTTGAAAGTTAATTTTCATTGAGCAGTTATGAAACATTCTTTTTGTGGAATCTGGATGACGACATTTGGAGCACTTTGAGGCCTATCACGGAAAGGGAAATATCTTCATATGAAAATTAGATGGAGGCATTCTGAAAAACATCTTTGTGATGTGTGCATTCATCTCACAGAGTTGAACCTTTCTTTTGATTGACCAGCTTCGAAATGCTCTTTTAGTAGAACCTGGAAGTGGACATTTGGAGCCTTTTGTGGCCTATTGCGGAAAAGGAAATATCTTCACGTAAAAAGTAGACAGAAGCATTCTGACAAATTTCTTTATGCTGTGTGCATTCATCTCACAGAGTTGAACATTTCTTTTCATTGACCAGTTTTGAAACACTGTTTTAGTAGAATCTGGAAGTGGACATTTGGAGCACTTTGAGGCCTATGGTGTAAAAGGAAATACCTTCACATAAAAGCTAGACAGAAGCATTCTGACAAACTCCTTTGGATGTGTGCATGCATCTCATGGCGTTGAATATTTCTGTGGATTGAGCAGCTTTGAAACACTCTTTTTCTAGAATCTTCAAGGGGACATTTGGAGCACTTTCAGGCCTATGGTTCAATAGGAAATATCTTCACATAAAAACTAGACAGAAGCATTCTGACAAACTTCTCTGTGATGTGTGCATACATCTCAGAGAGTTGAACATTTCTTTTGCTAGACCAGCTTTGAAACACTCCATTTGTAGAATCTGGGAGTGGACATTTGGAGTGCTTTGAGGCTTATGGTAGAAAGGGAAATATCTTCATATAAAAACTAGACAGAAGCATTCTGAAAAACTTCTTTGTGATATGTGCATTCATGTCAAAGAGTTGAACTTTTCTTTTGATTGAACAGTCATGAAACTCTCTTTCTGTAGAATCTGCAAGCGGACATTTGTTGTGCTTTGAGGCCTATGGTGGAAAAGATAATATCTTCACATAAAAACTAGTCGGAAGCATTCTGAAAACTGTCTTTGTGATACGTGCATTCATCTCACAGAGTTGAACCTTACTTTTGATTGAGCAGTTTGAAAGACTTCTTTTGTACTATAGGAAAGTGGATAATTGGAGTGCTTTGAGGCCGATCATGGAAAATTAAATATCTTCACATAAGAACAAGACAGAAGCATTCTGACAGATTTCTTTGTGATATGTGCATTCAACTCACAGAGTTGAACCTTAATTTTCATTGAGCAGTTTTGAAACACCCTTTTTGTAGAATCTGCAAGTAGTCATTTGGAGCTCTTTGAGGCCTTTGTTGGAAAACGAAATGTCTTCATAAAATAACAAGACAGAAGCATTCTGAGAAACTTATTTGTGATATCTGCATTCATCTCACAGAGTTGAATCTTTCCTTTGGTTGAGCAGCTTTGAAACATTCTTTTCGTAGAATCTGCTAGTGGACATTTGGAGCGCTTTGAGGCCTATGGTGGAAAAGGCAATATCTTCACATAAAAACTAGACAGAAGCATTCTGACAAACTTCTTTGTGATGTGTGAATTTATTTCATAGATTGCAACTTTCTTGTGATTGAGCAGTTGTGAAACACTCTTTTTGTAGAATCTGCAAGTGGACATTTGGAACGCTATGAAGCCTAAGGTGGAAAAGGAAATATCTTCACATAAAAATTAGACAGTCGTATTTTGACAAACTTCTTCGAGATCTGTGCATTCATCTCACAGAGTTGAACCTTTCTTTTAATTAAGCAATCATGAAACACTCTTTTTGTAGAATCTGCAAGTGGATATTTGTTGTGCTTTGAGGCCTACGGTGGAAAAGGAAATATCTTCACATAAAAACTTGACAGAAGCACTCTGAGAGCCTCCTTTGGGCTGTGTGCATTTATCTCTCAGACTTGACCCTTTCTTTTGATTGAGCATCTTTGAAAGACCACTTTTGTAATAAATGCAAGTGGACATTCGAAGTGCTTTGAGGCCTATGGTGGAAAAGAAAATATCTTAACATCAGAAGGAGACAGAAGCATTCTGACCAATTTCTTTGTGGTGTGTGCATTAATCTCACAGAGTTAAACCTTACTTTCAATTGAGCCATTTTGAAACACTTTTCGTAGAATCTGCAAGTGGACATTTGAAGCGCTTTGAGGCCTAGGGTCGAAAAAGAAATATATTCACATAAAAACTAGATGGAAGCCTTCTGACAAACTTCTTTCTGATGTGTGCACTCATCTCACAGAGTTGAACCTTTCTTTGGATTGAGCAGCTTTGAAACCCTCTTTTTGTAGAATTTGCATGTGAACATTTGAAGCGCTTTGAGGCCTGTGGAACAAAAGGAAATATCTCCACCTAAAAACTAGACAGAAGCATTCTGACAAACTTCTTTGTGATGTGTGCATTCATCTCACAGAGTTGATCCTTACTTTTCATTGAGCAGTTTTGAAACACTCTTTTTGTAGAATCTGCAGGTGGATATTTGGAGGGCTTTGAGGCCTCTGGTGGATAACGAAATATCTTCACATAATAACTAGACAGAAGAATTCTCACAAACTTCTTTGTAATGTGAGCATTCGTCTCACAGAGTTGAACTGTTCTTTTGACTGAGCAGCTTTGAAACAGTATTTTTATAAAATCTGCAAGTGGACATTTGGATCGCTTTGAGGCCTCTGGTGGAAAAGGAAATAGCTTCACAATAAAACTGGAGAGAAGCGTTCTGACAAACTTTTTGTGATGTGTACATTCATCTCACGGAGTTGAACCTTGCTTTTCATGGAGCAGTTTTGAAACACACTTTTTGTAGAATTTGAAAGTGGACCTTTGGATTGCTTGGAGGCCTATGGTGGAAAAGGAAATATCTTCACATAAAGACTAGACAGAAGCATTGTGACAAACTCCTTTGTGATGTGTGCATTCAACTCACACAGTTGAACCTTTCTTTTGGCTGAGCAACTTTGAAACACTCTATCTGTAGAATCTCACAGTGGATATTTGCAGTGGCTTGAGGCCTCTGACGGAAAAGGAAATATCTTCACATAACAAGTAGACAGAAGCACTCTGACAAACTTTTTTGTGATGTGTGCATTCTTCTCACAGAGTTGAACCTTACTTTTCATTGAGGAATTTTTAAATACTCTTTTTGTAGAATCTGCAAGATGACATTTGGAGCGCTTCAAGGCCTATGGTGGATAACGAAACGTCTTCATGTAATAACTAGGCAGAAGCATTATGAGAAACTCCAATCTGATGTGTGCTTTCGTATCACACAGAGTTTAACTTTTCTTTTGATTGAGCAGCTTTGAAACATTCTTTTTGTAGAATCTGAAAGTGGATATTTGGAGCTCTTGGAGGACTATGGTGGATAACGAAATGACTTCGTATAATAATAACTAGAGAGAAGCATTCTGAGAAGCTTCTTTTTGACGTGAGAATTCATCTCACAGATTTGAACCTACGTTTGATTGAGTAGCTTTGAAGCACTCTTTTTGTAGAATCTGCAAATGGACATTTGGAGCGGTTTGAGGCCTACAGTGGAAAAGGAAACGTCCTCACATAAAAAGGAGACAGAAGCATTCTCACAACATACTTTGAGCTATATGCATTCATCTCACAAAGCTGAACCTTACTTTTGATTGAGCAGTTTGGAAACCCCCTTTTTCTACTATCTGAAAATGGACATTTGGAGCGCTTTGAGGCCTATGGTGGAAAAGGAAATATCTTCACTTAAGAAGTAGACAGAAGGATTCTGATAAATTTCTTTGTGATGTGTGCATTCATCTCACAGAGTTGAACCTTACTCTGGTTGAACAGCATTGAAACACTGTTTTCGTAGAATCTGCAAGTGGACATTTTGAGCGCTTGGAGGGCTATGGTGGTAAAGGAAATATCTTCCCATAAGAACTAGACACAAGCATTCTGACAAGCTTCTTTGTGATGTGTGCATTCGTCTCACAGAGTTGAAACTATCTTTTAATTGAGCAGCTTTGAAACACTCTTTCTGCAGAATCTGCAAGTAGGCATTTGGAAGGTTTGGGGCCTATGGTGGAAAAGGAAATATCTTCACACAAAAATTAGACAGAAGCATTCTGACAACCTTCTTTGTGATATGTGCATTTATCACACAGAGTGAAACCTTACTTTTTATTGAGCAGTTTTGAAACACCCTTTTTGAATGATCTGCATGTGGACATTTGGAGTGCTTTGAGGTCTATTGTGGCCAAGGAAATATCTTCACCTAAGAACTAGACAGAAGCATTCTGAGAAATTTCTTGTGATATGTGTATTCATCTCACAGAGTTGAACCTTACTTTGGATTGACCAGTTTTGAAACACGAAAAGGAAATATCTTCACATTAAAACTAGACAGAAGGATTTTGACAAACTACTTTGTGATGTGTACATTCATCTCACAGAGTTGAACCTTACTTTCCATTGAGCAGTTTTGAAACCTTCCTTTGGGGAATCTGCAAGTGGATTTTTGGAGCACTTTGAGGCCTTTGCTGGAAAGGAAATACATTCACAAAAAACCTAGACAGAAGCATTCTCACAAACTACTTTGGGATGCATGCATTCATCTCACGGGGCTGAACCTTGCTTTTCATTGAGTAGTTTTGAAACACTCTTTTGTAGCATCTGCAAGTGGACATTTCGAGTGCTCTGAGGCCTACGGTGGATAACGAAATATCTTCATATCACAGCTAGACAGAAGCTATCTGAGAAGCTTTCTATGTGATGTGTGCATTCATCTCACAGAGTTGAACCTTACTTTTCACTGAACAGTTTTGAAACCCTCTTTTGGCAGAATCTACAAGTGGACCTTTGGAACGCTTTGAGGACTACGGTGGATAAGGAAATATCTTCACATAAGAACTAGACAGAAGCATACTGACAAATTTGTTTTTCGTGTGCGCATTCATCTCACAGAGTTGAAAGTTAATTTTCATTGAGCAGTTATGAAACATTCTTTTTGTGGAATCTGGATGTCGACATTTGGAGCACTTTGAGGCCTATCACGGAAAGGGAAATATCTTCATATGAAAATTAGATGGAGGCATTCTGAAAAACATCTTTGTGATGTGTGCATTCATCTCACAGAGTTGAACCTTTCTTTTGATTGACCAGCTTCGAAATGCTCTTTTAGAAGAACCTGAAAATGGACATTTGGAGCCTTTTGTGGCCTATTGCGGAAAAGGAAATATCTTCACGTAAAAAGTAGACAGAAGCATTCTGACAAATTTCTTTATGCTCTGTGCATTCATCTCACAGAGTTGAACATTTCTTTTCATTGGCCAGTTTTGAAACACTGTTTTAATAGAATCTGGAAGTGGACATTTGGAGTGCTTTGAGGCTTATGGTAGAAAGGGAAATATCTTCATATAAAAACTAGACAGAAGCATTCTGAAAAACTTCTTTGTGATATGTGCATTCACGTCAAAGAGTTGAACTTTTCTTTTGATTGAACAGTCATGAAACTCTCTTTCTGTAGAATCTGCAAACGGACATTTGTTGTGCTTTGAGGCCTATGGTGGAAAAGATAATATCTTCACATAAAAACTAGTCAGAAGCATTCTGAAAACTGTCTTTGTAATACGTGCATTCGTCTCACAGAGTTGAACCTTACTTTGGATTGAGCAGTTTGAAAGACTTTTTTTGTACTATAGGAAAGTGGATAATTGGAGTGCTTTGAGGCCGATCATGGAAAATTAAATATCTTCACATAAGAACAAGACAGAAGCATTCTGACAAATTTCTTTGTGATATGTGCATTCATCTCACAGAGTTGAACCTTAATTTTCATTGAGCAGTTTTGAAACACTCTTTTTGTAGAATCTGCAAGTAGTCATTTGGAGCGCTTTGAGGCCTTTGTTGGAAAACGAAATGTCTTCATATAATAACTAGACAGAAGCATTCTGAGAAACTTAT